>NW_022280064.1:1923638-1929583 GCF_004355925.1 Anarrhichthys ocellatus | reverse complement strand
TGTGTGTGTGTGTGTGTGTGTGTGTGTGTGTGTGTGTGTGTGTGTGTTCTGAGCACACAGGTCTTTTATTGTTCCACGTCATTTCCTTGAAGAAGCGGTAGCTGTGTGTTTGCAGACAGGAGTTGTGCTGTTCCAGTAAGTTATTTTTGGGGTCTTTTATGTGAAGATGTTTCCCCCGTGTGAGGCCTCCCTGACCCCTGTCTACACTCGCATACTCTCTCATATAGACTTGTCCTCCCCCCCTGAGCTTCAGATGGTTTACCAGGTCCTTAATCTGTAGTCTGTGTGACATCACCCTCTCCCTGCACCCTGCACACACTCCTCCCAGGACAGCGGGGGGAGTGGTGGTGGCCTCTGGTGGTTTAGAGAAGGTGAATTAACCCGGCAGTGAAGCGTAATAAGAGAATTAGCAGGAGCACGAAGGATCACTCCGACACACTCCGTCAGGGCCATGGAGGAGGGAGACGCACACATGGAGGAGCCGGTGGACCAGGGCCTGGGGATGGAGGAGACGGCCCACGGCCTGCCGAGGAGGCCCTCGCTGAAGGAGAGCTACCACAGCGACTCCCTGCTGGCGCCCGACACTGACTTCATGACAGGTAGCTGATGGGCCAGTTTCATGTAAATGACCCCCCCCAAAAAAAAGAAAAGTTCTCCTTTAGCCCTCGTCTCGTGGTGCGTAGCGATGCAGACAGTTTCAACTCCACCCCCGACACAATGCAGATGAATGCATTTTGTTTGTGGTGCTAACTGCTGTATACTATGAGGAGCAAGTGATCAAACGGAGCGCAGGGGTTCTGTACGAATGAAGTGCATCTTTACCTGTAATCAACAAAAAGACAAGTATAAACTTCCTGCAATCCACCACAAAATGGGTTTACATTCCTGTGAGTTTGCACAGGTTTGAAACAGATTTGTTCTAATTTGTGACCAGAAAACAATGAAAAAAGACTCAAAGTTAGAAAAAAATACCCTGTATCCACAAAATAAATTAAATCAGCTCCTTTAATTATGTTTATCTTGAGGACGGTTCTTTCGTGTGCTTTAACTTTTCAGATTCTAACAGGTCAGGACTTTATTTGAGATTTTTTGTAATCAACTTGTTGCCCTCTGGGAAATATCAACATATACATATGATTGACTACACTTTCCCAGCTTGTTGGATAACCTCATGAAAAGCCAAATTGGGTAATTTCCTCTTGTCTTCTATGACGTTGCCGCTGCAGACTTTTACTTAACCTGTACAAATCTTTTGAACAAGCGAGTTAAACTTTACACACAAGTCCCGCATACCTGTCCGATGCATCACACAGTCAAACTGTGGGTGTTGTGGAATGCGCCTCAGCTGAGGAGATTCAGGGAAAAGCCAAGTCCCCTCAGGGACATTAGCATCAGTGGACTAATATGAGAAGGATTGCATGTGTGTGTCAGCATGCAGGGTGCTGCTGATATGAGCAGACAGATGCTGTTCCTTCTTTCAAGAAACACCATCTGCGAGCAGAGATTAAAACACTCCGCTGCGTCTCTGTGCCTTCATGCATTTTCATTTTGCTAACATGTATTACAGGCGTATGAATTTGGAAACTGTTAGCGCTCTCCTGGCTGTGTTCACACGTGTGAGTGTGTGTGTGTGTGTGTGTGTGTGTGTGAGTCAGAGGTGCAGAGATAGAGTTAATGTTTGTATATGTGTGTTTACATTTGCATGAAAGGCGTCCACAGGGAGGCTGCCTGTTCTTTGTGTAGCTGAGTAAGTGCAGAGATTGAGCTTTGGGCTGCTAATTCCCTTTTACAGCGCTGGGATTATGTGCTATTCTAATCCCAATCCCATATGGGGTGTGTGGAGGTGGCACGAGGATGTTGTCACGGCCGGGACAAGAGGACGAACAGAAAATCCCAGGCCTACACAGAGTCACAACTCTCCACGAGAGGCGGATTACTGCAGGATGCATGCTCCGATGATTATACTGGAAGTGTTCGCCCACAGCAGATCATCTCTGTTAGGAGGAAAATCTCTGATATCTTCCCAAGAACTGAGATGTATATTGTATAACATGCATCTACAGCAGGTTGGCAGTCTGAGGCTTCATAGACACTAAACTAAAAACTTTACAAGCGTCACAGCATCATGCAGTTACTTGTCAGACTCCACATCACAAGAACTCAAGTCCCCTTCCATCAACACCGCCATGTTCCAAATGTGATCGTTTCAACCGATTTTAAACCCGATTTTATCGAACTATTAATTATATAAACATAGATTCAACAGTGGATTTCACTGTTTATGACTGTTACTTAAAGGAACGATGTGACGCATTTACGGGCCTCTATTGACAGAAATGGAATACCCTATTAATACATTTTCTTTAGTGTACAATCACATACAAAAAATAATTATAGTGTTTTCGTTACCTTAGAATGACTTGTTTATATCTACATAGCCGGTCGCCATGTTTCTACAGTAGCCCAGAATGGACAAAACAAACACTGGCCATTCGTGTTTTTCACGTCAGCCACCGTAGTTCTCCGACACACTAGAAGTTTCAGGTGGTTGCAATCTGCAAACTCACCACTGGATGCCACCAACTCCCACACGCTGCACCTTTAAGCTGTCACACTAATATAACTCGGAGGGGTCGGGGCTGGACGTTTCAATTATTCATCACTTTTTTACAGTAGACATTTTGACAAAGCAGGGTAAACACGGGTGTAGTTGATCTAATCGATTATGTCACAGCCATTCCAGTGAGCCAGCATGCACAATACCAGGGCCATGATTAATATTATTGATCACACCTGTGGTTGAACTGAAACGACTGAATAGAGCCTATGTCGACCATTACTTTAATTAATTTTTTCAGCCATTTATCTTTTCACAACAGTTTATCCATTACTTATAGTAAACTATCTCTGTCTCGTCGATCTGCTGGTAAATAGTACGTCATTGTATAACTGATGGCTTGGTGTTCGCTCTGAAACTAAAGCATCGTTTTTAGACTGGGACCTCTGTAGCTCCCTGAGATGAACGAGATGTTTACTATCGGGGCAACACTGGTTTATTACTGCTGTTTCCTCTCTGTGTCTCCATCTCTCATAGTGGACGTGGGGCTTATGTGCGGGGGCGGGGTCACAGAGGCTCAGTCTGAGGGATTATCATTGTAGTCTGCACACCCACACACACACACACACACACATGCACATGCACAGACAATTTAGGCTGAATTGGACGACTACTGAGTTTTTAAGCATCATCAACCCCACCCCCCACCTTTTATATAAGCACACACCCTGAGCAAAAGAGCTTTAAACGTTGTCATACTCATCAAGCGACCACCAAGGGGACCGTGAGAGGATCACAACACACCGTAGACACTGTTACACTGCTCGGAAGCTGACAAACACCGGACCGGCTGCTCCGTGAGTGTGTTTGTGACACAAGTGGAGCAACAGAGATGAGATCTTAGTGGACACCAGCCAGTGGATCGGAATCAGATGGAGGGAGAGCCGGCCTGTCTGACTGGAGCCGGAGGAGGAAAGAGGAGCGAAAGGCTGTGCTCGCGAGAGGAGAGGAAGAGGAGGAAGACGTCTGGTGTGGTGGAGGAGGGCCCGACCGGCCAGCAGAGGCCCCCTGACTGCTCATCAGAGTCCAGTGTCTCCCACGGTATCCGCCTCTGAACTATTGTTCCAGCGTTAACATACCAAGTACAGACTGATTGAAAGAGAAGTTGAAAGTGTTTTTTCGATGTGCTCTCTGCTACCTTTGTTTACACGCTGCTTTGTGGATGATCTGTCGTGCCCAGCTGTGCTGCGACCTCATTAGCTTGATCTTTACCACGTACCCATAAAGAGGGGATGTTAAAGAGCTTATTGCGTCATTGATTGTGTTTACCTGTCTGTGCCAAGAGAGATGAGCCTTAAAGGAGCATTTATGCTAGAATTACATAAGTGAATGATGCAGATAATACTTTGGCTTCATGCTTTGGCTAAAAATGTGGATGTGGAAGTACTTTTGCTATGTTTTTATGTCTTCACCAGTACTTCTCTTAGTGGACTGGAGGATTGTTTTTATTCGTTCTCAAGATTTTCTCTTAACAAACGGTTGTATGGTTGCAGTATGAGTCAATATTCATTGTTTTCTTGGCACCTTTCTGTGTGTGTGTGTGTGTGTGTGTGTGTGTGTGGTTATATTTGTCGACTCTCAGTCGGTGAACAAAGTCTCACTGACTGTTGCTCTGCGAGTCTTTTATGAGTTTGCTCTTTCTTTTGCTCTGTGAAATTCTGCATATTTAAACATGTAAACATTAGACATGGTTCTGAGTCTTGCACATGGTCAATGGATGCCTCAGGTTTCATCTGCTCATTTTAATGGTGGTTAAGCATGTCATCAGTTATATAATGCTGGTCAAAAGCATAGAAAATGAACAACATCTCTATCCATCTATCATTCTATCCATCTATCCATCTATCCATCAGATGACCGCAGCTCTGCGGCCAGCGGCCTGGACGTGGGCGACCGGCTGACCTACCTGGAGCAGAGGATGCAGATGCAGGAAGATGAAATCCAGCTGTTGAAGATGGCTCTGGCTGACGTCCTCAAGAGGCTCAACATCTCTGAGGAGCACCAGGTGGCTGCTGCCAGTAATAGCAGGAGATCATCGGGCGCTAAACGTGAGTGAGGATTATTTCTGTTATCCACATGTCAGTTTGAACAGCTCTCGTCATGTAGACCTGTACTGTAAGAGAGTGTGTGTGTGTGTGTGTGTGTGTGTGTGTGTGTGTGTGTGTGTGTGTCCCCCCACAGCCAGGCCGGTGTCTCTCGCTCTGCCCTCCAGACCGCCCATGCTGACCTCCAGCACCGCCTCCCTGAAGAAGAGCTCCATGCTGCCCTCCAGCGCCACAGCCAGGAACTACAGTCCAACACCGGCGCTCAGGTAAAACACTGCTGCTGCTGCTGCTGGTGGTCAGTCTGCAGACTGGACATGATCCCATGAGACAGTCTAAGGCCCACATGCATTATAAACAAGATAGATTTTTTTTTTTTCATGTTTTTGAGTAATTTCTTCACACATTTGTAGCCAACAGTAAAACAAAAGTTCCACATTTGTAATAAACACACAAAAAAAAAACCAACAACAGTGCCGTTCCTTTCATCTCAGAGTGGGCCGACACATACTGCGTATAATGGAACACAGCAGCTCACGATGAGGCTTCGGCCTCATACCGCGAGCTTCCGTTCTCATTATCTAATGTGAAAAAGCAATCAGCAGATGCCCTCCATTGTCCAAGAAACACCACATGATTTATTCCAAACGCTCGCCTTTATTTCAAAGCAATGAAGCAGCGAAGCATTCTCTGCTCTTCCTCTCTATTACTTGTCCAATGATGCTGCCGTGAGATATTAGTCAGACAGCATGATAGGTCTCTCTCTGCGGGGCCGTAATGGGCTGCTGCCGTATCTGGAGTATGTTGATATGATTGCACAGAGAGAGGTAAATCTCCATTCACTTAAGGCTGTCCGTTCAGTATGAAGTGAGAAGCATCATCATCGTCATCATCGTTAGCAGCAGTGGGTTTTCTCTCCACACTCATCTCTTAATGTCCACTTGCTTTTCTCTTCATGTCTTGTTCTCATCCGCCAATGGTCTGTTTTCATTCATTGTCTTTTGAACGCATAGATTTAAAGTAAAACATATTCAGAACACTGACTACCATGTCTGCAGGCATTTCAGCTTACAGAAATATAGTTCGAAGGAAATGTGTTCAAATTGATGCGCGAGACGTTCACGTTTCACCATCTGACATGTTGCATCTGTTTGAATACAAAGTCGTCAAAAGTGTGATGTAGAACTGTTGCACACAGAACATGTGCTGTGAGGAACTGAGTGGAAAATGATTTATATCAATGTGCTTCCCAGCTGCTTCAGGCTCAATAACTACTCCCCCCCCCC
>NW_022280064.1:1905437-1923538 GCF_004355925.1 Anarrhichthys ocellatus | reverse complement strand
CCCCCCCCCCCCCCCCCCCCCCCTTACTGTGATATTCCTGTCAAGTACCTTCAAATTAAAGTCACAGTGAGGAACTTTTACCTGGTTATGAAACAGTCTCAATTGAATACTGACATCTTTATATGGCCTACATATAAACGAGACCATAAGCCAGATGATTTGCTATTTTTTATATATATATATATTTAGTTATTCTTAATGCTCGTGGTCGGTGCCACTGGATCGGATTCCGTAGTAGCTTTAATTATACATAAAATATATTTAATAAATAAAATATATACGACTGGATTTATTGCAGTGAAATATTTGGCAAATCTAAATTTAGCAAAAAAGAATGTGAAAAGGTCCATGACCTCACAGTGCTTGTTTTATTTCCCTTCCAGTGGTGTGAGGAGCCCATCAGGTAGTGTGAAGGACAGTCCATGCAAGACCACTAAGCGACCCACCTCTGCAGCCTCCTGCAGGAAGCCTCCGGAAAGGTGAGAAGACAAAAGCCTTCTCAGTTATCCCTTTGTCTTTCTTTGTATATTCATATTTATCATCACTTTGTGTTCATGTAAATTTGACATTGTTTTTCCACGTACACTTCTTGCAAGCCATGGTATACAATCTATACATTTCCACTGATTTTTGAGGTGACCCAGTTACTATGGTCTTGAAAACACCTCAGACCACAGAGAAGCATTGCATTCTCAAAGCCAGTAGAAAGGATGTTTAACTGTTTAGTCAACCTGAAACTGATCTCTCTCATTCTGTGTTGCTGTGTTTCTTACTCTGTTTCTCCCTCCTTCTCGTGTCCTTCTCTGTCTCTCTCTCTCTCTCTCTCTCTCTCTCTCTTAATTTAACAGCAGCAAGTCCAAGGAGGCTGTCGTTAGTGTAGGTAAGTGAGCACTCTCTCTGCTTCCCGGCAGTTGTCTTTTTTTCCAGTCTGTATCTGGCAGCGTTCAGTTCATAAGAATGTGAAACAGCTGCTGAGTAAGCCTCTAAAAAAAAAAAAAAGACCGATAAGTGATTTAGCAAAAGACAGACATGATGGTGGTATTGTTTGTTGCATGCTAGTGACCTCTCTGTTTGTCTGTTGTTTCTCTGCAGGGACGAGACAGGTGACCCACTGCAAAGGTAGGATTCATACTGAACAATATCGAGAGAAGTTGAGAGCATTTTGTATGAGCTGTTATTTTATCTTCAATTTTTTTTGTCACATCTCACCATGACATGTGTGCCTTCCCTCACCCCTTTGCACCCTTATTTTTTTGACCTCACCTCTTCCTGTAAAATCCGCCCCACCTGACCGCCGACCTCCGTTCTAACCCTTTCCTTCCCCCTCTGTCTTTTCACTCACCCTCCTCACCTCATTTCACCACTTCACTTAGTGACTATGCAGATCTATCTGAGCCCCCTCACAAGAAAGACTGGATCTTCTGAGGCCGCCAAATCCGGGTCCACGGTGCCTGCGAACGGCGGGCCCCCGGCCGGGCCCAACCACCCTCAGGCGAAGGGGGGCGGCAAGCGAGAGGCCAAGAAGACGACCCCGTCCTACACCTTAAACCTGCAGAAGACCACGACCAGCCAGAACGCACCGCAGGACACATCCAGCTACAAGAACCCCCTCAAATCGCCCAGCCAGTACTTTCAGATTTGTTACTGAGGCGGAGATAGATTTGGTACAAAATGTGTCCCTGTTATCAAGTTTACTGACCACAAATAAATTACTAAAAGCCTCAGTCAACCACTCAAACAGAAACTGTGAATAATGACTCTCTTCCAATGCTGGAAAAACAAGAAATTGGTTTTTAAATTGGCAGCAGTGCATTTCCTTAACTTGCAGGAATGGCATGATTTCCCTCTGTTGTGCATCCTGATTTTGTTGCTTTTTTTTGTTATATGTGTGATATTAGCATTTTGAAACACTAACAAGAACTGTCGATACAGTGTTTTATGGCATGCTTATACATTTCAAGTATAGTACAGTACAAAAGCTTTAATGCATCTTTAGCCTCTGAATCCTCAGTAGTCTTAGATCCATTTCTCACAGGATGCTCGTACCTGCGTACTGTTTCACTGCTCTCTCCGTCTCTCTCTGCTGAAGTTCGTAAGGCGAGGATGTGTCGTTGTCTTTGAGCACCGACTGTGTTTGATGTCAGTGAATGTGCTGTGAAGTTTCTAGCTGTTTTGTAGTTGATGTTCCACTTTAAGTGTAACTAACATACAGTGTGTACCAGAATCATTCTAGTTCAGGACAAACAATAAAAAAGCTGTGATTGCTAAGGGGATGACATTTCCTTGTGTGTGTGTGTGTGTGTGTGTGTGTGTGTGTGTGTGTGTGTGTGTGCAGGGTTTGGGTTGTGAGTGGCTGCTGCCTAATTGACCCGACTGACTGAAGAGTACTTTATATTCCAGCAGGGATCCTGTTACACTATGTGCAGCACTTTCCTGTCATGGTTTAGTTCAATCAGCCACTTGGAGAGCAACAAAAGTGCAGTCACCTCAATCGGACGTTGAAGTCGTTCTCTGATGACGGGAAACGGTCTTTCACAAAGTCACTGCGGGGGAATAAATGGCCACTGAACATTTTTGATGAGCAGGAAATTGCTGAAAATCACACACCGTGACCTTTTCCGTTGCATAAACAGTTCGAGCTGTGCCAATGCGCAACATTTTTTCCACTCGCACTGCGAAAACAGTTTGGGCCATCACTTAATAATAAGATTACCCTAATCCAAAATCATTTTTTGAGTGATTTTGTTTTGCTAAAAGATGCGACTCGTCTGCTCCTCTCTTCTGTAAACGTTTCCATTTTTAATGTGAACATATACCAGACTTGTGTTTTCATGTATAAACATCCTGTAAAGCCAACTCATTACTTTTTCCTTTCCTCAGACGATCACTCATATTCCACAGAAGGACTTTTATCTAACGTATTGTTGGACTTCCCTTAATAACAACCTACACGACAATCAGCATCTACATTATTGTTATTCAAAAACATCTGAAAAGGACGTCAATCAACTAAGTTTGATAACACTGCATGGATTTAATTTGAATGTATCTCAACTCAAAACTTAAACTTCTATGAAATTTGTACATTTTCATCAATCTTTTCATAAAGTCGTGTGAGTGTGCGCAGCCTCAGTGCCCTCCTGTGGAGATAAAGACCTGAACAGGGTCATAAGAGTAACATATTGCGGATATTAAAGCTGCACCCTTAAAATAAAAGTTCATTCACAACACAAGCTAATGTTTCCATGATCACCAAGCCAACATGTGGCCGGTCTCACCTAAAAGTCCTCACCAGACCACAGTGGAAACTCATGTGCTCTTTAGAAGCTAGGAGGACCTCTGCTGGTGAGACAACAGATTGATTTTAGTCAAAGCCTAAAAGGGTGCTGTGGGATATTTAACAGCTGTATTTATTATTAAAAACTAAAGAGAGAAACATACATTTAAATATATTTTGTTATGTAAAATCTCTTGTTTGCATGTGGTTCATGTCTTGTGCAAGTGAGTTTGCACACTTGCAAACTCATGTGTGAGAGAAACACACGGATGGCAGTATGATGTAATCCACAGGAAGTGGTCTGCAGGATATTTAGGTGTGATGTGGTGTTTTTTCTTGCACATATTAGAACAAAACAAAATAGAATGACACCTTAAAATGTACATCCAGAACAACCAACAACCTTCTGTCTTCTCTTGACGATAACGCTCACTCATGCCACTGCTGTCCAGATGTGCTATAATGTGGGTTCAATCTTTAAAGTTTAATGCAAATACACACACACACACACACACACACACATCTGTGGCTGCGTCATTTCAAACACACAGCACTAATGTAACAATAACAAATAGTCTTTAAGGACGCCTCAGATGAACTCAGGTCCTCGGTGGGGATTTAACTGAGCCCGTCTGTCCTCCATGAGAGGAGGCAGCAGCTGGCTGTTGCAGACAGAGACAGATGTTAGCTGGTCGACAGGTGTGTGTGTGTGCTACATACACTCTGCCTCTCTGTCCTTTTGTATACAGTATCACACTCTGTCTGTTTTACACATGAAATACTGTACACCTCTGTACAGCAGCATGTACAACTTAAAGGGACAGTTCACTCCAAAACCTGTTGTGCTATTATATCATTCTAGATTGTTTTGGTGTGATAGTTTTGGAGATATCGGCTGTAGAGATGTCTGCCTTCTGTGAGCAGTTTGTGAGCAGTTTTAATGAAGGAACTATGATTGAAAGAAAATAGATCCTACATGAAACACTACAGGTAAGAGGGGAACATATGTTTGATTTGGGGGGGGGGGGGTGAACTGTCCCTTTAAGATATCAGTAAGAAAGTTCAGAATTATAGTTTTGGTATAGTTAAACTCAATGAATTCACATATCATGAAAGAAAAATATTCACTGAAGTGTTCAAGTTGTTATATCAGATGAAAGGAAATAACACTCACACACACACACACACACACACACACACACACTCTAAAACTGTCTCTGTAGGGTCTTAAAGGCTTAAAGTATTTGTGGTATTTTAATCTAATATTCCTGTGAAGCCATTAATTGTTTTGCAGTGGAATATAAAATAATATAAAAATAATTTTACAACAGTATGAGTGATGTTTTTCTGTGGACACACATGATTTTTTTTTTTTTTTTATTATTTTGACGAGACACGACGATGTGCGTTTGTTTTTCATACCTGCCTGCACGGTAGCTGCACGACCAGACCGAGGGCGCCACCGTGCAGCAAAACCAACCGAGACGTGAATATTTGAGCAGCCTGCTCTCTCCTTCTCCCCGTGCAGCCTCCCAGTGGTCGAAGGGAGGAAAAGATGGCACCTCAGAAGCCGCTGTCAGCCACTCCGCCCGGCTTCTCGTCCTGCGGACAGCGGCGTGCTTCCCTCTGAAATGGCCTCGACCGAACCGCCAGCCACCTGACACGACACCGGAGAATATTTTATTTTTTATTTTTTTTAAAGACAGACCTGAAAACTGTGGCCAATCCGTGTAGCATTTTCCACACCCTGTCGCCTTTTCCCACCCTCAACATCTGCACACCGAGCCGGCTGCAGGCTTCGCTGGCAGCATCGCTGTTCTGATTAAAACACCCAGAGGTGCTGCTGCTGGACCGGGGTTTTTATTTCTATTTTTTACTGGAACTCAAGGAAACACCTTATTCATCTCCTTCAAACGGGACAGGAGGGGAAGATGAGGTAAGCAGAAGCACGTTTTGCTGCACATTAAAGCGCAGATTCCACTGCGCATTATTATGGGATATTAAAGGATATGGCGAGATACGACCAAAAACATCCCATTAACGAGCACACTGTTGGTTTTTATTGGCGCAGTTTCGTTGAGAAGG
Source organism: Anarrhichthys ocellatus (assembly GCF_004355925.1). Lineage (NCBI taxonomy): Eukaryota > Metazoa > Chordata > Actinopteri > Perciformes > Anarhichadidae > Anarrhichthys > Anarrhichthys ocellatus. The sequence goes on along the minus strand of NW_022280064.1, from coordinate 1,918,176 downwards.
CCCGTGATGTGCATGTCACCGCAGCGCGAAAAGGTGTATCTCGGGGGGCCACGCGCCTCTACCGGCAGGTCACCTGTTGGCCGACAGAAGGTGAACCTTTAAAGAGGTGCGGCTGCGCTCAGATCAGCACATTGAGAAACAGTGTTTGATGAATCCGGCTAACATCTTCTGACTCCAGCTCGCTCTGTGATGTGTCACGTGGAAGGTTGTCTGCGGGGGGGTGGGGGGGGGGGGGTGTGTTGTCATGGAAACCAGACTACACGTGCAGGAATTGTTCTTCTTAGTTGCGACCCATAATCCGAGCGCTTGATTTTACAAAGCGACCACATGTGTTTAATCTTCTTTTTTTTTTTAAGCACACCCTATGCATGTTGAAGCCCACACACGCGCGCACACACCTTCCCAGCTGGGAACCAATCAGCTGAGAGTATTCACTTACGGCATCCAGACACACAGCTGTCTCAGGGAGGCAAAGCACTGGTTTTACTGGCTGACTGCAGGAGCCTATTGGGTGAAACGTTACTGGAAGGGGCCCAGCCGGGCAGCCAATCAGCTGCAGCCTGCTCGGCTCCACGGTTGTGGGCGGGGCACCGGCGGTTGGCGCAGGTTCACCGTGAACAGGAGGAATCCAAAGCTGGCACTAATTACTGTTGGCTCTGAAATCTGTGAATGAGTGTTTGTCTGAAGGTCAGAGTGGGATTTTGTCGACATGGTATGTTAGTGTCTCTTTTAACAAGCTCCCCCTCAAACCCTTGTTGCTTTTCTCTGTGCAGCTGCTCTCCAGCTCTGTCTGAACATGCACTTAAATGGCCTGACATGTGCCTTTGAGCAAGGCTCTTTATCCTCAGGTAGGCTGGTACTGCAGCCTGTATGGAAGCTGGTAAACTAGCCAGATGACTTACTTCATATTACATACTTAGTTGTTGCCGTTTAGTATACAAGAAATGATTTTGCATCAACAGAAAATGGTAAAAGACATTAATAAAACCACAACTTTAAATATCACGTATCCATTAAGTTTTATAAACAGACTTCTAAATGTTTTTTTTTTTTTTTTAGAGATTTGATTGGTTTGTTTGTTGACTTGCTCTTTGAGCTCAGAAATTTGCTTCCTGGACTCAGTAGTTTGTTTGAGGTGTCACAAGAAAAATTCCAGTCACGTGAAACCTAAAAACAAACGTTGGCGTGTTTCGGCATCAAGCCTTCGTCAGGGAGTCAAAAGCATGCTCGTCTAATATGTTCTTAGAGCTGTTGTACCGCCATCCAAAATGTGTTTTATTTGTAATTTCCCTGTCCTCCGTTTTCCTTTGTGCATTGCATTATGGGACGATAGCGTACACCAACAACACACTCAAATCTTTTGTGGTTCATACTACCATATTATTAAGTGTGCCAGAAAAAAAGATTTAGTATGTCACAATACATAGACGGTTGAATGCAATATGTGCAATGTTATGAGGAAGTAGTATGTCCCAGTTAAATGCAAACTGCATGCAACAGTACTGCATCCCAAAACACATACTTAAAAAAACAAAACATTTAGTGCATGATGCAGCTGCCTTCACAAAGTGCGTACCGTTGCGTGCAGTATGCATTTGATTAGGGACGTACTAGTTTATCATTACATTGCGCTTTGAACTGTGCGGATATATGAGCGGATATATGATATATGTGGGTCAGAATAGCCAGAAAAGCATGCTGACTCGCATACTGCTAAATGCAGCCGGATGTAGAACATTCTGGCATTTTTATCACACTGGATTTGACATACTATGAATTGGTACTAAATCTTAGTCCGGCATACTAAATAGTATTGTAGTATGAGTATTGGAACGCACAGTTTGTAAGAACAACTGCAGTATGTGCTAAAAGTAAAAAGTATGCAATTTTAAAAGCAGTTTGCCTTTTCTAGTATCCTTAAATGAGTAATTTCTGCTTCGACCGAGCATGTATTGAATATTGGCAGGTTTTATTTCAGCAGTGGAGGTTTTGTTTGATGTAAACATCCCTGACGAGCCGTCTGCTGATACACTAGTCATATTAGGTTTTACCTGACAGCCACATTGATGCTCAGCTGCGATTTGCTACGAGTGATTCTGTGCTTTACAGAGGTGCTCTGTAGGTGGCAACATAGACTGTGACTGAACACGACAAGCTAGTGCTTCATACAGTTCGGGTGCATGCGAGTGTCTCTGCCTGTGTCCCGTTTATATCTTCCTCCGTGCCACTATAGTATGTTTGTAGGACACAAACAGTTGTTTAGTGCTTCCATCTAATGAGCATTGATCTCAGTGCGTCAAGGTCAGATAGACGGAAGCATCAAAGCAAACTGCAGAAAGTTGTTTTTAAGTTCTGGCTGGGCAGTAATTAGTTATGATAATTAATTGTCTTTCAATGGAATCGTGATGAAATCATGTATCAGGATATATAAAATATATGATTGACAATAACAAGCACATACAAACTAAAATTTGTCAGAAAATCGGATTATTTAGCACTCAAGTTCTTAATTAAATTAGAAAACTCAGTACTTTTTATTTTTAGCATTTAATGTACATAAGAGTAAACAAAACCATGTGGTTATTTCATATAGACTATTTATTTATTGAATCACCAGAAAACATGCTATAGATATACATTGTTATCGAGATATGAAATAAGTTACATTAAGCACTACGTCATGTGTTTTTAAAGGACACGTCATTGCCAGGCTTTAGATTTAATATCAGCACATCATAGAAAGTCCCGTCTGGGTAGTTTGCTTTTGCTTTTAAACCGAAAATGAATGCCATTTTTCATATATCATCTTACATCAACGTTTGAAAATCAAGCAAGGTTCATGCTTGATGAATCTGTACATCTAATCCTGTCTTGGCTTTTCCTAATTCAATTACCGAGGGAGTCAAAAGCCTGAAACCGACACAGCCACAGTATCTGTTTCTCACTCGTCAAGATTAGACGTAAGAGGTTCAATTATCTCCAGCTGTGGAGAGGTTCAAGGTGCTGCAGGTTTCTGGGCAGAAAAGAAAAGCCGGGGTTGGTGATTCTAGTCTCTGTGGAGCCTGAATGTCTGATTCCTTTTATCTTTGCAGTGTCCGTCTCCGTCTCTCCCACTTAGACTGTAGAGACAGTAGCCTCTTCTCTGCGTTAGTCTACTGGTCTGACACAACACCATCAATCACAGCCACTGGCATGTCTGTAGACTTTGACTGATCGATCATTTAAGTCTTGTATCAAGCTGCGTTTATAGTTTTCACATTTGATATTTGGGGGTTTTAAACTGTTGGTCAGACAAAACAAGTAGTTTTTTAACTTCCAACTGGTAATGAAACAGTCTCAATTGAATACTGATCCCTCTTTATGACCGACATAAGTAAACGAGAATAACAGTGAGAAGATTGGCTATTTCTATATAGTGATTTTTAAGGCTCGTCATCGGTGCCACCGGGTCGGCAATCAGCCCACCGCGGACAGACCCAGATCCGTCTTTGCTGCCGCCTTTGACCTGCAGTTGGAGAGGGAGGAGGAGAGGGAGGAGGTGAGCTCTCCACCCGGCAGCAGCATCACCTCCTTTGGCCAGAAGCAGAGCTTCGCCTCGCTGCTCGCTGCTGGAGACCCAGGCCGTATTGCTGGGTCCACTAGAGGGAAGGGAGGCACGGGAGAACCAGAACCAGGACTGAGCGGGGCAGACTGTCAGACCCCCGCTGCATTAGAATGAGAGGTTTTGTAAAGGGATTCTGGTGCTCGGAAACACTACCGCTTTTGTCCAAAATCAACAATAAATGAAAGTTCCTTGTAGTAACTTTAACTGTCATCTTATGCAAATAACCAGAGATGTGATGTGCTGCAGATAATTGCACATACTACGTCACCACTTTGGCTAAGTTCTACTGAGATGAATTCCTGTCTAGCTGTGTTCTGTAGCTACAGATGACTGCCTGGTCCGTTCACTTGTGACTGATCATAAAGTGCGACAGCAGGATTGACGTGTGGCCCTCGGTGGCCTCCCTCCATCGCCACCACCACCATTTGCGTGGATCGGAGCGTTTCATTGTGCTCTGAAAGTGAAGTGTGGGCTTTTATCGATCCGGCATCGTCACTGCTGCCCGACGCGTATTGACAGGCGCGGTCGGTGGTCTGCGTGTGACCCACATGAAAACCAGCATTAATAGTTAATGTGTGCCGAATTAATGCAGGACAAGAGCGACCTCATGCATAAAAAGTATGTAGAAATATATACGTACATATAGTGCATATGGTGCATATTGTACTTTTTACTATACTACTGAGTTTACAGCTTCACTCACAGACTAAATGGCTTCCAGATTAGAGCAAGATTTCTGCTGTTCTGTCTGCCATGAGGTCTTTAAAGATCCCATCATCCTATCATGTTGCCACAGCTTCTGTAGAGTCTGTCTGCAGAACTGGTGGACAGAGAAGGAAATCCAAGAGTGTCCAGTTTGTAAGAAAATACATTCAACGGCTTCACTACCTCCTAACTTTGCTTTGAAGAACCTGTGTGAGAGTTTCTTACAGCAGAGAGACCAGAGAGTTTCAGAGACTCTCTGCAGTCTGCACTCTGAGAAACTCAAACTGTTCTGTCCGGACCATCAGCAGCCGGTCTGTCTCGTCTGCAGAGATTCAGAGAAACACACCAAACACAGATTCAGACCCATCGCTGAAGCTGCTTCACAACACAAGAAGAAACTTCGGGAAACTCTGGAGCCCTTAAAGGAGAAGTTAAAGGTTTTTACAAAAGTTCAAGTAAGGTTTTATCAATCAGCAGAACACATAAAGGTCCAGACCCGACGCACAGAGAGGCAGATTCAGGAGCAGTTTAAGACGCTTCACCAGTTGCTAGAGGAGGAAGAGGAGGCCAGGATGGCTGCACTGAGGGAGGAAGAGGAGCAGAAGAGTCAGATGATGAAGGAGAAGATGGAGGCTCTGAGCAGAGAGATAGCAGCTCTTTCAGACACAGTCAGAGCCACAGAGGACGAGCTGAGAGCTGAAGACGTCTCATTCCTGAACAACTACAAGGCTGCAGTGGAAAGAGTGCAGCAGTGCCCCCTGCTGAAGCATCCACGTCTGCTCTCAGGAGCTCTGATAGACGAGGCCAAACACCTGGGCAACCTGACCTTCAACATCTGGAGCAAGATGAAGAACATGGTCTCCTACACTCCTGTGGGTCTGGACCCAAACACTGCTGATCCGGAACTCATTCTGTCTGAAGATCTGACCAGTGTGAGACGAGGAGAACAACAGCAGCTTCCTGATAATCCAGAGAGGATTTATAATTGCTTCTCTCTTCTGGGTTCTGAGGGATTTACTTTAGGGACTCACAGCTGGGACGTCCAGGTTCGAGACAGTACATACTGGGAACTGGGTGTGATAGCAGAGTGTGTCCAGACGAAGAGAGTCGTCATATGTTTTAGATCAATGACAATATTGTTCAATGGAAGTGAATACAGAGCATATTCCCCATCATCAGATCACACCATTTATCTCAAAGTCCAGAAGAAGCCCCAGAGGATCAGAGTGAATCTGGACTGGAACAGAAGAAATCTGTCGTTCTCTGAACCTGAAACCAACACACACATACACACCTTCACACACACTTTCACTGAGAGGCTGTTTCCAATAATAAGTACTGTGAATCTCCAACTGAAGGTTTTACCAGTGAAGGTCTCTGTGACTGTAGAACAACAGACATAGATGACGATGATGAACATCAATCGCTTCCTGTGCGACACTTTAAGGATCATGTGACCATGTTGTCTAGAGATCGAGCTGATCGGCTGATCAGACTCATTTATTTGCCGGTCACATTTATAGATGTGCAGCATGACAGTTGTTAACAACACACACACACACACACACACACACTAAAGGTTGTAGGGATTATCTTCAGTGTTTCCAGAAGTTTATTCAGAGCGAATCCAAAATAATCCGTAGAGGAACGTTAAAAATAGAAAAATAAAAATATTATATTTTTATATTAATTCTGAGAGCAGACAGCTAATGCCAACAGCCAGAGATGGGCAGTATTTCTATTACTTGTATTTGAAATATGTATTTCAATTACTTTTGAGTATTTTGTAATTTGTATTTGACAGGGCCGATAAAAATCGAACGTAATTTGTAACAAAATACTTTCCAGTAATTTTGTATTTAAAATACTCAAAATACTTTCTCCACGAATCAAAAAACAGTTCACGAGTTCAGTCTTCAGATCTTCAAGTTCAACGGATTGTCTGTCAAGGTAAATCGTTTATCTGAGTGCTAGCTTGATCTATAATGTATGTCTGGGTCTGGCTACATAGTCTATTATATATACATGGTGATGGTTATAATATCAAGCTCGATGCTAACATGCTAATGATGCTAGCATGCTGTCTAGGCTAGTGCATAGCCAGTGTTTAGCAAGTTAACTTATCAGTCGAGTAGCTAGCTATAGGAAGAGGGAGATTGGGAGCTGGTATGTTCATGATAACCTTATCAAGAGACGTCTGACCATCTAATCTTGCACTGTATTACAAGTTATGCTGCATCTTCTCAATGTGAATGTCATAATGCCATATCAATTACTGGCAGATAATGTAGTTCACATTTAGCCAGGCTATGACAGTAGATGTTAAAAAAAAACTAAAAACATTAAATATCCAATTTATTTTATTTAAAAGGCATATTATGAAAGTATTCTTAGTTTTATTATTTCATACATTTGACAGTTGGCCAGGTGGACAACATGTCTCAGCAAGATGATGTTCAAGAAGGACCATCAACAAGCGCAGATGTGCTTATTACACTGACATTCTGTGACTGTTCTTCCTTTTTGTGGGCTTCACCAGAGCTTTGTGTACATTATAGCCCAAACCTGAATGCTCTGCTATACCAAATTGTGAGAAAATGGAAAATCCAGAAAAAGTATTTCCTATATTTTAAATACAAAATACATGCATTGTATTTTGTTACATTTTCTGGCACCAGTATTTTGTATTTTATTTTGATACATTTATTTGAGGGGTATTTTGTATTTTGTATCAAAATACATTTTGATGTATCTTTGCCCATCTCTGCCAACAGCTAATGCTAACAGCTAACGTAGGCTCCAATCAGTTACATTATGGTGCGTTCATGCTCCATCCAGTAAAAATGAGTGTTGGGTGGAGGTTCATTAAGATGTTTTTCATGATGTGTTCAAATGTAATCTTGTAAAATGTAGTGATGTTTGAAGGAGATGTTTTCACACGAATATAAAATAGATATTAGAGATGAATTATAAGCTGTTTAACTTCCTATCACTAGCTCTAAACAGATTATAATACATCATTAAAACTAATAATGACTAGATGTTATTTTAATCAAAACAAGTATTCAGGAAATAAGTGATTGTACTCCTGTCTAATCATGGGACTTGTGTGTTGTTATGAAAATAACCTCCTGGATGACAATAAAAGTAAAACCTTTTTTCTGGACGTTGGTGAAAAAGTCTTTCTGTCAGTTCTCGTTGTTGGAAAGAGAAGAGTGTGTAAACACATCACAGTTCATTTTGAGGGAAAATCAGCTTGTGTGAAAGGGAATGCATCAATTCTTATTGCACTGTAGGTGTGTTTTAAGAGGAACATACTTCAAAGAGGGGGGGATAACTTTCGCTATTTCCACAACACATACACGCTGTAAACTAATATCGTGTGCATCTGCTGCCTGCCCTGAAATAAATCAAAATATCTCGGTTTATGGTGTTGCCTTTAATGTCCCCCAGCCGTACCAGAGAGTCATGACTATCAGAGGAGGTCAGATTTCTCTCTCGGTGCACAGCTGCGTGCTTTGAAGTCGCACAGGTGTGCATTCTTTTGACATTTTCTTCCAGAGATGTTGGGAAATTCTGACACATTTTCAGGGCTGATGCAGTCGTCTAATGTCTCCCTCAACACGGTAACATGTTTATGATCCTAAAAATAGGTTTAACATCAGAGTTCCTAAAACACCACCTGGTGAATATAGTTTATGCTGCTGTGATGAATATTTTATATATGAGTAATAGATCAAATGAGCCCACAGATGATTATCACCCCTCAGCTTTACAGAGCGTTTTAGCTTCGTTGTTGTTTTGTTAGCAGCAGCAGCTAAAGAGACAGAAAGTTCCCTGTTTAAGTTGGTTGAGAAAAAGAGCTAAAAGAGAGTGAATATAATATAATAAAGAGAGTTGATATTGGACTTACATTCATCACTTTTATTATAAAGAACAACCTTAATATTTTATACTCTACTCGCGGTTTTTTCTTCTTCATGCACCTTGGAAGGTGAAGTTGTGCCAGAAACAACTCACTCTGCTTTTAAAGTTACAATTTATCAGAAGTGAAGCTTTTAGACTACACTTAGATACTATAGTTGCTCAATTCTGTACCCTAGAAAATACAAATATATACTACAGTAATGGTAAATATGTTTAGAAAGAAAAGTAATGTGACCCAGATTGTGTTTTTATGCACATAATGAGGATATCCAATCCAGCTATTTGAGTCTGTATCGGCCCCGATATCGGTGCGGCTCTAATAACTGCACAACTTCCAGGGACGGTGATTTGTTTCTCAAAATCTGCCCACGGCATGAATACAATATTTGGTTGTGTTGAGGCAATTCAAAGCACTTGGTTATGGTTATGGAAAGAGCATGGTGTTGCTTAAACACTGTAAAAAATGACTTTGTGCAGAACAAGAACGTAGTACTTTGTGCAATGGAAAGTTTTTTTGCCGCTGAACATAATCCAGGGAGGAGTCAGGTTTAAATGTTGTAGTATTTAAGCTTAGTGTTGTTTCTTTCTACTAAAAGCAGAAATGTGATGCTTTTATTTGCTGTCATCAACTTCTCATTCTTTTTGCTCTATTGTAAGCCAATTTCTATGAAAAATATTCACTTAATTTGGCAAAAATCAGTAATGCACAGACATCTGTGATGCTAGAATAGCCACTTGTTGTTCAGTGTCTCTGCCGGCACGAGGAACATTAATGGCCTTGGATATATTTGCATATCGCAGAAGCTCTAGTTTACAGACTGCACCACGACGCCGGTGTAATAACGCTCCACATTTGTCTTAATGCAGTCGGACAAACACGACACAAAATGGAGAGGGATGTTGCACACATCCAGTGTCAGGTGCGAGGTCACATGTCCCGTCTCTGTTGGGAATCTTTGTAATAACACAGTGCATTCTGGGTGACAGCAGTGCGGCGCGTGAGTCATCATTATGCACACGGAGGCGTCACAAGGCAGAGCGCTGAAGCTGATCTACACAGACGTGTGCTTGTGTGTGTTTAAGAGAGAGAGAGAGAGAGAGAGGTAATCAAATCTTTGTGAATGAGAGGGAAATCACTCCCTCCTCCTCTCCCCTGCTCTGTCTCCCTTCCCCCCTCCCCCTCTGGATCTCCTCTGCCAGCTCCCATCGGCGTGTGGCGTAATTAAAACGATCGGCTGATGTGAGGCAGACACATTCTTTGCAGCTGAAATTCGACCCGAGGGCCGGTGAGGATGAGCTAGTGTGAGTTAACAGTCGGAGATCTCTGACCTCCTCCTCCGTCACACCTCTCACACTCATTTAATCCCTTCCCTTTCTCCACCTCACCCCGCCTTGTATGGCGTGACTGCATACAGGTGGTCTGTGGGCGTTTTTGTGGGGATGAAGGGACTGAGAAGTCAGATTGGATTATGCGGAGCATGTGACTGGGTCGCTGTGCCACATTTCATTTGTTGTTTTGACTCCAGCACGGTGGATTAGAAATGAAACGATGGCAGTGAGGTCAAAGGGCTTTTATTCGAGGGTGTTCACGTCTATGTTGGTGGAACTGTGTAGGAATTGTTGCCACTTTTAGTCCCCCAATTTTAGGGATGCTCAAGTGTTTTCCTGTGGTTCAATCAGAGACGTAGTCCAAAAAAGTGTTAAAATGCAATTTATGTATCTGTAAATGGAATAATTGCAAAAGTGCAGAAAAGACAACACACAAATACTCTTCAGGCTTCACTTAAAGACGCTTACCAATGATGTGACTAAAGGATAAATGTACAGAAGTAATTAAATGTCTGGTAGAGCTCTTGACATATGAGACAAAAGTGAAGCTGCAGCAGAGTGAAGGAAAGAGGAACATTCAAGAGGAAAAGGAGACCAGCTCAGGATCCAGGAACCAAACACCCACTCATCTGTCAAACCGTATCCACACACATTTGATCACTTTTTCCCCGTAGTTTCTCATCAGCAGCATCATTTTTCTCGCCATCTTTGCGTCGTGCACTTTAACTCCTTTCCACCACAAAGCTCCACCACATTTCTGTCCTCTCCTCCCTGCCTCACTCACTCCGTCATGCTTTGTGCTTGCCGTGGTGACGTAGTCGCGAGGTGTTCGCCCCGGAAAATGACATCATAATGGCTTTCGCGTTGATAGCAAAGGCGTCGCAAGTTTTGCGCACTTGGTCTCTCGACTCTGAATTTTTCCATCTAGGCGTCAGCTGTGTGCTCACTGAGCTTTACAGACATGACCGTCACAAATAGTTCAAAGATAAAAGCATTTATTAACATGTCTGAGGATTTGACAAAGACGGCCAATTTGTTTTTTTAGATGCTTTAGAAACTGGAGGTCTTAAAAGTAATACATTTGAGTAAATATTTCTCCAGACATATCAAGTTCTACGTAATCATATTGATGATATTCAACTTTTCAATGCATTTAATACTTGGCTCCTTTCTTTACAGGGATTGAATAAAGGCAATACAAAAGTCAATAAAAATGAGATATGAGTTTGCAGTTAATTACAATTCCTCCACGGTTGGTTTATTTGTGTATTTCCAAAAACAACAAAAAATGCCCAATTTGACAATTGGTATGTACGATAATAGCCAAGTTGTTACAGTAGCTCTCTCTCTCTCTCTCTCTCTCTCTCTCTCTCTCTCTCTCTCTCTCTCTCTCTCACAAACACACAGTCAAACATATAGACACACACACACAGTACAAACGGAGGTGTGTCGCTTTGAGGATTAGAATACAATCTGCTGCCGGAGCCTAACCTGAGAGAGAGAGAGAGAGAGAGAGAGAGAGAGAGAGAGAGAGAGAGAGAGAGAGAGAGAAAAAAATGGGGGATGGGTGTATACTGTAGAGGCTGGATGACCTTTCACCCTTCCTCTTTTCTCTCTCTATCGTTCTCTCTCTAGCTCTCCCCCCTGTTTCCCTCCCCCTCGCTCTTGCCAGGCATTTAACACTCTCTACCTGCCTGTCCATCTGTCTGCTCCTCTGACCCCCCCCCCTCCACCTTGTTACTCCACCTCCCTCATTACGCGTTTGTTGTGAAATCACTCCTCCTCTCCTCCCCATCTGTGATCGGTCAGTCTGCTGCCTGTGGTTTTTTCTTTTGTTTTTCCTCTCGCGATGCTCAGACAAAGACCTGGCGGAGGCCTCCGCGGTGTTCATTGGGACAACTAGAAAGTCCTCTTCTTCAAGGAGAGATGAAGGAAGAACGTCTTCAGCAGGAGTTGCTGTTCAGCCAGCGAGCAGTCTCTCGCTGCCTTTTCGTAAAGAGAATCGATTCATGCTTTCATATAAAAGCTCTGCCTCCGTCTGTGTCAAAGTCAGAAAAAGAGTTTAAGAGAAAGGGATGGCGTAATAAAGTTTAATTTGGAAAGAATGTAATTTATTGATTTAACTGTCCTGTGTACAATCTGAATGGATACACATTGGTGACTGTGGAAGCCCATAAATCGAGCTGAAACTCCACAATATAAGATAATTTATATAATAAACATCCCTGAAAACAAGTGATTTAGTGTCATATTCAGATTTTGGGACTTATTTATCAGATTACCAGAAAAATTGCTGCACATGGGAGGAAAAAAAACACATTTCTTTACGGTGCAATTTGTTTGTTTCAAGGATATCTCAGCCGTTGTTGCTGTTATGACGTACGAGACAGACAAAGACAGACAGGTGCACTTGTATCAGGAACCTTGGTATCATTTTTGATCAAACCCTCTCCTTCGAACCGCAGGTCAATCACATCACAAAACCCGCCTTCTTTCATCTCAAAAACATCGCCCGTCTACGCCCCTCCCTCTCCTCCTCAGCCGCTGAAACACTCGTCCACGCCTCCGTCACCTCTCGACTGGACTGCTGCTACAGCATCCTGTACGGCTCACCCACCAAAATCATCAACAAACCGCATCGCCGGGCGCCACAGTTGCTCGTGTTACAGTGGAAGAGAAGTGATTCAGCATTTGGGGTGCTTCATTAAGTCCTAATGAAGTAGCTGCTATGTGAGAATTTATTTTTGGCCTCTCTCGCCTCACACAGCTTCGATGACCCATTGAAGCACGGAGTACTCTTCTGTGAACAACTGTAAACATGGTCAGTCATAACAGAAGAAATGTTTTATTTCAGTGAAACCAACCATTTAACTGTCACACTCGGGTTAGGAGCGTTGTGCAATATGAATCACACTAGTGCAGACTACTGCACCGCCCTCTTTCTACCCTCTGAGGAGGAACACCTGTCTGTGTCATGCAAGTCAAAGGCCGGCTGTGATTGGTCCAACGTGTAGTCTGCAGGATCGACCCTTTTACAGTTACCTAAGTGTGTAAGTAGTGCAATAGCTTGTCGAGCTTTGTAAGGGCATTACCCAACAAAGACTGTAAATGCAACACAAGTGGTGCAATGTATATATATATATATATATATATATATATATATATATATATATA
>NW_022280064.1:1903962-1905337 GCF_004355925.1 Anarrhichthys ocellatus | reverse complement strand
TGTGTGTGTATTTGGTGAAGAAACATAGGCCCAATCCCAATGCCCCCCCTAAAGCCTTTAACCCTAAACCCTCAGGGACTTATCTGACGTCATCTGGTAAATGGTTGAGTGCGAGAGGCTGTAAGGGCTTGAAATGGTATCGATACGAATGGGACAGCACTTAGCATGACGTCATATCATGTTCCAGGCTTTTGCCTCACGAGACGAGAGTTATTTGTCAAATAATCTATTTACTCGTTTTGTCGAAACAGCTTTAATAACAAAATGAAAATAAATGGTTGATGAATAAACCAGCTGTGTAATATACACGTCTCTGCTTTTATGTGTTTTTATGTTCCATCTTAATCCTTAATGTTTCTGTGTAAATGTAATATGCCAGCCTGAACAAACCTTTTTGTTTACCTTTTTTATCCTTACGTCTCCATGCTTCCACTGGTAACCCTGTGTTTAACGTCACATTGCTATGAATTGTGGGTAATTCCCTATGGCAAAGTCTGCAGAAATGCGGAGAGCCCTCAAACACTCAACAATTTGACAGTGGGACAGAACCTAAAACTTAAATTGCTGTGGAGCTTTAATATTGTCTCATTTGTGTGAGAGGGTTACGTAATGCAACTCATTGCAAGCAGACATTTGCATCTAGCTTTGAAGTAGATAGGATTTGTCTAGGGTTTGGCAAATATGTGAACTAATATGACACGGATATAAAAAAAAAGGATGACATTTTATTGGCACAAAGAATTGTGGCCAAACACTGTTGTCGACAGGCGAGTAAAGGGACTAAATTGCAATGTCCGCTGCCGTCCACACCGATTACAGAGCAAACCATGTCATCCAACAGTTCTACAGCCAGTCCAATCAATGAAATTGCCTGCTGGCACAACACAGCAGGACAGATGTGGGTGATGTGAGCGGGGTGAGCGGATATTTTCCTGGGATGGCAGAGGATGTACAGTAAATATGGGAGGGATTTATTGGTTACAGGCAGGTTGCTGTGATGTGGAATCAACCCAGAAGATTAGTGTTACGGCCACACACAACACTTACTGTATATAAGTTGTAATCTTCAAGCATCTAGATAGACAGAGCAAGGGGACGTTAAAGAGGCAGATGTTGGCATCCCACGCTCAAATTTGGTTGCTTATTGTATATATTATTGCGCTATTTAATTTGATTACATTTTACAGTTTATGCAGCCTCAGATATTCTTCCAACTATGTAATTGTGCTCAGTCAATTGAGCCCAAGCTCAAACAAAGGGATGTATCGCTATTTCTCCACCTGTGTCCCTGTAAGTGAACATCCAGTAAAAGCTGAAAGATCTGTTTTTGTGTGTGTGTGTGTGTGTGTGTGTGTGTGTGTGTGTGTGTGTGTGT
>NW_022280064.1:1889852-1903952 GCF_004355925.1 Anarrhichthys ocellatus | reverse complement strand
TGTGTGTGTGTGTGTGTGTGTGTGTGTGTGTGTGTGTGTGTGTGTGTGTGTGTGAGAGAGATTGTGTTGTATCCAGAGCTCCACCCAAGCCGGCATGCCAGCCTCCGATCATACGCGAGAAAAGACGGGAGCCATCAGATGAATTAAAATCTGTTGCTCCTCCTCCTCCTCCTCCTCCTCCTCCTCGACCCCCCCTCTCCCCTCCATGCCGGCTTACGCATCCTCACCTCGGCCAATCCGGCAGCCGTGAGAGGAGGAAGGAGAGAGAGGAGGAGAAGGAGGGGCAGGACCAGCAGCCTCCGGGGCTGGCTGACCATCGTTCTTGTCACAGCTGGGAGGGGGGGAAGAGGGGGAGGAGGGGGAGGAGGGGGAGAGAGGGTGGAGAGGGAGGAGGTAATCCAATGAGACACAGAGAGGAGAGGCAGTGCGAGGGCAACGCCTCACAGCACCGGGAATCTCTCTCTCTCTCTCTTTCCCCCCTCCTCTGTTTCTGAAGCGTAAAAACCAAAAGACTCTCATCTCCCATTCATTCTCCTCTGTATGTGGCTGAGGGCTGCTCTCACATTTTTAAGCCTCTCCTTTCCCCCCTCAGTTCAAAATTCTCCTTCACTTCCTCCTGATTTTTCTCTACCTGCTGAAGGACGGATTGATGAGCACAAACCAGGATTATTTTTCGATGTCTTTGGGAGGCAGCAGCATCTGTTCCTGGAGTCATCTTTGTCCTTGTGCTCACAGCTGCTGAGTGCACAGTGGCTGCTAGTGGGGAAATAGGTTAGTGTGCCTGTTCGGTGGTGGCCAGCAGAGGTGATTGAATGTGCTGTACTCGGAGGAGGCGAAGAAGAGGGGGATGCCTTCCTGGCGGTAATGCTCTGTAGCCCTGCGACCACTTGGGGAGAAGGTGATGCTGGCGCCGAACTCTGACCTTTAGCAAAAGTGTCAGCGACGAAATTCAGGACAGACAAAGAAAGAAAAGCGACAAATACAGACTTTTTTTTGTTACATTTTGCATTTTTGTTGTCGCGACACAGGGCTGACTTGTGCGTCTGCTGTGTGTGGACACCATGGACATCAACCTTCAGTCACACCGGTTTTACTTCCCCCAGATCTACTGTGCTGAACCGGGGTCACAGCCACAGCTCACTGAGTTCAAAGTCAGGTAGGCTTCCAAGGGAAAGGTGTTTACGATGGACCCATCCATAGATGAGAGGCAGAGCACTTATTCCTGATTGGTGGAGACACCCAGGTCTGACGTCTCCATTTGCTTTTGTCAGTATCGGCTGCCTTTAACATCCACCCAAAATGTAGCTGGAGCCTGTATTGTCCACCAGAGCTGCTGCTTCTGCTGCACATGAAGCATTTCTGTGTATGTGGAGTGCTGCTGTGAGCGGCTGGTTGCCCTTGCAGGGGGATGGGGCTGCATGCTAATGTGTTAGCTAGCTGTGCAGAAAAAGTGTTCGGCTTCTGGGAGAATCAGAGGGCATTGATGGCCTTCGGAGGAGCTTGCCAAGTTTGGATAGAGGGGATGACAGTGCCGCGGTTGTGTTGTATTTGCCGTCCTGTGGCCGCTCTCGTTAGCTGCCTCTGTGGCTCTTTTGTTCTCTTTTGTTTACGCGTCTGTCTTTTCTTTTGCTACTATTCTCTCCCATCCAATCAACGCTGAAAGTGCTCAGGGTTTGGCTTGTTGCATCCATAGCCGACGCCTGCCGTCATGGTGGCAGAGCGCTCAAAGACGCATGCTCAGACATGCAACAGCTTCCCTGCTCTTTGTCTCGTGGAGATGTAATTGTGCCGGATGGAGCTGTTGCATCCAGTCTGATGCTGTGTGACACCCACTTCAGAAATGAAGCACACAATCACAATTGTCTTTTCTTCTTTTTTTAGTTATCTGTTCACCATCCCTCTTTGCATGCACGTGTTGAGATGTCCTTGTAAGCTTGTTTGCGATACGTTTGGCGATTCCTCCTCTCACAGCGCTGATTAGTGCAGCTTTAAAGGTACTCAGCCAGAGTTTTGCACCGCTAAGCAGCTTTTAGTTTGGTCGGTGCTCCAGGCCGGAGCAGCTTTATGGGGCTACAGCGTGTCGCTGTCACGGCCTGGCAGAGCTCCCCGGTGGCTCCGCAGGAGTCTGAAGGCGATCGCAGCTGGACGGCATCGCCAGGAGAAAGAGAGGGAAGGAAAGTGAGGCCGTATGCCCAGTTTTCTAACGGTCTTTTTAGTTATCCTCATCACAATTTTTATGTCACACCTGCTGTTTAAAACCCAGGTTAGTATTTCATTTTTTGGCAAGACAGGTTATTCAGAAGTGTTTGAAGCCTAATCAACAATTTATTAAGTTCGATCCACTGTGGTCTCACCTCAGTGACCTTCTGAGGTCCACCTTTACTGAAAACACAGATAAATAAACAGACTGCTGTATCTATTTCTGAGCAGATTAATCACTCGTTTTCCTGGCTGCGAAGTGAATTCCGTGCACTTTAAACAGGAAATGGACACAACTACACAGCAGCAGCATCTCTTACTATATTATTAGCAAGGTGAGCTCATTAGAGCTGAGTGAGATGGAAGAAGATGGAGAGAGATTGGAGATGAAAAATGAGAAATTGAGAGAGACAGAGATGGAAAGAGAGGGAGAGAGAGAGAGGGCGATAAGAGGGAGGGAAAATAAGAGACCAGGAGGGAGAGGGGGGATGGTGAGAATAGCAAAGCTAAGCAAAAGGACGAGAGAGTGGATTGTAAATGTGAGAGCGAAACAGTCAGACGGATGGAGGTGGAATTAGAGGAGAAAGGAGGAGCCGGTGTGATTGTGAAGAAAAAAGAAACGGACAAACCGTTTGATGATGGTTTCTGGTGGGGTCTTGGTGTGGAACACACCTTTGACAAACCTCTGCTAGGCATGCTGGGATATCAGCTGCCGCCTGGGCTCCATGGTGACCGGAGTATAGGCTCAGTGTAGCCAGAAAACCATGACAACAGTGCTTGCCAATCCATAGGAGCATGCATGTACGGTACATGTATGCACAGAAATGCACACACACACACACATACAGAGAGAGAGCGAGAGAGAGAGATTGTGTGCTCCAAGCAAGAACCCAACCTTTTTGGTAATGTGTCTGTTTTTTTTCCTTATTCTGAAGATCCAGTAAAGGGATATTTAATAAAAATGGTTTCCATTTTTGGTTGACATAAACCAGGCGGCTACTTCTGGATCTGAAAAGTGAAGCCAACACTGAATTCTCTCTAGTGTCCAGCAGGGGGCGACTCCTCTGGTTGTATCGAAGTCTATGAGAAAATGACTCTACTTATCACTTGATTTATTACCTCAGTAAACATTGTAAACATGAGTTTATGGTCTCAATCTCTAGTTTCAAGTCTTCTTCAATACAGCATGATGTTCATTTAGTAAAATATGGTCCATTTAGAGTCAAATAAGCTTTAGGACGGGCTACCTTGTGATTGACAGGTCGCTCACGGGAGTTGTCCATGCATGTTTTTCGTCTTCCTACTTTAGCC
This sequence comes from Anarrhichthys ocellatus, assembly GCF_004355925.1. Lineage (NCBI taxonomy): Eukaryota > Metazoa > Chordata > Actinopteri > Perciformes > Anarhichadidae > Anarrhichthys > Anarrhichthys ocellatus. Next base: position 1,900,442 of record NW_022280064.1, on the reverse strand, counting down.
CTTCAACAGTGTGTTTTGCAGTTCATGAAAGTTAATTGTAACATTTTGGTTGCCTTAAAACTGTCTTATTCAGGGTTCAGTTGTACCACCCTCTTGTGTCATTTCTGGTTCTAAAAAGCCAAGATAGCGATGGCTAAAATGACGAACTTGGGGCTTCAAACCTTTTAGTCCACAAACTACTGGGTGACGTCAAGGTGACGATGTCTACTTGTGATATGCAGTCTGTTACTAAAACTAATTCCCACTCTAATTTGAAATGAGGAATACCAAAAGAGAAATCTTTTGTTGTCAGCAAATTTCAACCCCTGCTAACATTAACAAAGTATTGCTATCAATGCTGCTCTGCTGAAACTAGTTCATCATTAGTGTTCCCTTCAGGTGTGACATCCACCACACAGTGATGTGTCTTCTTGTGCTGGGACTAGTTGATTAAACTTGCTTATTTAATGAATTACCATTAATCATATCCAAAAAGCAGGCATTACACCTTGAGGCTGAAGCTAAAGTTCTGTTCTCAGCTGACACTGTCCTCAAGAGAAAAACACCATTGGTCGTATGCTGAAATATTTAAAAGGACCGTTATGTAACTGACATAGGCCGTGGTGACAGACGTCTGTACATACTTGACACTTTAGTGCAACCTGACTGATCGGATAGTGATCGGTATATTTTGTTTTCAAAGGAGTGACTGTAAAACTTGTTTTATTGAAGAACAGCCGCTAACAAAGCTCCGCTAATCCGCTGATAAAAACATATACATTTTCGACAATAAAAGTCTGTTAATTTGTTATTTGAAAGCACATGTTGGGTAACACGGCTCAGACAGCAGGTCTATGACTTTTCTGTTTCAGAAGCAAAGGCAAAAGTAGCGTGATAGCTTGACAGTCAGTGTTGATTTTGTCAGTTGTGGCTATTTCTCCTCTTCATTTCCCTCACGTTATCTTCACCTTGAAAGCATTTCACCTAAATCCAAGCGCTGCTGTACAGTATTGCTTGAGGATTATGTCTTGGGATGATGGAGGGTCTCTCTGTTTTTTTTAGGACTCCCCAGAGGAGACCAAATGTCTGTATTATTCCCTCAGTGCACTGTGGCCTGACGGATTAGAGACGGAGTCCACCGCACATACACGTCAAACATAAGAAAGCCCTGCTGGAAATTTGTGAAACATTCTGGGTCACTGAATCCGCTGACTGATGGTTTGTGGCACAAATAGGAACCACATGTCTCCGCCACGGCACTCTGTGTGTGTATTCAAAAGAGGACGAGTCGGGTAATTACAGCTATGTGAGTGTGAGATATTAGGTTCTACTGTCTGCAATGGAGAGCACTTAACCTGATGGCCTTCAGCAAACGCTCAACTGTAAAATGGGTTACATGTAAACATGTCGGCGCTGTGTGTGTGTGTGTGTGTGTGTGTGTGTGAGGCTTCGCAGTGAGTAGCAGAAGTTAAACGGCATCATGGAGCACAGCCTCAGGGCATCGCCACAGCTTCCTCCTCTCCTTCCCCTCGCTCTCACCTTCCTTCCTTCTTCTTTTCTTCCAGGGAAAAGGACGTGTTTGTTTTAGACAGAGTGTTAATGCTCCAGCTCACCTACAGCCTTCTCCCTGCTGGGAATCTTTTTCTTTTTTTCCCCCTCTGCCAAATGGAGACGCATGCATTTTTAAAGCCACCCCCGCTCTCTGCTGTGCTCCCTATCTTCTGTATCTTCTCTGCTTCCTTGATTTATCTTCCTGCCTCTGTCTTTCTCTTCCCCCTTCCTCTTCTTTTTCTTCATTTTCCGTATTTTCCCCTTCCCGTCTTTCTCGTTTTCCCTCTCAGCATGAGGTCTAAGCCCCTCTGCCCTTTGAATTTGTCGGCTCACATCTTGGTTGATTGGGAGAATGCTTGACCTCCCCGTATGCTTGCACACACTCAGTCAACAAAGTTTGATTCCTCTTATGTTTACAGTCGCACATTGCTTCAGCTGGAGGTAGACGAGGACGTCCTGAGGCGCTAGACTCTATTAAACATTCCAGCAAATGCTCATTAAGCTGGGATCAAGATTCCCACGAACAGCAAACTAGACAGGAATGTCTGGCTCTTTGCTGGACTTGAAGACTTTAATGCCACACATGAAACAGAAACGAAATGTCACATAAAGGAACAGTTTGGCATTTTTGGAAATACAGTTATTCGTTTTTTTTGCCAAGAGTAAGACGAGAAGATTGATACCACACTCGTATGGGTCTGTTAAATATGGAATCCAGTTCCATATTTAACGTCCACGCCAGGAGATAATTAGCGTAGCTTAGCATAAAGGCTGGAGGGCAGGAACAGTTAACCTGGCTCTGCCCAAAGGTGAAAATTAATTAACATGTAATATCATAAGCTTTAGAGTTGCTGTGCTCTTTTTTGCCTTTGCCAGGCTAGCTGTTCCTTGTTTCCAGTCTTTATGCTAAGCTAAGCTAACCGGCTTCTGACTGTGGCTTCATATTTAACAGAAAAATATGCATTATAAGTATAATCAACCATCTCATCTAACTCTCAGGGAAGAATAAACGTTTTTCGCCCCTAAAAATGTGGAATTATTCCTTCAAGGTGATCTTCACGCATCTTATCAAAACTCAGCGGTGTGTCGGGTTGCACCGAGTTCACAGCAGATTAACGTGTTTGTTTAGATCTGCAGTCAACTCATCAGGCATCTATTGACCATGTGTTGTCTGTTATGTCAGAGGATTTGTCCGTCTTTGCAGAGACATAAAGGACCATCCGAAGTCTAAATCCTGCTCTCAGTTATTTCCCAACTCTCTTCTGTCTTGCTGATATAAGACAAGTGGGGTCAGACAGTCCTCTCTTTACTTTCAGTAGTTAGGAAGGAACAAGTCAATTTAAAAACAACAGTTACGAGACTATCCAGAGTGAGCTCGCCAACTCTCTCAGACCTTGTGTACCAGCAATTTTGCTGACGTGACAACACCCAGTAAGAGCTTTTAGATTTTGTACATATGGCTCAAAAAGCCACAGTCAGAAATTAAAACGTCCTCCTTCAATCCACTAACACGACACTTAAACTCAATGTTAATCTTAAAGCTATATCATCTTATCCATCACACTTAATAATACATGCGTTTATTAGCCCAACTTTAAAGTTGCGAGTACCTGATATCACATTAAAACCTCCTGATTCTACCCTCCCACTGCTGTGCTCTCTCAGCATCAGCGCTCGGGGTTGAGGAAACTCTTAAATGCTTTACGCGATCATGCGGAGCAGCAGTAAAAGAAACCCTCATCCTTGCACTCTCTTCGCAATCTTTCAGCTGGAATTAAACTATAAATTCGGACCTGTTTTATGGCACCAGGACGCAGCGTTTTTTCCCTCCTGGCCGTCCCAGCTGACCTCCGACTGTCAGAGACGTTTAAGGCTTTATTAGCGGTTTGAAAAGAGAACAACAAAAAAAAACCCAAAGCAAGGCAGCACGTACAGTAGACACAGTTATGAATATGCTTTACGGTCTGCGGAGTCTGTAGTGCATGCGTCCGAGGCGACGGGACAGCGGTTCGAGCTCAAACAATATTCCATAACGTTACACTCATGTGGATGCACACGGCCGGACAACCACACAGCCACGTGAGACACGTATGTGATGATGAGAGGATGAGACAGGACATTGTAAAGGGCTCTGTAATTAGAGAGCAGAGCGTCGGAAGGCTTATGTTGCTGGTTTTTTTTTAAATATTTTTATTCATATCTCACTGCTCATTCATCTTTTCTTCACCGCCATATTTTCTAGGCCAAGCGAATATTCCACTCCAGTTGTCATGCCAACAGATTAGCGTCCTCTTGCGTGGTCTCAGCAGTGGGCGGTAGAGGATAGGAGTGTGTGTGCGTGTGTGTGTGTGTGTGTGTGTGTGTGTGTGTGTGTGTGTGTGTGGCTCTCTCTGTGCTGGGTCCTCTGGCTCTCGCACACATACACACACACAGAGTCACACACACACACACACAGACACACACACACCCACACCCCCCCACACACACACACACACACACACACACACTCTCAGACTGTTTGATTAGCATGCTTTTGAATAACTTTTGTTGCAGGCCTCACATCACATAGAGGTTTGCAGCATCAAACACAACCAAAGAAATGAATACAGTGTCGTGCACATAAGAAGTACAAAAGTTTTCTTGAAGCCTGAGGGATGGATAGAAAACGTGGCCTCGTATGAAAAGAACATATTTGTGTTTATGTTTCTGTAGCGTAGAGTGTTTTTTTCCCACCTCGTCTTGGGGTTGATTGAAGGGACAGGAAGTGCTTAGTCCCCTGATGGCACTGAATTCACAAGCTTTGGTTACGTAAAAAAAAAAAAAAAGGAAAACAGCATTAAAGGATTATGGGACTTAGCATTAAAACCACTTCTGTAAATGTCAATGAATCCAGCAGGCGTTTAAATTAACCATCTAGGAAATCATATCGCCGACCAGTTTCAAGTCTCTGCAAGTCATTGACATGAACTAAAACCAGTCATTTCATAAATGTAAACAAGTCTGCAACCAGAGTCTCTGTGAGACCGGACTGGGACAAAGAGGTGCTTACAGGTAAATGCTAACGTCAGCATGCTAACATGCTCACAATGACTGATGTTCAGCAGGTACAATGTCTGTACCAAATATCACGGCAATCCTTGTTGAGATATTTAGCCTGGACCAAAGTGGTGGATGCCCAGTGTAGCTAAAAACACAAATATATGTAATTTGTAACACAAATTCACTGTACTACAAAATCAGTGGCATGTTCATTTTAATTGCTATTTTCTGGCTATAATATGTTGAATCGGTGGCAGTGGTCTAAAACAGTGCACGATTTGCCAGATTGGCTTTCACAATAGCCGGCAAAAACGGGGCCAGAGAGAGATGATTTAAAACTCTGGGTCCATAGAGATGAAGCTTAAAAACTGCAGCTCTATTTTGGTACTCGTATGCGGTGTCATATCCAACAATTATAACTATTACTGAGTCACACTACAGCTTTCCCATGAAGCATTGCTTTATAGTCAGAGTGACCATCTTCTCTGTCAGGCCACAGACTGTCAGTCCTAAACTATAACATGTAACTCAAGCACACAGGGAACGGGTGATTTCCACATTTATTAGGTTGTAATCTAAATCAGCCAAGGCTATTTTTAGGCTTTTCCTTTGCAAGTTGCGCAGTTTGTTTTGTTTTTTTAACTGTTTGTATTAGAACCGGCTGTTTGAAAGTCTGCTGTCAGCGCAGGCTCATTTCTCTCTCTTCTCAGTCTTCTGTCTCTTTTCTCTCTCCCTGCTTCACTTTTTTTTCCCTCTTGCTCCCGTTCACCACCAAAACCTCAAATACGCAAGCAAGCAAGCTGCTTATATAACTGGCCTGCAAACCAGCCTGACAGTTTACATTCTCCTAGACCGTTTTTCACAGATATGTGCATAAATATGCTTCCACAGATAAGCATGCAGTGATTTATACCACTGAACAGAAGCACGCATACACACACACACACACACACACACACACAGCTGTCCTTATTCATTTGATTCCCAATTATAGTTTACATGGGGCTTTAGAAAATATGAAGAGTCAAACAATAATTTCACTTACAGATGTTGTAGACAGATGGGCTGTAGGCTGTAATGTGGCTTTCTTTAGTATGTTTCTACTGGTTGGAGGACAGGGGGCATCTTTTAACACATGAGTCAGATTTTTACACTGAATTTCACCTCTCAGGATTTAAAATAACATCACATAAAGTAGCAATCTGAGATTTTTACGACTGTTACGGAAACCGTAGTTTTTCTCAATAAGAACTCGTCCTCTGCATCTTCTTCTACCACAAATCTCTGCTCAAGCGGCCACAAAATATGTACAATAGATACATTTATGTATGATTATTGGACTCAAGTAGTCATACGTGAGTAATGTCAACATGTAATTATTATTATTAGCGAATAGCCTTTTGAGCTTCCAGGGGCAGTTGTGTCCTGCAGAGCTCAGTTGATGTAAATGTTCTCAGCAGTTTAGTTTAACTCACATTTCTGCTCCAATGCCAGTTAGGCCATGTTTGAACCCAGATGACTGCAAAGATTTTGCCATCTCACTTTAGTGAATTTCCTGGAAATACACAATAAAAATAGTAGGCTAGCAAACCACAAGATCGTCAGATTACTTAACATATGTCTTAAATGTGAAATGAACATTATAGCACATGTATACAGTACGGTGTTTTTTTTCTCAGCTCATAGCTGTCATTAGCTAGTTTTAGGGTACATTAAAGCAAATTACAACAAAGAACTTCGGAAACACTTGTTACTAAAGTTTGCTTATAGTTGAAGTAATGCTTTAAACAGAAACACGTTTGCTGAAGATTAGCCTAATTATTCGTTTTAACATTTTTAGGAAATAGCTTCATTGCTCTATATTATACAATATTCCTTTCCTTTTAGTGCTGCCGCCTGCTTCTAGTTGATTCCCACTGCAGTCCTTGTTGCAGAATGTTTCATGTGCAGAGGATACATTTGCACATCAAAACTTTTTGATCATTCCACAAAGTTTCACGAGAACAAGCTGCCTGAATATTTTTGCAGAGCAAACATGGCCGACATCCAAAACAGCAGGCTCCAGTTTAAACAGACGCTGCAGCAGCAACTGGGACAAACTCTTTCTGACAGTGCGTGTGCATCTTCCCTGAAGTGACGCTTGACAGCAGATAGACTCAGATGGGAGCACAAATTAATGTAATTTACCCAAAGTGGCTCCTCATTATGCCAACTGGCCCCTGTGGTTGGATCGTGGTGTCAGTTTAGCACGATTTATCCCATTTTCCATGAAAGCTGAGGTTTAGCTCAGGCTCAGGCTCATTGCTAATGTAGCTCTGCCCTGGCACGCTTATAAATGTTTAAGCTGTCAGCTGTTCTTCTTTCTGCTTTCTGCAGCTTTGATGTTTCATGCAGATGAATGCTCACACGTGCAGAAATGCATACACACACAAGACGTTTCATTGTGCACCCTTTTTCGGCCGGTTTGCAGGCTCCATGATTTCCCTCCTGTCGAGGGGAACAGAGAGCATTTTGTCAAGGAGTTAGACAAAAAAGACAAACAATTTGTGGTGACGATTGTTCTGCCAGCTAACTCTCTGGGATTTGGCTGTTCTCTATAAGCAGCTGGCTGCGGGACACAAAGACACTTTATTATGATCCGCTCTACTCCTCTTTCATTGCTACTGAGACACAAATCTAAAAACTGCCTCAAGGTTTACAGTGATGAAGGACAGTGAATCAGCAACAAAAATGGATACAAATTAAGATTTTAAAGCAACTGTGACATCCTTGATTAAGTTACTGTCTTGTTAGGAATTAACATACTAATATGTCCTTAAATTTGATGTGAATTAACTCAAAGTCATAGACTGTTGAGGCACCAGAACAGCAGACAGTGATATTAGGAATGTGGTGCTAAATCTTATATCAGGTGGCTGCTCGGCTAGTCTCGCTGCTGCAACGTGTTGTGACGTTTTTGCACATGAGAAGCGACAAATCACAGAGGAGAACGCAATATTTGGTTTTCACATGTCACGTGTCACTCTCACCTCACAGATCACACGCACGTCTTATTTCAGAATAAGAGCGGGGATTTCTCTCTCTGTTTGACAAAAGTAGTGACACGCATCATCCACTATATTTAAAATCTAAAGCCTAGCATCCTCTCTCTCTCTTTCTTTAATGCATGCTGGCGTTTATTATGATATAATTGTCATTTCCTGATACCCTGTCATTTCAAGGCGAGTGTGTTCTGTGCTCACGGTTTCTCTCGTTGGTGGTGCGTCATCAGGAGGTTTTACTATGTACAAACCTCTTGTTCTGGCTTCAGCGGCATCACCGGATGAGCTAATCCTTCCAATCAGTTCAGGACATTTTGATCTCCTAATGACCGCCACTGCTGCCCACTGGCTCGTTTCCATTAGGGGACAATGTTGTCAGGCAGTTTGTTCGCTTGATAGTGTATCTCTCTCCGTGACCTGCAGAGAACGAGTTGGTTTGAATCCAGGTTTGATGGAATTCTGTCTTCTTGCTGTTATGCACTATTTGCATCTGTTTATGTCCTTAATATGTAGTTCTTGATGATTTAAGCTTTGTTTGGTGCTTAAATCACGAATCATGAGGTCAGACGTCACATCGTCAGCTGTTAACAATGCTTTTCTTGTTGCCGTTGTCTATAGGATCACTTCAGCTGTGTGCTGAGTAAGAGTAAACAAAATACACCAAAACATAATCAGCATCACCAGTAAGAATACCAGCTCTTGGTTTCATGGTGCTCAGTTTTTAAGTATAAAGATTTGTTTGTTGACAGCTCTCTTTTGTGAGAAGAGTGCGCGTGTCTTGATGTTTTAACATTTCATCTTGTGGCAGCAACTTGGGGATACATTTTTGTCGAATTGTAGGCGACACATCCTTTCTAGCTCGTCTTGAAGGTGCTATATGTCTCTGATGTCTTAAGATAAAATAAGATGGAAGTTTATTCATCCCGAGGGGAAAGTTTTGTGCAGAAGTTGTGGTACGAAGTAGAATAGTATGCAAATATAGAATATCGATAAGGTGTGTTTGTGGCCTGAAGCATTATGTTTTCTCGTGATGTTTTCTCAGGAACGCCGGGAGGGAATTTATTCAAACTTGGCACAAACGTCCACCTGGACTCAAGGATGAACTACTTAGAATTTGGTGGTCAAAGATCACTGGGACCTCATACATTTTTAGCCATGACTCAAGAATAGATATGCTTATCATGACAATTTCACACAATTGTCTAAAAGGGTAAAATGATGATGTGACGACAAGTTGGATTCACATGTAAATTACAACACGACTGTAAGCGAAGCCAACCGACCACAAGGCGGTATTTCTAGTTTTGTTCTTTTGCTTTGTCTAATTTGATCTTGTCTGACAAATTCCCACTTGCATGGACAGTAAAAAGGCTTCATTTACATTCTCATGGCTGCCAAGAGAGTAAAGCCCAAACATTACAGCATCGGCCACACACTGCTGCTCTCTGTGGTTTCACAGTGTCAACAGATGTGCTTGGCCTTTGCTGAAATGTTCAACACCGCAACCTTTGCCCTCCTCTCTCACTGTTGGCAAAAGGCCACGGTTTACTTGCAACAGAAAGTAATTTAATCAGATTTGGAGAAACTTGTCACTTGCAGGTTTGTAAAATCTGAGGAGACTGATCATGTTGCCTTGCAGAAAATCACGTCCCTCGCGCCAACATCCATCGGCAACTTTTCACACGAAATCTTTTCGAACATTGGTTGAAGGTTTTTGTCACCGTCTATGATTGGTTACCATTTGCAGTCATTCATTCACCCAAAATGGAGTGTAGACGAACAGTATTAATCTGAAATGCGCGTGTGTACACAAATTTGCATGCAGCTTCTATTTCGGGCACATCCTTCTTTGTTGTTTAGCGCACCGCTGCCTTGAGCGCGGAGGCCCCAGAAAGTGGAGCAGCACAATAGCTTTGATGTTGTGATGTCTGCAGGGTGGTGTACGAGTTGCTGCGCGGACGGAGACCGAGTCGCATACGAGGCCCTCTGACAGCACAGATTAGTGTAACAGACAGACACGAGCAAACACTCACAGCTACACACACAGTTGCACAAATGTTATCGTGAGAACGGAGTAACATTTATACTGTTTAATGTTTCAGCTACCAAAGGCTCATAACCGACTCAGAGCTACTGATATTAGCAGTTTGCTAACTGACTTGCCCTCTGGGAGAAATGAATGAAAACATTCATTCTCAGTTTCAATGAAATTCTAAATAGATACGTACTTTATTTCTCCCAGATGGGATGCCAATTTACACAAAAGCAATAAATTATGTGTAAATGTGAGAATTTCCACCTTTGCTCTATTGCAAAATTCCATTACCAAGCAGTAATTGTGCTATATTTAAATTCCACGTCCTTCTTTGGCAATTCATCAGCAGAAGAGAGGATCAAAGTGCTAATTATGTTTCATGCTTCAGGGTTTTTTTTTTTCTTATGTGAATATTTCACATCGTATGTCTCTCTCCTCTTCATGTGTTTAATTCTACCTGCGTTTCCTCTGTCATAAGCGTATCCCTCTACTCAGCTCATGGTTGTGCTGTTCATCTTGGAGCAGAGGGGTGACGGAAGCAGAGTAAATTTAGTGCAGGCAGACAGGAAGTGCGGCACCAGAAATAGAGAGGGGAACGAAACACTTTGACGATTTGAAGCCGCTGGTTAGAGAGAATAGAGTGAACCAACGGCGTGACTGGTCCAGGTGTGAGGAGACCGTTACATCCTCATCAGTGATGAAGGGAAGTGCTGAACACTTGTGAAACGCTTGCATCTGACCTGTGTACTGTAGAAAAAACGTTTTTATTTTGTGCCTGCGTGTGTGTGTGTGTGTGTGAGAGAGAGGAGAAATGAGAAAACCCAACAATGGTGGAAGGAGTTTGGGCGAAGCAGGCATCCCATTAACCCTGCGATGACCTGAGACTCAAAGGAGAACTTGTGTGTGTGTGTGTGTGTGTGTGTGTGTGTGTGTGTGTGTGTGTGT
>NW_022280064.1:1879884-1889842 GCF_004355925.1 Anarrhichthys ocellatus | reverse complement strand
TGTGTGTGTGTGTGTGTGTGTGTGTGTGTGTGTGTGTGTGTGTGTGTTAGTTTAAAGATAAAAAAGAAAAAAGGGGTTGCGTTTGAGCCATAATTATTCTTTTCAAACAAGCAGCAGTGTGGATGCATAATTCATGTGTTTATCATTACAGACCCTCATTAACGTGACCTTAGACAGACACACTGACCTATTAACTCAACAGGTTTGGTGCTGAGAAGCCAATGCAAACCATATTGATAATGATGGTATAATATTATTTTGTGTTAAAGTCATTTAAGCTACAGGGCACTCTGGGATACTTGTGGAAAGTGTTGGACTGAGCTTCTTACTGTGCTGCAGCCTTGCATTTCTCTCAGCGTTTGTGTTGCATTCAATGACCTACGGTGCAGTCAGCTCTGTCTGCACTCTCAAGGCTACGTGGTGACGCTTAAAGTCATTGAGGGATAAAATTAGATATTTTATAGCTGGATCTAAATGTAACATTTTCATTGTTATGTATACCAGAGCCAAACCTGAATTTGCACCATCATGCAAAATTGCTTTTTTTGCCTGAGTGAGTGAGTGAGCACCTTTCTATTTTTACTTCCTGCTCTGGGATTGGACGATTTCTTTGCCTCAATGGAAGACGATTTCTGAGCAGCTCTCTGAGATTTCTCTGTCTGTCCCTGTCAGCTTGAATTTGCGTTTGCACGGACATAAACAGGCCATGAAGGAGGATGGCATTTAGAGTGTGTGTGTGTGTGTGTGTGTGTGCTGTCAAGGTACATTCCAAAGCATCTGATTTATTCATGTCCTGAGCAGCAATTGTTAATTTTTCAACGGGTGTTGCGTGGAGGGATCTACACGACCTTCTTGCATTTGTGTGCATGTGCATGCATGAGTGTGTGTTTGTGTGTGTGCGTCCTATAACTGTCAGTCAGAAAAACTTGTTTTCTTGTTGCCTCAGCTTCTTCACAGCTCCTCTCTCTCTCTCTCTCTCTCTCTCTCTCTCTCTCTCTCTCTCTCTCACTCTCTCTTCTCCTTTCCCTTCACCACTCCATCTTCTTCTCCCCGTCTTCGTCATGTTTCCTGCTCGAGTCTCTTTTAGCACAAGAATCTCATTTATTCATGCTTCTGGGCCTCCGATGCCATTTTCAGCTAGTTGCCAAGAACTCCTTTTTAAAAATTAACAGCGTCGACAAGTTAAAGAAAATTAATTAAACACATCGTTGCCCTGCTGGTGCTCGGGCTGATTTCAAGTGTGTGCACATCGAAAACCGCTAATGCAAAATAACCCTTGTGTGTGTGTAGAGAGTAAGGCTCAACCTGGGAGAAAGTTATTTATAACTCCAGCTTAAAATTCATGCAGCAGGGTATTATATGGAGCTCTTTTTTCCTTTTGTTGAGTTATTTGAATAGACTCTGGTCCTACAAGTTTCAGCTGCTTCCTACTGCTCTCTTTTCAGTGTGCTTTGAAGTGAAAGAGAAGGACAGCTAGTATTATTTTCTTTATCCTAATGTTAGCCTGGTGCTTTCGTTTCATGAATACTTATCTTCAGAAAGGTTAGATGTGTTTCTATTTGATGCTCCGTGTGCACATAGCTTGCAGAGTACTAGGCATCGTGAAAACACAATACATATTTCCCACAATACATATTTTCCACAGTGGGATCGGATGACAAAATTGAAAAATATCCGAGCATTACAATCTCACTCCCTCTTAAAATAATAATTTGACACGTTTTGGAAGTTCTTGCTGAGAGTTGGATGAGAAGATTGACACCATCACTCTCATGTCTGTAAATATGGAGCTATAGAGCGTAGAGGAGATTAGCAGGAAACAGACGCCTCTACAGCACCTTTCAATGCTCACTAACTTTGTAACGTGTTTGTTTAATATGTGCGACAGAAATGTAACAAGAGTCCACAGCCATGCTAACAAGGCTGAAATGGACACTGATATTTTATGCCAAAACACAGCATGGTGGCATGCTCACGGTGACAACGCTAAGATGCTAACGCTAATCTTTACAGGTAGAATGTACACTAGTAGTTTCGTGTTAGTTAGCATGCCAACATTTCCTAATTAGCACGAAACGCAAAGTACAGACAGCTGAAAAAACATTTGTTTGTATTGATGGTTTAATGTGTATTTCATGATTTAAAAAAAACAGTTTAAAAAATACTGGTATATGTATATATTTTTTAAACTTTGGACAGAGCCAGGTTAGCTTTGCTTTCACTCTTTATGTTAAGCTCATGCTAAGCTAACTGTGTCCAGGCCCAAGCTTAAAGTAGAGACATGAGAGTGGTATTAATTTCTTGGCAAATGTGAAACTATTCCTTCTATAATATATTTTAAACATGATCCTTATCTTTAATCACGTAGGCTATGATGCACTACTGTCTCTCACTGCAGGCTTCTTCATGCTGCATCCACACACTAAACTCTACAAGCCAAGACTTTTCCCCCTTTTCTCTTTTCCCTCCTTCTCTGACGCAGCTCTTTCAATCGGCCTCAGGGGTCGATCCACTAATTTCAGCTTGGCAAAGAGGCAAAGGCACAGATGGGACTCTTCTCGCTAATCTCATTTGCAAGTCAAAATTGTTTCTCTGTTCCTCCCCTGTGTTTTTTCTCCTCATTCCTCCCATACTTCCACCTTGATCTTCTGTTTTCCTCTTCACTTTGTGGCGATTCAGCACATGTCTTTTTGTCTGCCATAGAGACAGTTTACAAAATGCCTGTAGCTAGATTATTATTCAACCGCCCTACTGTATGTCTACCAAGGATGCAGGTGATGACGCAGAGCTGTTAGCAAGCTACTGTAGTTAGTGAAGGCACTTGTAAATATAATACTGCAGTATTATGTTTACAAGTGCATAGCTTTGTGATTGATCTTACAGAAATGTAGTTTGGACAAAATGCTTGCTGGGTTTAGGCATCCTGAGTGTCCGGATCCCACAGTTTTCCCATTCTTCCTGATGATGTCTCACTTTTGTCTTTTTAAAGGCTCACTTTTTCAGTTTGGCAGTGTATAAAAACTTAGTTCTGGGTTCTTGACCCTGTTGGTAGTGCCACACGGCAGCATTTAGGCATTTTTATGTTGTTTTCTAACAGACGAAAGTGACAAGGAGGCACCTTCACACGACACAAAGTCAATGGAGAGACATGAATCATTTTCCCTTTTCCTCTGTCTCTTTGCATTGTAAAAAAAACACATGGAGAAGGTCATGAAACACCACTTCTGTACTCTTTACAGTACCAGTGTGTGTGAGTGTGTGTGTGTGTGTTACAGTGAGGGAAAGTGGAGGGCAGGCAGACCCAACACTGGAGGCCACACACACACACACACACACGTTACGATTGCCTCTCATTAACAACATCACCAGATGCTGGACAAGCGCTTGATTACATTCGGATTAGACTATTAGTGTAACACAGGATAAGCAGACTAAGTTGTTGTCTTGTTCACTGTAATGATTTCACTTACCTTCTCAGACAAACAGCAGTCACCACTGTTAAAGGAAGATTTGACCCTAAAGACACTTTTAAAAATGGTGATCACCCTTGTGTTTAATTTTGGGCTGTTCTGTTATCTTTTGGTCCACTGTTGAACTGATGAATTCTACACATAACTAACGCCTTCATCTCTGTCCTGTTGTCTCTCTCTCCCAGTGAGCAGAGTATCTGCCAGGCCCGGGCCTCGGTCATGGTCTACGATGACACCAGCAAGAAGTGGGTGCCCATCAAGCCTGGACAGCAGGGATTCAGCCGCATCAACATCTACCACAACACTGCCAACAACACCTTCAGAGTGGTGGGCGTCAAACTGCAGGACCAGCAGGTAACGCTGCCGTGAGACTAGCGTAGATGTGGAGTACATCTCAGACGTTTAGTCAACAGAGAGAGAGATTTCATCAGGCTGTGTGGAGGATTGCAACATGCAGATAACTCAGGCTATTTGGGATTGTTAATAGGAGAAATAGTTGTGGTTTAAAACAGAAACAGGTGCAGGTGAGAATCGAAGAATACCTTATGTCAAAGTCTGTGTTTGTGTATGCATTAATCCTAGATTTCTCTGGCGTAAAACAGTAATGAGAGCAGTGTTGCAGTGTTTCTTTAGTGAACTACTCCTCTTCCTCCTCCCTCACAGGTGGTCATCAACTACTCCATAGTGAAGGGCCTCAAGTACAACCAGGCCACACCAACCTTCCACCAGTGGCGGGACGCCAGGCAGGTCTATGGCCTCAACTTCGCCAGCAAGGAGGAGGCCACCACCTTCTCCAACGCCATGCTCTTCGCCCTCAACGTCCTCAGCGCTCAGGATGGAGGTGCGTTTCCCCTCATGGAATGATACTTAAGGAGTCTATTATGGATGATTTCCTCAAGAGCTCACACACATATTACCTGCCTGATGCTCAGCTTCCTGTCTAGAGCACCAGACTGTATTTATTGGCTTCTAGTGCTCACATATGGTCAATTCAGGAAGCAGATTGAACAGGAAACTGAACTCAGCAGAATAAATGCTTGTTATATCGATGGAGGTCATTTTAGAGGCATGTGAACTATATCAGAGCAGTAAAAAGACAATTTTTTATTTCCCTCCAGTTAACGCACATCCTTATATTGTTTTTATAAATCAAGCTAAATATTCGTATGGTAGAAATGAACAATGTCAAAGAAACTCAGAGTGCAGCAGGAAGCCATTGATGGACTCACAGTGATTTAGACTGCTGGTGCTTTGTCACACCAGTTGTCTTAGCTGCCATGTGATGCCATCTTCTTTTTTCTTTTTCTTTTTTGTTTCTCACCTTTAAAGTCTTCCAGAGCGTTCCCGGTTACAGCCTTGAAATAAGCGGTACGTCGAGATTTGTTTGTATTTGTTTGTAAATATATAAATGTGGAAATGCGTATGTGTTGGTAGATTAAAATTCCATTGCACAATATTAGACTAATCTAGCGTTAAATATTACAATTACACAGGCTATTTGGATTCAGTACTTAAACTAAGAGCCAATGAACTCTTTGATCAGGCGACAGCCAGGCCTTTCCCATCATATGTGTGTGTGTGTGTGTGGGGGGGGGGGCAACTGCAGCACTTGGCTTAATCTTGTGAGGTTATCATTGCCTTCAAAGCAGGTCGGGGATCAAGTCGCACACAAATCTATGTTATTAGTTCCAGCTGTGTTTTCCTGCTTATAAAAGACTTATTACAAATGGTGGATACACATGCAATAGAGCCAATCTTATCCTCTTGAGCTCTCCGTGTGTTCGAGTGTGTGTATGTGTATGTGTAGTAAAAGGCAGGACAGACGAATTGATGTAGAGCGAGAGGCAGAGTGAGTATCACAGCTCGCCCGTCATTACTGGAGCTGCAGCTGCAGTCCCCTCCAGCCTCTTAATTTGAGTGAGTCATTGAGAAGACCTCCCCTGGGTCCCGTGCTAGAGAGCAGATCTTTTCATCTGCCTAATAACACGGGACGGGGAACAAAGAGGCTCGAGTGACAGCAGCCAAACAGAAATGCACAAAAAAATAAAACACAAGAGGAGGATACACAGACACACACACACTCGACAGAGAGCCAGGCTGGAAGCGTTCATGCTACCAGCTCGCTGCGATACAGCAGTGACTCCAACACAGAAATAGCAGCTTTCATGACCGTGTGTGTGTATGTGTGTGTGAGAGACAGACAGAAAGAGGCATTTAATTAGAAAGTATTTTGATTTGTGTCGCTGCCTTTGTTTCTTCCCTCCTACATGGCAGAAGATCTAATTTGTGTGCTTATAGACTTAAACACATTCCCCCTCGTAAGGCAAAGATCAGGATGTCTTGGGATTTTCCCTCCACTCAAAGCAGGTGTGCCGGCCCCCTCTAGTGGTAAGAAGGTCACAACCTGACCTTTTGTCCTCACATTAGAGCACAGTGTAAACACCATAGACTCTAGCAGAAGTAATGAGCAATAAACACTGGTTTAGTCAGAAAGACACTTCCTTTAAGAGTGAAACGATCCATGTCAAATTCTGCTCCAGCGCTAAAATACTGAGTTGATTATTGTTTGATGATCAAAAAAGATGAAGACAAAATGAAGAGATTCCAGTTTGATGATTGTTTCGACCAGAACGATGGAAATAAGTCCTGGACTTTGTCGTTTTATTCCTGACAATGTCTCATACAAACTAAACTAAACTAAAACCAAGTCATTAATCAAATATGCCAAAACAAGTGCGAACAGCTTCACAACTGGAAATAATAGACTTGAATACAAGGAGATTTTTATTATTATTATAATTATAATTTTTACCATTATTTCTTACCTTTTAATAGAGTAAATTATTCATTGGCTTATTGAACAAACTAATGACACATCCATTTTTCTGTGGGACATTTAAATATGATAGCTCGTTTGATCTGTATGTACGAGGCTCATTCTGGACCAGGGATGAATGTGGATCAGCTCGCTGTATTATGTGTGTGTGTGTGCGTGTGCGTGTGTGTGTGTGTGTAGGTGTGTGTGTGTGTGTGTGTGTGTGTGTGTGGATGTGTGTGTGTGTGTGTGTGTGTGGCATTAGGCAGCGCAGCCCACAGACAAACCCGACCTTTTGAAACATTAACCAGAGATGCTCGCTGCGCTGCTGCTGCCCGCAGGTGTGGGTTACAAGAAGATGACAGATACTGATGGCTGGGAGGGGGGAGGAAGGAAGGCAGGTGAGGAGAGAGACAGAGAGAGCTAGAGAGAGAGAGAGAGATATCGAGAGGGAGGTAATGGATGGAGGAAGGGCAGCTGAAGCTGAAACATGGTCGGCGGGGAGTGGGTCTGTCAGTGCCTCTGTGTCTGCTACAGCCGGTTCCTCTTCTTCAGCATGTCATGTAGGTACTGAAGATCCCTGTGTGTGTCTGAACTTTTATTTCAAGTTTGCGTGTGTTTATAACTTATTAAAGGTTGTGGTGTCCATTCATACAAACGTGTGACTTCCCCATTTTCTGTCCTGTCTTATGTACCACAGTGTTCTACCTCAGTGGAATCATTTTGGTTTTAAAAACCGACTTGAGTAAAAGTAAAGACTGGCCCATTTTTAAAGTTATTGAGCCACCAGAGTAGAAAGAACGTTGCTTCTCTGAACTTTACGGCTTTCAAAGGGCTGAGAGGACAGATTTCAGACATTAATTTTAATGAAAAATAACTGGAACCTGCAACATAAAGTGCACAAAATGCTGCAAAGTGATTCTTCTTGAGAGTTGGCAACATTCACACTCTGTAACGGAGGCAACTTCTGCTTTATTGGATATTGATATCTTGGAGAGAGACAGGATGACATGCAGCAAAGAGGCTGTGTGTAATGAAATCATATATGGAGATATAGTTATATACAATAATGTTGTCTAAATTGATAATAATAAGCTAATGATAACTCAAATTTCTCTGAAAATCTGATTATTTTGCTTTAAAGTAGTTTAAAGTTGAAATTAGAAAATACTCCATATTTAATCCACACAGGAGTAAACAAAACCATGTGGTTATTTCATATAGACTACTTAAAACATGCTATATCCTGATGTATATTGTTATTGAGATATAAAATGACCCATATCATGATTGAAGATTTTGGTTATAGCTCGAGCTGGAAATGACTCTTGATACTTGGTTCTTGATAAATTACACTAGTTGAGTAAAAGTGAATTTCCTGACATACACAAAAAAAGCTCTCGCTACTTTTTTAAATAATTCCTGTAAGTGGTAGAATATATATATATTGATTGTATATTAATCCTGAAACAACAAGTCAGTGAACCACAGGAATTTAATTGACAGTTTTGATAATCAGTTAATTTTTTAAGTAATTCATCAAACATAAAAAATACCTTCCAAATGCAACAGATGAAAAGTTCAATGCCCCTCTTGTGTCTGTCTGTTAGATATAAAGCTACCGCAGTTAGCTTAGCTTAGCACAAAGACTGGAAGCAGCTAGTCTGACTCTACAACCAACTACATGTCTTAAAAAAGGCTAACAAGGTTGCTAACAAGTGGTTAAATGAGGCTACAAAGCATCATCATGGTGACTAGTCCGCCTTCACAGCCCTGTAGTGTTTACTATCGCTCATTTGTCAGTGGTGCAGTTGGTTTATAGGCTAACGTTAGCTTTTTGCTTTTGGCATTTTTCAAAATGATCTTATGAGCTGAACAAAACGTGGAAGTATCATAAATTGTGTTCAACGCAGAGGTTATTTTCTGCAATAATCCTAAATCCCTTTGAAAAAAATCCCATTGACTTTTTGTAAAGGGAGCCGGTGTGATGCTAGCTCGCAGGTTGGCCTACAAAAATACATCATCCCTGCAGCACCCAGACTTCAGACCCCAAAAATAACTTAATATTGTTGTCCTACCCACGTGTGTAAATAACACAGACATGTTTAAAACTACCATTAAGTGGAACATCTTTTATAAATTTTCTTTATTTTTTTTCCCGTCTCAGTCCTGATCTCCGTTAAAGATGAATAAATCTATAGATTAATGAGATAATCGTTGCAGTATTTGTGTTTGAGAGAAACATTGTTTGTAATAAGTGTGAGTGTCTTTGGGACGAGGTACCTGATAGCAGGCGTGAGTCAGCTCCTTTGTCGTCCTGTGTTATTTTGAGGTTTCTGTTACTCGATCAACCATCGGCTCACCAGAGTCTCTTCCATTAGAGATGTGAGCAGTGGAGAGGATCGTGAGTGAAGATTGACCCTGAGAAGAGCCTGACTGTAGAGCCGTAAAAGCTGTTATGTCAGAGACACCTTTCATTAGACAGAAGAGGTCAGGCTCTTTGGAAGCGACCCAAATGGAGGACAATATTGTTTTTGTTTTGTTCACATCGACGCCGGCTTTCCATTAGCGATTGACTGCAAACCGACCACAAATCAACAAAGTGCAACGTTTCTCCTCTGTTCCCATAACTTCAAAATGACTTCATCGCATTCCTCATTTTTCAAAAAGAGGCCGCTGCCAAACCACAAATGTGAACGTAAATTCTGAACCTTTGCTCTCAAGTTGTTGTCAGGGGGAACGATGAAGATTAATATTGTCCCAGAGGAGTTCGGCGATGAGAAAAAGTTTTGTTGAAAACTGATGATTCTCTCTGATTAGATTGTAGTCCCTGAGTTAAAGTCCTTTTGTCCTCATCTTATCGTGTCTGCAATTAATTACATTCCCTATCTGGCTCTCCATCTGCAGATCTCACTTACGGTGTTAAACGGATTACATCCAAGTGCCTTGTAGCTCAAAATGTCCTCATGAGCAAGAGGCGGAGATCGCTCACTAAAGGGAGTCCCAGATCTTTGATATTGAGCCTCCTCCTCTCCTGGGATTTCTTTTCATCAATAAACTGACTTTACATCTTGTAACACAACATTGTCCAGGCGGATTGTGATGAAAGAAAGAAGCTTTTATCAAAACTTTTAAGGGTGTTACAGAAACTCTTGTCGACTCTTGTCTTAGGCGACAGAATTTCCTCTGCTCCCAATTTAAGGTTGCCAAACCTCGCTCTGGTTCATAACCCTTAACCACAAGTTGCATTTTATCACAGAATATTACTCGCGAGTCTCGGCCGGACTTCTCTGTGTGTGAGCTTTGTGTGTGTTTGATGGGTGTATTGTTCCCAGGCAGAAGTAAAGTGAGCGTCATGTATTCTTAATAGCACATTGTGGGTAACAGGAGTAAACACGCTCTCTCTCTTATGTGCACACACGCTTTGTATTATTGTCTGCTTGCCTCCGACTAAACAAGCAGATGAACCAATTACCAAGAGTGAGGGATTAATGTGCTTTTCATTGCTCAATCTGGAAGAAAGAGGACATAATGATCAACTGCTGTTTAAGTCATTTCATCGTTAATTGTCTTTTGACTGGCACTAATTTCAATTAACATTATGCTGCTTGTAATGGATTATGGTCAACTTCACTTTGTCTGTGTTCTGTCTCTCTCTCTCTCTCTCTCTCTC
>NW_022280064.1:1862797-1879874 GCF_004355925.1 Anarrhichthys ocellatus | reverse complement strand
TCTCTCTCTCTCTCTCTCTCTCTCTCTCTCTCTCTCTCTCTCTCTCTTTTGCATCTTTAGGTCCAGCTGTCCAGCGCCATGTCCAGAATGGACCAACCTCAGATGAGATGGAAGTTCAGAGAGCGAGGTAAAGTTTATTTACTGAAATGGTTGAACAATATTTAAATATATTTAAAGCCCCTGAAAATGCGGCTTCAAATCTTAAAGGAACACTCTCTATTAGCAGAAATAGAATATAAAATGTATAAGTATGTATATTCAGCTGAGCTGTTGTGTTTTCGTTTAGAATGAGCCGTTTATTAGCGGGTCCTCTTCAGTCCACCATGTTTCTACAGTATCCCAGAAGGGACAAACCAAAAAAACTAAAAAAAACACAAATACATAAAATCACTCATGTGTTGTTACCAAAGCTGTGGCAGAATAATGTGTTTTCATGTAGGACCCCATCGCTCATGACAAGAAGCTGGTTGAGACTCCTCTCTTTAAGTGACACTCCAAAAGACTGGGGGTTTTGGAAAAAGATTAAAGATTCTCAGCTATGTTTAGAGCTCCTCACCTGTGATGTGACGTTCACGGCCTGCTTCCAAAATGTTTACCGGTGAGACTCGCTGTGTATTAGTGAAGGTAAGATTACTCGTTCAGGACATTTAACTGAATTATCTCCAAACCAGCGGATGAACTTTAGATGAACTCAGTCCAAACCACTATAGTGGTTGAGATTATGGTCGAGAGCTTTGGCCCCGTGTGTCTGACAACCTGTCACACAGAATGAGAATGAACTCTAAAATATGCAGACAGCTGCCTTCAATGAATTGTATTCCAACTCTCTTTCATCCCTCTCTAATTCCCTCTTATCTGCCGGCCTCCCAGGACTAACTCACATGGGTAACAGTGAGATTTAAAAAAAAAATAGGGCTAAAACACACGTTTTTTTCTTCTGAATCATACTGGCAGATTAAATAATCCAAAAATAATGGATGAGCAGTATTGGAAATAATGCTTGAGGCAGTTTCCATGGCTTACGAAGCGGCCAGCATTTCCTCCACTGTGGTCACGGTTCTTCTCTCCCCCTCAGAGACACAAATAGGTCTGTTTTTAAACCTATTCCAGGTCTCTGCCTATTGGTTCATCCAAATGCCAGAGCTTAAGAGTACAAATATGACGGGAGTTACAGCTCCCTCTGATCCCATGTCTGCTAAACGGAACCTCTGGCACAAAGGGATTACGTCTGTGATTGTGAGGGGAGATTGTGTGCTTACGCGTGTGCATTTTTCGTGTATGTGTGTGTGTGTGTGTGTGTGTCAGGGGATGCAAATTAATTTGAGTGAGCTCTCTCCAGCGGCAGCAGGGTAGTGTTGCTCAGCAGCTCTGCTCCGAACTGCGCGCATTGCTGTCACGTCGAGAAGGCTG
Source organism: Anarrhichthys ocellatus (assembly GCF_004355925.1). Taxonomy (NCBI): domain Eukaryota; kingdom Metazoa; phylum Chordata; class Actinopteri; order Perciformes; family Anarhichadidae; genus Anarrhichthys; species Anarrhichthys ocellatus. The sequence continues at coordinate 1,878,464 of NW_022280064.1, read as the reverse complement.
CTGGCTCAGCACTTCTGCACTCCAACACACAGCTGGAAAATTCCGCTTCTTCTCAATGAGCTGTCTCCCTTTTCTCTCTCTTTCTCTATTTCTCTCTCTCTCTCTCTCTCTCTTTCTCTCTCCTGAGTCGTGACACACATATGCTTTTCATATCAAAGACAGAGATTTGTGAGGAAAGATGGGGAAGGTTTGATGGGCCGGAGATGAAGGAGAGACAGCGATGTGGGTTTGGACAGACGAGGAAAAGGACGTTGGCTTCATGCTGCAACTGTGACGCGATGCCAAAAAAACACTTGAGTAGATGACTTAGTGTCGTGTTAAGTCTACAAGCTACACGTATCAAAGCTGCCTTCAGTGTGATGACAGCGTGGATGTCTAAAGAGAAGTCACAGCGTTAGGTGCGGGGCTCCGTTCATTCTAATGGAAGTTGCTCTGTGAATGAAGCAAAATAAGTTTGACTTCCGGGTATAAAATTTAGATTTAATAATCTTAAAGGTCTGCTCCATGTGTGAAGAGGCAACCATGTTAGCCATATCAACTTTACAAGAGGATAATGTGTCAGTGTTGTGTGGCCACAAAAGAAAATTAGAGAAATGAATGACTTTAAAAATGGTTTAAAGCAGCCGCTGATGAAGACCTAAGAAGAAGGATTGTATTTTGTCTCCTCTATCTGTATAAACTGGGGAAAAGAAACAGTAAAATTTGTGAACCGTCATCCTTGATATATTCAGTGCCGGTCCCAGCTTGTGCACAATAGGCCCTGCAGTAATTACTGCGTGTGAAGCCTTCTGAGGTTACTTGTCACTTTTATTTGGACCTGATGAAGTTTCTTGCTGCAGCTTTGAGGCAGCAGTTGGCTGCACTGTTCCTGCAGGATAGTAAAATGACAGAATCACGAATGTGACTTGACATTTGTGATGTTAAGTGACCGGCAGTGTTTCCTTCTTGTGTCTTTAGGCAGATGATGGAGCAGCAGCAGCAAATGCAGGCGCACATGGAGCGGGAGCTACGGTCGTCCAACTCAGGTACTCACATTAAGTGGAGACCCCCCCAGGTGAACAGGGAAACATTTAAAAAACAAACATGTTTGTGCCCGTAGTGTCTCGCCGTAAAGAGCACACGTCAACTGAAGTGTATATAATAAGACTCTTTGTATCGTCTACCATAAAATATACATTCTTAAGTGCGGATACATACCCTTGTAAACAGATTGAGTCTTCTCCATCTTCACATGTCACTCTTTCCCTCCAGGTTCTCCTTTCCAGGGCCACCCTGCGGTGCTCTCCGTGGCCCCCCCAGTAATACCTCCTCCAATGAACATGGGTGGCCCTCCTCCCCCTCCACCACCGCCGGGACCTCCACCGCCGGGACCTCCACCACCTTCAGCCGGGGCACCCCCGCCTCCGCTCCCACCTCCGCTTCCCATGGGTGGAGGGAGTGACGCAGACGAACCCCCCGCCCAGACGGGCCTCGCCGCGATGATCGCCGGAGCCAAACTGCGCCGCGTTCAAAGAGTGAGACACCAGTTTATCTTTGAGACTTCAGGCGGGCACGATGTAACTGGATTATCTCCAACAAACCTGGCTGACACTCTTGAATTGTTTACTATTTGTGCACACCAGAGAGTAACGTCACTCCTCTCCTTTCCCCAGCCCCAAGACGAAAGCTCTTCAGGCGCCAAAAACGATGCCAACCGCTCAAGTGGAGGAAGCGGAGGACTGATGGAGGAGATGAACGCTCTGTTGGCGCGAAGGTCAGAGCAATGAGTTGAGAAAACCACAAAAACAATTTGGCATCGACATCCTGCAGCTAAATTAGATGTAATCGGTCACTGAAGCCTTTAATCAACGGGTGGTTCAGGATTCATAAGTGATAATTATTATTATTACGCTCTTCAAAGCTGTAGACATTGGATGAAATGCCCTCTTCTTACTTGAGGATTCTTCTTTCCCCCCAGAAGGAAAGCAGCCTCAGAGAGGCCCGAGGATAGCCAAAATGTGAGTGAACAGAAAACAGTGATGTTTGCTATTCATGAAGCCGGTGTTCACTCTGTGATTTACAAAGATAATTGGGGTGATAATTGAGGCAGTTGTGATTGTGATTAGATGAGCATGATTACTGTTATTTTGATGTTTTATATGTATTGAGGAAAACAAACAAAGGATGAAGGAAAAGGAATATGAAAGAAACTGATGCTGTACTGACGATATGTAGTAATACATGAATTAATCCCTGTGTCTTCCTTTAGGACGACCCAAATTCTCCGTCACCCAGTACCCGGAGTGGACAGAATGCCACAGGTGGGGAAAACTGAGCACTATGTTTGGTGTATTTTCCATGGTTTGGGGTATCTCTTATAGTCTCAGAGGAAGTCAAACATATTGAAAAAGAAATATACACAGAGAAACACATCTGATGTAAGTGGAAGAAAGAGGCTGTTATATGTTTTACAGGTTGTATCTGTATATATCCACTGTACAGTGTGTATTTTGGAGGCTTGTGATTAGAGGATAGTGGTTATGATGCCTCTTGATACAATTAAAAGTTTCTTTAAAGATGATATGAAAGAAAATAAAACAGAGAAGAATACATTATGTGTGAATGTCAGTAAATCCTGGTTGTTCCTGTCGTCTAGATGGAGCAAAGAAGCCGTGGGACCGAGCTAACTCTGCAGACAGGTCAATGGCTTCGAGGTGAGAGCTGGAAGCAGCATTGGATGTGTCTGTGAGGCAGAACAACAGCAGGGAATCTGACAAAGAGTGATTCTTGTTTATTTGTTTTATCACGCAGGGTACGGCCCGCGGGGGGTGGCAGCGACGCAGACTCGTTAGACCTTGATAGAATGAAACAGGTAAAGAAAACACAGACAGACCACTTAACTGTCCAAAGTCAGTTGTTTTCCGAAAGTTAATTCAGATTCTTCTTATCGTGTACAAGGATTTCTACAGTAAATAAACACATGTGTGATGAACACTTATTGATCTATTTGCTTCATTAGGAAATCTTGGAAGAGGTGTTTCGTGAATTGCACAAAGTGAAGGATGAAATCATTGATGGTATGTTTAATTTTCTCTTGAAACACTTAATCAATCAACATTTAGGGACACTGTCTCTCCTCTGATTTATGTTAATGACTATTTAATTGGAAATCTCACCAGTTGGATGATGATCGTTTGGTAGTTATGTAGAGTTGTGACCACTAGGTTGCACTAGAGTCACAGAAACCTTAACATGGAAACTTAATATGTCAAAGCATACCACTACCACAAGCACTATTTTAAAACATGGATAGATTGTGTTTATGTCAATATTATTATTTCTTTAATGGTTAAAAATGTGTTAAATATCTTGCATTATAAGAATGTTTATCATATTGTGAGCGTGTGAATGGATAATGTTACTGAATTGATTGCACAAATATAATAAATAAAATGTATGGAGGTACTCTGTAAACATATTTATGGAGGGTACTCCGTAAACATATTTGTTTACTGACAACTTGATGGAGTAGCAGCAGGGGGCGGGGCTTAGTGAAGGGTCAATACCAAACCACCCTAATTACATCACTATGACATAATCGGGGTTACTTTTTAAACTTCGGAAATATCCCCCCAGAACTGGAGAAGATATTATACAAATGTTTTCACAGGATGTGTTTTGCTTCTGATGACTTAACTGTTGATGAAGTGCCCTTTTAATGAGTCACTCCAGGTCCCCACATAGGACAATGGAGGCAGAGTGTCGTGTTATGAGGGTTGTTAACAGGGCATTGTGAACCTAACGTTGTCCCTATGTTTTCTCTCTGCAGCCATTAGACATGAACTCAGTCGAATTAGCACGACATAATCTTTCACAGCCACTCCCCCGACATGAACCACCTTTTTGAACCATTGCCCCTGCAGCCGCCGCTGTGGCCCTGAGGAGGAGGAGGAGGAGAGAAGTCAGGAATGGAGGCCCAAACTGTGACATCTACTCACCCTGTTCAGCTGTGGTGTTGAAGCAACGCGGCAACGTTGCTGTGACACCTGAGACATGTCTGTGTAACATTTGGTTTGTTTGTTTGAATGGGGCTCACTCTCGCACTGATTCCTCTGATTTCCTCACATTTTCTGTTTCTGTTTGTTCGCCCGTTTTGCCCCTCTGTCCTCTGCCTGAAGAAAAATGGATAAAATTCATATGGTTTTATTTTTTTTGGTTAAAGCTTTTTATTATTATTACTATTACTATTATTACTACTATCATTTTCATTATTATTACTATCATTGTTATGATTGTCACTGTAATGTTGAAATGAGTAGTAGTGTAGTGAGTACAATGGTAATAATGAGGAAATGATCATGAGAATATGGTAGTAACTATAATGTCAATAATTATAACTGCACATCATTTTATGTTAGCCTTTTTTATTTTATATTGTTTGTTTTCATTTATTTTTGTTTTAGATACAGCTGCAAGCACATCCCCAAAAACGATGTCTCATCATTTAACCTGGAACATTTTTTTAAAGGTTTTTTATCCCTTTCGCCAACACGGCTATGTGTGGAACCACGGCAGAAAAATACAGGCTGTGACCTGAAACCGAGGGTGGAATAAACTTCTTTGGATATTGCAATCTTATAAACAAAAAAAAAAAATAAATAATACACCAGAGTATTTGTGATCATGTTGTTAATAAAATGTTTATTGGCTGCAAGGATATGGTGAAGTATTTTTCATTTTATTCTCTCCTTTTAATACAAAGTGCTTCCTGGTTGACAACAAAAAAAAGAAACGCACTAACTTTAAAAATGAATTCAAATAAAACTGTGAACGTCTTGGACTAATGAGGCTGTCTTGTTCCTTTTGTGTTTGTTCTGGTGCTATTTCGATGCCTGTCTTGTGATTTTGTCTGACTCCAATTTTTTTAAACACAAAAACATGTGCTTATTGAATAGATGCCATAGATTCAGGCTGGTGCAGCGGAAGAGAAGTGTGGGTAGTCTGAGCAGTTTTTGTGCAACCTTATTGTGTTATGCAAGTGCTGCACACAATCTAGGATGCTGTTAAAGTTTCCTGCAAAAATACATTCAAAAGATAAACCCAGATAATCAGTTAATGTATTGATTCATATATTTACTTGGTGTTCGAGAAAGTGATTGATATAAAATGTAATTCATTATAACATCAATTCATAAATTCAATCAAAGGGGTGTGTTCCTGATTTTTTTTTTAAATGCTAATTTCCTCAGCTTTCCATGTACATACTATATTTAGTAAGTTGAATAAAAGCTTAGCTGATGCAGCAATGGCAGAATTTGTCAGTTGAGGTCACAGAACTGATAATAAACGTTGAAAACTTTCATGAACTCGTGCTGGACTATCAAAAAAATCTAAATAAAAGCAGTTAAGATTAACCAATAAAACTACTATCAATCTGTCGTGGCCATTTGTCCAAACATAAATCAAAGGGCCACTGATGCACCGTGGGTTTGTGGTTTACTCAAAAGACTTCATTGTCCATACAGGATCGCTGTTTCTCATGATTTAATTAACAAAACAAGCAAGCAAGCAAACATAAGAACAAAGAAAATCCTATTGCTGCCTCTCCTGCTCTTGTAAAAAACCAGAGGCCCACCCCGGTGCGTGCTGGTCCTGTACCTATGCCCACAGTGTTACCCAATTCATGAACAAACGAACAAACCCCAAAACTATACTAAACATATAAAAGTATGCTAAACAACAATGACTATCAAAACAAAAAGCTATCTAAATATATATATTAAAAAATCTAACCTAAATAAGCAAAAATCTAGAATGATTAAACAATACTACTTATGGATAAAATAACTAAATACTAAGATCAAATAAATAGCTCCTACGCACATAACACTGTATCAAAAAAGACTAAATAAGCAACTTTTATTAAATGGATTTGGGATCTGGTCACGTGTGATGAACATTTGCTATTTTGGGAATTTTATTGACAAAATTGGAATATTTGAAAAAATAATATAAGAAAGCAAACGAAGCTTAATGATAGTTATTGCTCTAATTTGAAAAAAAACATCGATATAACAATTGGATAATATGTTCACGGCATTGACTATATTTATGTAATGTACCTCTTATCATATGCATTAAAAGAAATATGTTCAAATGAGTGCTTATGGGACAAATACATCAAAACCTCATGTCAACAAACCACTGCAATCAAGTTATCTCTGGGTTCACCAACATCTCGCGACGTTTCAGTATTGGAGAGCATAGTGCTCGACGAGAACGAGAAGTGGCGTGGGACGGAGCGAAGAGAGTTGTTATCGAGGAAGAGGGAGAACAGACAGAGGCAGGAGCAGAGCTGGGGGTGTGTGTGTGATATAGAGAGAGAGAGAGAGAGAGAGAGAGAGAGAGAGAGAGAGAGAGAGAGTGTGTTTTTGAGGTCCAAAAAAAGGAGCACAACACGGCGTGAATGAGAGAGGCAAGCTGGCGGACTTCAATATGGCATCCGGAGATACGCTGTACATCGAGACAGACGGCTCGGAGATGCCGGCCGAGATCGTGGAGCTCCACGAGATAGAGGTGGAAACGATACCCGTGGAGACTATCGAGACCACGGTGGTTGGTGGGGACGACGACGACGACGACGATGATGAAGACGATGAAGATGATGAAGACGACGACGGGCAGCCCATGATCGCGCTCCAGCCGTTGGTCACGGACGACCCTAACTTGATCCACCACCACCACCACCATCACCACCACCAGGAGGTGATCCTGGTCCAGACCCGGGAGGAGGTGGTCGGTGGGGATGACTCGGACATGCACACGGACGGCGGGAGCGGGTTCGAGGACCAGATCCTCATCCCGGTACCGGCTCCCGGGGTGGAGGACGAGTACATCGAACAGACTCTGGTGACCGTGGCGGGGAAAAGCTCCGTGGGTCGGATGAGACGGGGAGGCGGCGGCACTGGGGGCAAGAAAGCGGGCAAAAAGAGCTACTTAAGCGGCGCGGAGGCCGGCGGGAGAAAATGGGAACAGAAGCAGGTGCAAATAAAGACACTGGAGGGGGAGTTCTCTGTTACGATGTGGGCATCGGGTGAGTAAACGTTAGCCTGTCTGTCTGTCATGCTGTCTGTTGATAGCCGTTACATGAGGCCTCGCTGCCAGGGCGTTGTCCTGCTGCACCAGACTAGTTCCTGGAGTGCTAGTGCGCACTGCCGCAAAAAGCGACAAATATTGCATTTTTTCTCCACGAAACACCGTCGTGTCGTATGGAAATGTTTTTGTTTTGAAGGGAGGCCATGTTTTAAGTGTTGCTGGGCGCCGCCATATTCCCCTAGACTAGTAAGTATGGCGGCGGCCCCCGAAAAAATGGCGATAGTCGCGGCCAGGCAGAGATGGCGGCGGTGCTAAGGGGGGAGGAGGGAGAGTAGAGAGAGAGTAGAGAGCTCGAGACAGCTGGGGTTTGAATATCTGCAGGCCGCAAAACTACTGTGGCGCACGTGCTTTGCTCAACTGCAACTAGATGATCGTGTGTATGTGTGGAGGTTTAACACGCGTGGAAATGTGAGTCTAGTACTTTATTAGCCAGTAGATCGATTAGCAGTTAGCTCTGGTTGTTGCTGTTGGTGGTGGTTCACGAGACAGCTAACTACTGCCTCTGTGCAGAAGTGGTGGTACTGCGTGTGCAGTGTGATATTAGCCCATCAATTTAGGATATTCTACAGGTTACCCATTTAGTTTCACAACCAGAGTATGGTTGACGCTTTGCTTTATATTGTTTTTAAGGGTCACAGCAGCTATTTGTCTGTGTTTTCAGTGCACTCTGAAGGGTGGATTAAAGTAGGATTCAGTAGTTTAGCTTCTTTTACACACATGTCTTAATTAGAGGAGGCCATTCGTTTTTGTGCTTGCATAAATGTATATATATATATGTGCAGTTCAGGCTTTAGATTAATGTGCACACCATAGTCTGTTCTTTTCTGCACTATTTATTATAATAATGTTGCTGAAAATATTATGATTTATATATTTGTTTCCCTTATGGGTTGTAGCTCATTGTTGTTTTTACTCTGCACGTTTGTCATATTAACATTAGCATTTATTTTAACATGTTTACAGTATAATTTGCAAAGTTAATACCTGCAAACTGATGTGCAGTATGGAGTGAATGTCACGTGTTTGCACCCCCTCCCCTCAGGCGTGTTTTTAGGGAAGCACCACTGTGTTATCCTTTCAGTCTCTGTAATGTGTTCCTAATGACCGTACAGACATCGACCACGAGTCGGTGGTGGAGGAGCAGATCGTTGGGGAGAACTCTCCTCCGGACTACTCGGAGTACATGACGGGGAAGAAGCTGCCCCCTGGTGGTATCCCGGGGATCGACCTCTCAGACCCCAAACAGCTGGCCGAGTTCGCCAGGTGTGTGTGTGTGTGTGTGTGGTGGGGGGTGGGGGGGGGCAATAATATAAACACACCTGTTGTGGATAAATATGCAAAAGGTTAAATGTAGTATGAGATAAACATGGCTGTGTTCTTCTACACAACTATCAGATATTCTGTTTTTTATTTCTTTTGTATTTATTAGAATTTGTCTTCTTTTATTCTCTCTCAAAATTGAAGATTTAAAGTGTTTATTTGTCACAAATCAAGCTATGTGTTCAGTTTAAATGCAGGATAACTAAATATAAAGAAAATATAATTCTATATAATAATAGAAATAAGGGAAAGAGCAAAGCTTTGAAGGCATTTTTCTGTGTCTGCAGATATTTATTCATGTTAATCCAAAAGCTTTGAGCAAGCTCTGTGTATGGCATTTATTGAGCAGGAGTATACCACTGTAACGGGCTGAAATAGACCAGAAGAAAGTATTTTTTTATATATATCTATATATATAGATATATAGATAGACCATAACAAAAAGAACTGTAGTGCTGCTGCCCAAAATTGTCAGGTTGTGTTTTGGATGTGTAAAATGACACCCACTGTAGTTCACAGAAGTATTTATTATTCATCCAGTTATGTTGTCATCTAATCACGCAGCCTGTAAAATGTCAGCTGCATGGTTAGCGGGCTTGTTTTGTGGAGAGACCAGTGAATGTTTATAGTATTTATTATGAAATCATTTACCACAATAACTTCAGAGTCTTCTCACTGTTCACTTTTCTGTAAACATGTTTCCTCTCGAGGGGAAAAGTCAAGTGAGGATGTTTCCGCTGTCGCAGATGGCCTCTAACTGCTACTGGTTACTGATTAACTAAAACACATCAGCAAGCATTAAAACTGGACTAGAGGATAACACGGGCGCTTGTCTAGAAAGATATGGCTTTGTCTGTTTTTGTTTGTTTAAAATCTAAAACCATGTCCTTTTTTATTTTTCCTAAATCAGGATGAAGCCCAGGAAAGTGAAAGAGGACGACGCTCCCCGGACGATAGCCTGCCCTCATAAAGTGAGTCTAATGACGTTGTTCCCACCACAAAACAGAGCTCATAGCTCCTGATGGGTTTAATAGTCTGGCACTGTTGCTTTCTGGGTAATTGAACATTCCTGTAAAGGTTATTTAAAAGTGAAGAAAGCACTCAAGTATATTGATTTGTATGTACTTGCAAGAGCAATCAAACCTTATCTGAACTACATGTTTTGCTAATGTAAAGGATTATTCACTGTGTTAGCGGGGAGCTGATCACAGAGCAATTTCAGGGGAGAATAGTCGCAGCTCCACTTCTTTTCAGGATTAAAGGAAATCAAACGCAATGCTGGGGCCACTTGACATTTATACACAAGGAAGCAAAAACCCTTTTAGTGCACCACTTTACAGATCTGCTGCATATAACCTGACATTATCTGCTTGTCTGTGCCGTGTGTTAACTCTTTGTGTCGGCCCTTTCTTTTGTCTCCAGGGCTGCACAAAGATGTTCAGGGATAACTCGGCCATGAGGAAGCATCTCCACACCCACGGACCCCGCGTGCACGTCTGCGCCGAGTGCGGCAAGGCGTTCGTCGAGAGCTCCAAACTCAAACGTCACCAACTCGTTCACACGGGGGAGAAACCCTTCCAGGTTAGCATCTGGACTAACTTTACACCCCCACACGCGCAGATTCACTCGCACTATTTTTACATTTTAAGCACATAAGCCTATCAGAGTTTTAAGTCAAAATTCAAGCGAAGGAGAAAGGGATGATAAGTCATGTCACCCACCGAGCTCCAGAGGTGGGAATCTTCTCTTCATTACGATGCAACGACTCTCGTTGCGTCTCGATGTATTGCGTCCTCGGCTTTCTATATTACTGCACATGGTATCTTTTTCAAGAATTAACATAAGCAGTCAGATAAATGTGCTTTCAAAAATAATGCTATAATATAAAAAGCTGCATCTTTTCAATACCAGTATCTGTGTTAGCCACCTCACTAAATAAACATTACACAAACAAAACATGAATCCTTCTGCAGTGCTTCTAAAGCCGGCTGTAATCTACCAAAAAAGGTTTCCACATAAACTAGTTTACTTCAGTTACTCTTCCTTACTCGTAGCTCTTCTACTCCCGACAGAACCCCACGGTTGTATTTCAGCCTGCATGCACATTTTCTTCCAGTTCAACAATTTTGAATCAGAGCCGTTAATATCGGTGTCGAGAGCAACCGGTCAGCGGAGTGGCGTCTCGGCTCTGTGCACACGGAGTCCTCAGAGAAACACAATACGGAGCCAGTGAGCGTTGATGCATTTAATAAAATGTAAGCGTATCTGCTCTGTGACATGCACGACATGCACTTTTCAGTGGGGATTGGCCGCTACTTTATATAATTCCTGACATATTTCAATCACATTTGTATGTTTTCGCTGGTATTGTTGACATGTTGATGAGTCTTTTTCCATTGAGCGTTTACTGCACCTGTCGAACTTCCTGTTCCTGCACATATGCAGTTTACAGTAATAATGTTGGCGTCATGAGTTGGTTGAAGACATCTGACACATAACTTATAATATTTCTGTATTATGCATTTGATGGCTACATATATAATATTAGCATCCTCACCATCTAACGTAATAACTCTGTTTGGCTGCTTAGTTTTATTGTTTGCATTACAAAACATGAGAAAAGGCTGTTGGAATGAACACTAATCTATGTGTTTGTCATACATAAATGTATTAGAGAGAGAGAGAGATTATATAACGTTATTATTCAACGTTGGGTAGCTACTGTAGGTGTAGTAAGTTAGTTAACCGGACATTTAAACACTTGCAGCTTACATAAGAGCAGCTAAACACACTGTTCAAGTCCGTTCCTTAGGTCTTTCTTGTGTCTTTGGTTTTGGGAATATTAAGAAATACACAAAACTTGCAAACTTTTGAAGTGCAGAGTGTCATTCTCACAACTCCGCTTCACCATGAGGGGAAATCCAAAGCTCGGCAGGCCCGCCGTGATTGGACAATCAGTGTTTCGGGGGAGGTGTAACGAATAGTCAAATTGGATGTCACGCACTGCGTGATCAACGTAAAGACTGACAACCCCCCCCCCCCCTCTCGTTTCTTCTAGTGCACCTTTGAAGGCTGCGGGAAACGGTTCTCTCTGGACTTCAACCTGCGCACACACGTGCGGATCCACACTGGAGACCGACCCTACGTCTGCCCTTTCGACGGCTGCAATAAGAAGTTCGCGCAGTCGACCAATCTCAAGTCTCACATTCTCACACATGCCAAAGCCAAAAATAACCAATGAGAACCCATCCACCAGCGTCAAGAAGACAAGAGAAAGAAAGGGAGAAAAAAAAAAAAAAAAAAAAAAAAAAAAAAGAAGCATCCCAGCCGCACACCTGAAACCTCTTTTGAGGACCGGAATGAAAAGCTCGAGACTTATTGATTTATATGGAAAAATCTGACAGATTTAAAAGACTAAAAAACACTGAAATTCAGCTAGTTTTCCTGCGTCCCCTTTCTCCTGCGGTCACATCGGATGAGGAACTCAGTGACTATTCCCCAAAGCCCCGGCCAGCACAGTCCCCCCCCTTCTCCAGTGGCACTCAGCTGCCAGAAGATGGAACTCGTGGACAAACATCAGAGACTTATTTTTACCAGAGCGAGCGGAGAAGCAGCCGTCTATTAGTATTTTTATTTTCTCACATAGCTTTTATTTTCCCACGAGCGTGCATATTGTACACTTGTCTCAGGCTATGTTTAGTAAAATTGTGATTTATTTTTTTCTTCCCTCGTGCATAATGAGATCGTACCGCTGATACTAAAAGGCTCCGGCCTTTTCTGACCCGTTTCCACATGTATGAGAAGTTTAAAAACAGCTGTATGTTTGCATCTCCATACCCTCTTTGGTTGTATTTTTCTCTAACCACAAAATAACCGTGTATACTTGTATTGTATGGCTGTATTGAAATTACGTAGACATAGATAGAGGTGTGATTTAAAGTGTTAACCGATTAAACTTTTAGTCATGAGTTGCTTTCTATTTTCTATGAACTGTCTTTACACAGATGAATGAGTAATGTGTTACGAGTTACTCAGAGCGAGTCTCGGTTACAATATCCGGAGCGTACATTGAATCGACTGCGAGACCATCACGTTTTCTTTTTGTTGGAATGTAATGTACAGATGTTAACCATAAACTTCCTTCTGTTGATATTTACACACATGTATCTCAACTGCCCACAATAAAATGGCTCATTCCAACCCTGTCGAAATACACCAACGCTTTTATTAAGTGCATCTTTTTTGATTGATTTGTTATCAATACATTCCTTTCTTGTTATGATTGTACATCTAAAATTACTGTTTTGGCACATTTTAGCCCATTTAATACAATATTAGGGTTATCATTCAGAGCTGAAACAATAGGTTTATTAATCAATTAGTTGATTAAGAAGGTTAATTAGCAAATCTTTTAATCTATAATTGTGTATTTGCCACTATCACCCCCAGTGCTTAGTCATGGGGGGGTTTGAGTGTAAATTTAAGTACGGTCGAGACTTTGAATGTGATGTTTCCACACAAACAAAGTAATATTTTATAGCGGCCATCGGTGTGTGACGATCAAGACCTGCTTGGGACGAGAACATTCAGTAACCTGCCCACTTTTTAAAGTGACATGCTGTCAGATCCTTTTCACAACACCCAGATAGATGTTTCCCTTTGCCCCACATTCATACACCGTTAAAGTTAATGTCACCAGTGGTGGAAAGTACATTTACTCAGTAAAGTACATCGGTATAACTATGTGATACTTGAGTATTATGTTCATTTATACCCCTGCTCACTATATTTCTGAGGGAAACGCATTTATTTCCCTCAGAAATATGTTACTCGTTGCTTTGCAGATTACAAAGAGAAGATCTTATGAATTATTATAGATTATTATGCTCAGTATATACAGCAGTTAAAATGATCTCCACCTCCAGCAGGTCAGCTCCAACATTAAAGTACTGCTGACAATGCGTCAGTACTAATCATCCCATCATTTAGTAATGTAACACAGACAGGAGCCGTTCTGCTCAGTGAGTGCTTTTATTTTTAATACTCGATAAAACATATGCACGTTTACATCAGTGTATCTCTTTTATGCAGGACCACATTAGTCTCAATTATTTTGATTAGTAAACACGTCCCATGCTTCCCAACGTGTATTCTTGATATATAATAGTATCTCTCTTCTTATTTTAACTTTCATAAAGCTGCATCAGCTCGGTGGGATTTCCTTACTTCCTCCTCCGGTCTGCACTTGCAGCTTTTGAGTTTCCACATAAGTCCATTCCCTTTTCTGCTGAGCCAGCGGGATTAGCACAACTGTCGACCTCAGCGTCCTGCTAAGATCCTGCTCTTTGGCCTGATCCTGGTCTCTCCACTGCAGACTCCAGACCAGCTCCTACTGCCCCCTTCTGGTACTAAACAGTGGTGACCGGGTGGCGGTGCTATCCATGGTGCTGATCCCAAAAGGGTTGGATACAGCAATGACATCAAGCCTCTCTCTTTCTCTGTGTGTGTGTGTGTGTGTGTGTGTGTGTGTGTGTGTGAGTGTGAGGTTTGTGTCTGAAGAGTTCTCTTTTGAGTCTTTGTTTCCTGTTTGTCACGTTAACGATCCAAGAGGAGCAGGAAAAACCAAAGGGAGCTGTGTTGCTTTGTGTTTCTGATGAGGAAATGAATTGATCGAGCTCCAGTGCATTCTTGATGTCTTATTGGCAATTTTTTAAAGATGTGCTGCTTGAAATTCAGAACCAGGCGCACTTTTCCTCTACCTGAGACCAACCCTGTGATTGGGAGAGAGAGTCACATTATATGTAAAGGCTGATTCAGGCATGATTCCACTTGAGGGTCTCTGTCTGTGTGTTTTTTTATACTAAGGGAGCATTTATCCATGAGATTGGTTGTTTTGATTGACAAAGGCATGGGAGAGTAAACGTGCTACTTGTTATGCAGCTGAAGTCTGTCAAGCCTCCAACACCTGCTCTCTTTCAGATGCTTATTTCATTATGGCTTCTCTCTCCCAGGAGTCAAGCCACTTTTTATTTGTGTCTTCCTGTTTTTAATTCCGTGCTGCATGTTCACCTGGATGTGATTCTCTCTCTCTCTCTCTCTCTCTCTCTCTCTCTGCTTCGGTAAGATCTGAGCTTATTTTGCAGCCGAAAGTGTGATTGCACCTACAATCTCAACGCCCAGATATTCTTTCATTAGATTGTTCCTGTCGCTCTCTGTGTTGCACTGGCAGCAAGCAAACAAAGGTGTTTTTTTTTTTGTATCACTCCGAAGCATAGCAGGCGGCCTCAGCAGCGAGATATACCCACATTTCTTACCGCCGCACTAAACCCCTTCATCTGTGAGTGGAGACTAAATCAGGAAATCCACACAGATCAACCCTCAGCCCTCTGTGCTTTATTATTTATTCTACATTTCTTAATAACACCTCTGCCAAGGATCTTTCTCTCACTTGTGCTCTCCTTGTCAAGAGCTGGATTTCATATTCGATGTATATAAATCTTGAGACAAACAACCACCTGTGTAAACATCAAACTATCTTTATCGACAGAGTAAACTCTATTCTGCGATTACGAAATTGTACAAAAAGGACTCCTTTGTAGATACACCTTCCTCTACATCCTTGGTTACATATAGTGAAAGCCCATCAGTGGCTGTTATGTTTAACTCCTCCATTGCTCCATCACACGGCCAATTTCATGCCAAGGCATGCAGAACAAAATAACTCAATTCCATCCAATCTGTAGGTCTGTAACTTAAATCTGTTCTAGACCCGTTTAAATCTCTTGAAGTGCCTATTTTTTTTTTTTTTTTTTTTTTTTTTTTTTGCAGTGGGCACAGCGAGAGATGCTATTTCCAAGCAGAAAATATGTTGCCAAGGTAACAGAGGAGAGAGTGAGAGTATGTGTGTGTGAGAGAGAGAGAGAGAGAGAGAGAGAGAGATACCCCCTGAATACCAGGACGTAGAGCACAACGCTCCACCCTGTCGGCATCGCTACAGCAGATTCTCAGCCCGTGTTCAACACCCGTTACATCTGCAGGCCGACTTTGAACGCTTTAAATGTCAAGACTGTTGGGTTCTTATTTTTGTCTTTATTTGTCGAAGTGTCACAGCCGATAACAGCATAGGCTGTAATTTATCTCTCTGCATCTCAGCCTCTTTTCACCTCTGTTCTCCTTATCAGCTCTCTCTCTCTCTCTCTCTCTCTCTCTCTCT
>NW_022280064.1:1851785-1862787 GCF_004355925.1 Anarrhichthys ocellatus | reverse complement strand
TCTCTCTCTCTCTCTCTCTCTCTCTGTCTCTCTCTCTCCTTTTTCTCTCTCTCTCTCTCTCTCTGTCTCTACCTATATATAGACTGCCTTTCCTTCTTTCCTCCGCCTCACTTTCAGTCTCTATCTATCTACACCTGTCTCCTCTCTCATCCTCTCTCTGTCAAATGTGCTTCGTTGGGACGGCTGTCATTAAGTACGCTGTTGCCAAAGTACGTTGTACAAGGTTTACAATCTCAGTATGATGGTTCAGAATGCAACAAATACTGCAAATGTTTTGCACATTACAATATTATAGAAAATATACACAATAATCACCATTTAATCATTAATGGTTTCATTGTTAAGGTCATTTATCATGCAAAAAAAGTAAAAACTGCAGGTACTCAAATGTGAGGATTTGCTGCTTTTCTCTTTTTCATAGCATTATAAATATAATATATAAAGATCTTTAACATTTTGATGGGCCTTTCTTCACTATTCTCTGACAAATAGACTAAATGATTAATTGATTTCGGGGGTGGAAATGAGCTAAAATAGCGTATTTACTCAATACTACTATTTTGAGCTACTTGTGCTTTACTTTCTATTTAATGCTACTTTATACTTCTATTCTACTTAATTTCGGGGGAGAAATGTTGTACTTTTACTCCACTGAATCATCTGAGATTTTATATGAAAAAGATATATGATGGATTTATTAAATACAATGTATCGTTAAAGATGAAATCAGCAGTGACAATAAGCAGTGTTTCGTTGTGGTTTCTTCATTTGAATAACCGACAATTCACAGTATTTAACAGAAACAGCAAAGTATACAGAATAGGAATTAATACACATTTGAGTTCCAGGACTATTTTCGTCAATCCTGCCTCCTATCCAACGCCTCAGATTTACCCTGTGATCTAAACTACTAGCCAATTACTAACTGAGTCTATATGAAGCAGTTCTAATTAGCTCCAACTCGACAAGCTACAAAAGTAAAATGCTGTCTATTTATGCATCAGTATTAACAATCTAATGATGTTATGTATAATGATTTTACAGTCAAAGGGGCCATTTTACTGCAGAACAAGTACTACTGCATTTCACACATAAGTACATTGCTCTTCTTGTATTTGTGTACCTTTACACTACTATCATTTTAAACGCAAGACTTTTACTTGTAATACTTTTACATTGTTGTATTTCTCTGAGTACTTCCTCCACCATCATCAGCAGGTTAATCACCAATGAAAACAAATATCAGTTGCAGCCCTAAAATATCGTACATTGTAATAATGAGAGAGCTTTGAAGTCTGAGAGCTTCTCCTGTGTTTATACGGGCTATACGAGTGCTGCTCAGTCCCTACCTGTACAACATACTACCATACTATTTAGTACGCCATAAAAAAAGATTTGGTATATCCCAATACTGAGCAGGTCAAATGCAGTATGCCAAAATTACCAAGATGTCCTACTGCATCAGGTTGCATTTTGCAGTGTTCAAACCAGCAATGCTTTTCTGGCTACTCCGTAAACTTTATGAAAGAAGTAAAAACTCATGTTTACAATGTTTCCTGAGGTAATAAATAAAGTGAGAAGTAGAGTCTTTTTCTCACAGACTTTTATACACAGATTTATTTTTGCTACTAGAGGAGAAGTCGCCCCCTGATGGCCATTAGAAAGAATGCAAATTTAAGGCAATTCCGCATTGGCTACAAGTAGAGTTAAAAGAGGAGATGCGTTATATCATTGAGGTTTAACACATTCTGGGTCAGAATAGCCAGAAAAGCATGCTAGCTTGCATCCGGCCAAATGCGACCGGATGCAGTAGGACATCTTTGTATTTTTGTCATTTTGCATTTGACTACATACTGTGACATACTAAACGCACAGGCAGTGTCAGTCTCTCTTCTGCATTGACAGGTTTGTCTGCGTCCACCATGCAGTCTCAATGGCCAGGTTGTGATCACTCACTTTGTATTTAGGTCTATTCAGTGCTAAAAACTTTTAAGTTTACTTTGTGTTTTTGTAGTACATGTCCAAACAACTGGTGTACTGTTTGATCCAGATTGTGTGAGGGTTTGTACTGCCCTGTCACTCACTGTAGTCTCCACCTGTCTCTCTCTCCCCCCCCCCATCAGCCACCAGACGTCAATCACAAATCGACCTTTATTTGATTAATGCCTCATTTCAGGATCCTCGTCAAGTCCCCGCTTCGCTGCACACGGTCACTAAAGGTGAACTCTCTTAAAAAGAGCGTAGCCGTTGCATCTACATTTCAAATCACTGACTGTACGGCCGCGCCAGAGATGTGATCGGCCTGCAGGTTGAGCACTGCAAACGTGGTCACAGTCAGATCAAGAGACCTTTAAAGCTCTGTTTATGAAGAGCTACCTGACATTATCAATTTTACCCGCAGTGACTGTGTCCCCTTCAGCTGCAGCGGGTGACAACTGATCAAACAGTATAGCCGTGTTAGTCTCTGTCCATATATCACCGTGTGTGCTAGCGTGTGCTCTTTGTGTGCCCAATTAGTGTCAAATGTGACACCGTGGTTTGATATCTCAACTCAACAAGCACACTTTGATGAGATCACTGCGAGCAATAACAATAAGATTAGCACACAGAAACACAGTCGATTCACGATCCTGGTGTGAGCTGGTTATAAAATCCCTGAAGCCATGTAGATTTCTCTCCCTCGCTCTCTCTCTCTCTCTCTCTCTCTCCCTCTGTGTAGAAATGATTCAGCAGTGGGCAAGTGAAGTGCAGACGTGCATGCAGTATCATGCGATAGTTTGGGAGCACTTCTGTGATGGGTGAGCAGAATTGTTGGACCATGCAAACACAACCTCCCTTTTTCATTCCTTCAACCGCCTTCTTAAAAAGGTTGTCGTTGCGATACTTGTGCATAACCAAAAACATGTTGATATCCAAGTCTTCTGGGTCGGTCACGTGAGATGACAGAGGTCCCAAATGAGCCCTTTTCCCATAGAGTTACATTGGGGAAAGAGATGTTTGTCAGCGGATCATTTTGTTTTTCAGGTAAACCAGCTTCGATGGAGTTTGACCAACACGTCTGCCTCCATCAGACACCACCGGTCATAATGTTCTGTGATGCCATGTTCCATTTTCCTCAGAAACAACACTGACTATTCATTATCACCCAAATTAGCTTTAACTTGCAACTGAAGTCCTTATCTGATTTGTTTCTGAAGAACTGAACTGAGTAATGTCACACCTATTGAAGTATAAGGGAGATTATAAAAATACATTACACCTTACATCGCTTCCTCTCGGCCTGCTGGTTGGTGACACCTCACTCCTGCAGACTAAACAGGCTCTGACAGTAGCTGCATGTGTGCATGTGGATGCATACAGTATATATATGTGTGGAATGTGGAATGAATATTCCACTAATAACGTAGTTTACATGCAGATGTGCATACCTCATAACCGGTGGTGGACTTGTTGGACCATGCAAACACAACCTCCCTTTTTCATTCCTGCATGTTGATATCCAAGTCTTTCATAGTGTTTAAAAGCAGGTGTGTTTGTTCTTCCCAACAGAAACGTGGGCTTTTCTTTTCGGCGTGCATCTCTGCAAACCAATCGGCTAGCTCGGTGTACAACTCACAGAGCCGGCCGTAAACAGGCAAGAAACCGCGTGTCGTAAACTAGGATGAAGATGCATATTCTGAATGCGCTGTATGTCCAAAGAATGCTCCTGAAACCGGAATAATATTGGAATATCACACGGGACTTGACAGGAAATGCTAATGTTAATTCCAGATACTTGATGTCAGTGTGAACTTCACACCTGCTCATGTCGGCCATAAGTGCATAAAAAAAGCAAAAAGTGATGTATGAGAGAACAGAGGGAGGAGGAAGTGACACTTTACTACTATAGGACGTAGATTCAACGTTCGTCTTTAAGATGGAACAAGTTCAGAGACGAGTAGAAGAAGCAGAGAGACAAGAGACGGAGAGGAACGATGGCTGAATTCAGATGGATTCAAATCTCTTTATTTCTGATTCTGGTGCCTCAGTTTACAGGTAAGAATACATATAATGTGTATATGACGACAGAAACATTAAAAAAGCTTATTTATTAGTATCATTAATGTTATTTTATTGCCTAACCTTCATTTAAAGAAGACAGACAAGTAGTCTGTTTGTTTTCCATCGAGGTGAATAGTGAGTTTAATGAACTCTTAGAAACCAACGATGAGGCACATTTGTAAACTGTTGTTGAATCTAAAACTATCTTCACACTGATATTAAAAGTCATGTTTTTATTTCTCTCTCATATTCTCAGCAGCATTCTTCATGGGACTCTTACGAATACGTTTATTCTCCGCCATTGTCAGAGATGGAGATGAAGTCACTTTGCCTTGTAACAGTGTGATAGATGATCATAAGAACTGTAACTCTACTGAGTGGCTCTTCACTGATTCAGCAGAATCAACAGGAGCAAAGCTGGTTATAAATGGGACGATTGTTGAAGAAGCCAACGCTAAATCAGACAGACTGAGTGTTTCAGAGAACTGTTCTCTGGTTATAAAGAATGTCACAGAGGAAGATGGTGGTGTTTATATCTTCAGTTCAGGACAACAACATGCTCTGGTTCATCTGGCTGTTTTTACCTGTGAGTATATTTACATCATAATGTTTCCAAACTGTCTTGTCAGAGCAATATACTGAAACATTATAATAATCATGATTATAGTGATGAAGTTACTCTTCTTTCTCTCACAATGTCTTCATCTTCTCCAGTGACTGAACACGAGGACAATGATGAGGTGACGTTGAACTGCTCTCACACGACATATGACCAATGTGTACGAACAGTGAAGTGGCTGCTTCATGGTCAAGATGTTGATGAAGACAACAAAGACATTAAGACGTCACAGTCTCACTGCACCGTCTCTCTGACGTTTCTGACTTCTTATTCCAGTTACACATCAAGGTTTAATTCATTTAAGTGTGGAGTGACCGAGGGTGACAAAGTGCACCAGTTTTCTTTCAGAAATTTGCCCTCAGGTGAGAAAACAGGTGAGAACATTTTAAAGAAAGTGACCTATGCTTTTCTTCATGGTGTGTAATGTTAATCTGTTCAGGTGAAGACGCAATAACAGCAACAACTGAGTCAACACCAACTGAAGACGGCAGAGAAGCAGCTAACACCACGACACCTTCTGCAATCAGTGACGCTTCACCAAAACTACAAAGTAGTGACTCAGCATTTTATCTTGTCTTTATCTGGAATCTCTCTTCCTGTCTTTTTCTCTCTTCACATTTAAATATTTTATTTCAGTGATATATTTGTTGCAAATTAGGTTTTTATTTGTTCTGCTCAAAATAGAAAGTGATCGATAATAATGAATTGATTTATTTTCGAGATGTCAGTGAAAGCGTAAATAATGCTGAAGTGCAAGTTTTTCTTTGTAATTAAAGTCAGACGGGTTTAATCAGATCGGGTTTAAAATGCCTTTTCTCTCATGTTGATGAATGAAATCAGTTTATCAGGTAAAAATACAACTTTGCATTTTCATACTATTTTCTGAATTGTATAATCTGTAATATCTCTCTCACTCTCCTCTCTTGAAGTTTAAAAGCTGTAACGAAATATTTTTTTATGTCATTCTGGTTCCAGGCTGGTGGAGGTTCATCTTTGTGTCTGTTGGATTAGCAGCACTCATAATAATAGCTGTGGCCGTCAACATGTGGGCAAGAATTATAGGTGAAGAACATCCACATATTAAATATTAAAAAAGAGGATTTTTACTGTTGAAACTAAAGTCGACTCTTTCTTTTGTCTCTTCAGAGAAGAAAACACAGATGGATCAAATCGCTGTGAGTTTTTTACAACCTAATAATGAAATGTTTTAGTTTTTACAGTTGGCACTCTTCACTACATTGTTTTATACAGTATTTTCTCACTGAAACACTAGTGGCTTTTAGCGGTTCTTTACTTCTATAGAGCATTTCTATTGCCTCCACATGGCTCTCAACAAGGGCGACAGCTGAGCCGGCGGCTAGAAGCTAACAGTGCTAACAGCCCTAAACATGCTAACAGAGCCAAAACTGCTGACAAAGCTTTCAGTGTTTACATGAGGTCCCCCTCAGATTACAACACACACAGAGGGAGACATTACTCCTCTAAATCTTTACATAGAGAATAGTTGTTTGCTGCTATATTAATGCTCTGAATATTAAATAGAGAACCTTCAAACAATGCAGACAGTTTGGTTTTATCTCAAGAATTAACGTCCATGTTACTCTGGATAACGTACAGAATGAAATCTAGTTCCAATGCAAACTGTCCAGCATTAAAATCAGATTAGACAGAAGCTGATGCGTTCAGGGTCTGCTGACTCAACTGTGAAAGTGTAATTTAATGTTCTGTGTGTCTTTACTTTAGTTGTTATTTCCTTATGATAAGTGTGGAGCAGTGGACGCCTACAGATCACAGAAGTGGGATTGGAGAGTGTGGGTTTGATTGTGTTGTGTTGTTCCTCACAGGTGCGTTATGATGGAGAAGATGATTCAGTGACCTATGAAAACATCAGACATCAGAAAACATCATCCTCCATCAGACTCCACTGATCTACTCGTCATGATTTACATGAGTGGTTATAGATTGGAAATAAGAAGAAGAAAATTGTCACAACAAACGTCAATGATAACTACACAATACATGACCTAATTTGACCCCAAATGTGATGCTAACGCTAGCTGTTGTGGTTAGCTCTGTTCTGTGACCAACATATAATGTTTCAAGTGCAGATCAGCTTCATTACCATTTCCATCGTATCCCAGCTGCTGCTGATCTCGAGCCATATATTGTCCTTTATTGGGCTGTTGAGGTCGTCGCTGTGTTTCTGGTACAATATTGGGTGATGAGAAACCAAATTGATAAAACATTCCCTATTATGGCAGCAAGCTGCATGGAGCTGGTGGTATGGCATCTCTCGGAACAAAGGTTTTCATTGGTCAAACATATTTCAACAGGTGGAAATCATCTGAAATCGAGGTCCGTCAGAATATGTTCCACAGTGGTGATGAAGCATTCATAAGAACCCCCCAAAAATCAGTGTTTGTACATTTCTGTTAATATTTTTCAGATAAATTCGTGCTTGGTGTGAAATGTCTTTTATTATTTTATTTTAGTCCAGTGTCTTTTCCTGCATCAGTTGTAAAAGTGTTTCTCATCTGCAGCCCGTTCAGAACACAGCAGCTGGATTTTAACTTCATTTAACAAGAAACAACATTTGACTTTTGTTAATTTCCTTAAACTGTCTCCCAGCTGAACATTTCACAGCTGATTTTAAGGTTTACTGCTTGTTTTTGAGGCTGCAGCAGCTTGAGCTCAGTTTCTTGTCTCTGTGTACATTTTAACCCACCTTCATTTAGCATTAAGTGTTTGAATGTGTTTTCAGACTAAACACAATCAAAGACTTTGGAAGCATCAATAAATCACATAAAATATAATAAGTGTTGTCCTCTGTTTGTTCAGTAATTCCTTTCAGGCACAGGTCAGTGCCGTCTTCAGCTTTATAACCCACCGGATTATCTTTGGAACTAATAAACTCATTTAATCTAACCAGGAGAATTCTCCCTCTGACTTTTGACAGCAGGGTTAAAGCTGCGGGCCTGTGATTATCTGAGCTGCCTGCTTTACCAGCTTTGTCCGTAATGACTGGCACCAACAGAACAGCAACATTGATCAGTAACAAGCCATGAATCATAAATTCATCATAAAATCCTCTACTGGCTTATTACTTACTTTAACCCTTTGTAGTGAACTGTGTTTTGTATTTTCCTTCATTCTCTAGAGTAATTATAATAATGGCTTTCATGATGGACGGTGGATATTCACACAATACGGAGGTCTTGTTAAATTCATAATTGTTATTAATTGCTATTATCCATTCATATCAAATGTTTTATCAAAGAGAATTTCAAAAGTGTGGAAGCTTTTTGGTGAGATGTCACAGACCGATTGACAAGACAAGAGCAGCTACAACGCAGTCACACGGCAGTTTGTGAAATAGTTATGAAATGCAAACTATTGGTTTCCTGTACAGGGACAAGAAATATCCGGTTGTTTTCCATGTCACGCGGCACGACTTGTTTTCGACCACAACGTTTATTATCATTATCTGATTAGTTTCTGAAGAACTGAACTGAGTAATTTCACACCTGTTGAAGTATAAGGGAGATTATAAAAATATAATGACTTCGCTTCCTCTCGGCCTGCTGGTTGGTGACACCTCACCCCTGCAGACTAAACAGGCTCTGATAGTAGCTGCATGTGTGCATGTACATGCATATATGTGTGTTGTGTTTGCAGACCATGTGCTTGTATATTTTATGAGCATGTTTGGATTTTTGTGTATTCCTGCATGCATGTGTAGAATCTTTGTTACATCCTGTTTTATTTTGGTGTTTCCTGTTCGAGGGTTGGGGTTGTTGAGGATCTGCTCTCTCTCTCTCACTTCTGCGATGGCCGAGCAAAATAACGCGGCCCACGACCTCCCAACAGCCTCATGTCCTCCATTACCAGAAGCCTGAAGAGATAACAAGATTAGCATAAGCACTTTTAGTAAGTCAGTGTGAATGGGAGCCTTAAAGAGGCTTAAACTGTCCCCCCCCCCCCCTCTTCACCAGCAGCTGACAGATAGTTGGGAGTTGACCGGCACGTTTGATTGGTTGCTGTTCTCTTAGAGATCTCAGACGCTGGCAAATCAATGGGAGATCCATCATTGGGGGACGCTCGGTGTACAGACAGAGCAAATCACTTCTATGAGCGAGAGCAGCTATCAGGCAGAAAATGGTTCCTAATGGTGCCTGGTATGTCTGGTGTAAACTGCAGCCAGCCTCTTTGTCGTCCATCACCCCGGAGCATATGTAACTGAAGGAGGGGAGGCGGCATGGAGAGGAGAGGAAGAGAAGGAAGCATCTGTTCGTTTCAGCATGGGAACCCCTCAGGGGGGCCGGGTGGGTGGGGGGCAACGATAATCTCGGTTCACGTCAAACCAAATCTGGTGTCTGGTGTCACTTAGTGAGTGTCAATCAGTGGAAGTCACTCAGTCAGCACCCCCCTGTTGTGTGACCTTCACTCAGCCGACTCTCGCTCGTTTTCTGCCTCGGCTTTGTCAAAATCCTGTTGGTAATTGAAGCACAGTTGACTCAAAGGCTGAGATCATAAAAAATGAATGACTCCAGCTCTTCGCTAAACCCCTGAAATCTGCAGAGTCAGGGCAAGGTAAACACCGGCTTCACTCCCAAGAGGGGGAGTGAAGTAGTTTTTCGGGTACAGCTCTTTAACATCATAACGGGACACTAGGCAGAGTTAGTTGTCGGCTTTAATCACGACTTTTTGACTCGACAGAAACAGTTGTTTCTGAGTAAACAAGTAAGTCTTTAGTTTAGGTTTGACCATTTCAATTATCTCCCCCTTTGCCCAGACTGCTGTTTTCCCAGAAACAGTAATCACATTCACTATTAATGAGCCATGATGTTCATCCTAGACCCATTTACTCTTCTCAATAATGCATACTCTTTGGAATTGCCTGTGCATATTTTACACTGTGCCACCTCCCCCTCTGCGTGTCCCCCCCTTCCCCCCTGAGAGGGATATCAGTGGTGTTTTGGTTTATCTTGCCCCAGGCTCTCTCTACATGTACTCCCAGGGATAATGCTTGCCAGGGGAACAATGTCTCATGCGTGTCTCTGACTAAGACTGCCTGCTGCGCAGAGATAATGAAACACCGAGCTGCCGCATGAAGAGCAAAAGGTGCTAACACACTTGTTGAAGGACCTCAGTCCTCTTAGATTAAGCCTTCGTATTACCCCTCTCTTAACTGTGATTTTAATAGGCTCTTCGGTTTGTGGAAATAGGCCCAACAATCTCTTTAAATAAGACAATTGACCACAAATTGAACACATCACTGCCCCGATGTGATTTTCCCCACGTCATGATTGTCATTAAAAGCAGGCAATAGTGCCATCGGAAACCGTGTTGGTTTAAGTGCTCCGTAAAGGGACTCGTCCTGTCAGAGCCAAGTGACACTCACACAAAGGAATGAAAAGCCTATTAGCAGTGACAGCATAAAATGGATTTAATCAGCAGAACAGTGAGGCTGCTATTGAGATGAGAGGAGGTTAGGGGGGGGGGGGGGGGGTTAATCAAAATGCTTCTGACGGTCACTCTGACCCCGGTGGCATTTGAGCAGCATATCGAATCAGCACAGGCTGATGAGGGATCGGCCAGCCTGTTTGTAGAAGGCAGGTCAGCCTCGCAGAGAGATTGGCAGGTTCAGCTCTCAAGTGGGCCAGTGGGGGGGTTGTTTCTCAGGAGCAGAGGAGTGAGTCAGCATGATGCAAGACAGTAGACAGGAGAGGAGGGGGTCAGATGGTGGTGAGTGGAGGAGGACGACCAGAAAAAAGGTCAGGAAACACATGATAGGGGTTTGGAAAGCGGGTCAGCCTTGTGCAGCGTCGTGAAGGGGTGGTTCGGATCTGGCCACAGGGCTGGGTTAGTTAGGTTCGCTCTGCTCTGCTCGTTGCCAGACCTCCAGCCAAGGTCTATCACCCACAGTCACCCCGCCGTCGCTGCCTCCTCCTCCTCCCCCCCCCCCCCTTCTCCTCTCACCCCCTTTGTGAAGGTGCACTGAATACCGAGGAGCCAGAGGCTGCACGGCTGGCTTACAAAGGATGCTCTTTTCTCCGCCTCCTGCACTCCTCGTTCTGTTTCACTCTATATTCTCTCTCACTCCCTGTGCCCCCTTCCTCTCGTCTCTCCTTCTACATCTCTGAGCTGTCTCGCTTTCTTCTCTGCACCTCTCTCTCCCTCTCTATTTCTTCATCCTCACCCTCACCTCTTCGCCTCCCACCCTCGTCGCCGTATTTGTTTCACAAAACCTTCCATCTACTCCTCTCTGCTTCGCCTCCTCTCCTCCTCTCTCTTACTCTCTCTCTCTCTCTCTCTCTCTCTCTCTCTCTCTCTCTCTCTCTC
>NW_022280064.1:1806507-1851775 GCF_004355925.1 Anarrhichthys ocellatus | reverse complement strand
TCTCTCTCTCTCTCTCTCTCTCTCTCTCTCTCTCTCTCTCTCTCTCTTTCCCCAGAAATGCATATATTATTAACACACACCTCTGGCTCTTGCCAAAGACCGAACCAAGGTTCAGGCCAAGCTCCTCCGCATTTTAATCGCCCATAATGAAACAAGAAATACTGAATAAACGTGTTTGAATCCTGCCAGTGCGAGTCACAGCAATTAATGTATGTCTTTCATACAGTATGTGCAGATCATCTTAACAGGTCTCCCTGCACAATGTTTCAACCCAATGTGCCGTATCCTTTGAGACACATGCTGAGAGAGGCATGCCAGTGCATGGATATCAAAATCAATCAGGCCGCATCCGACCACCAAAATTCACAGTGAATCAGAGCTCGTATTCCAGCAGATAATGCATATCATGTCGGTCCTGCTGTCAGGGAGACATTACTGTAACTGTAGAATTAGCTGTGCACGGGCTCCCACTGTGGAGGTTGTGTTTAACCTCTCCTGCAGTGTTTTTTCTGCAGTGGCATGCCTTCCGAGGGCACGGCTCTGTCAGACGAGTGCGGAGAAGCTCTGGCGGGAGGCGTCCCCGGTGACTAGCATGGCCTCTTTTCATCTTCTGCTTCCCTCCTCTCTTTGAACAAACACAAGGGCTCAGGGCAGGAATCTGTCAGAGGTCCACCGCTCGCAGAGAGAAGAGAATTGTGCTGCTGCAAGACTGCTGAAACCCCAAATACAGTACTACTTTTGAGCTTTCTCAACTAAAGGATTGCATCTATCGTTTTGTTTTTTTAAACAACCGAGAGGGGTCTGCTTTCTAATTCTGATGGTGGGAAGTGTTCACAAGGCAAGCTGAAAATGAGAAAAGTCTGAGTTTGTCCCTTTTATCACTGGTTTATTTATACTGGTAAACATCAAACAGAAACAACAGCAAAATCAAGAGCTGACGTCCTCCCCTACTTGTGATTATCGTTTCTCTTACATCGACAAGTTCATTTACAATGGTTGCCATCGACATGATAACGTCAGTGAGTAAAAAATATGGAAATGGAACATTCCTCTGGATCTCATCCACGCGTAATATCAGATTACGTCCCGCACCTTTCACGCTGTTGGTGTTGGTTCAATTGTCGCTCAAATCAGCCATGACAGGAATCCTATCAGAGTTGAGTCTTTATGTAATTATGTGATAAAAATGTATCGATTCAAACCGGAGGGCAGTATTAGGCTGAGTCGACTTGTGCCACAAAAATACTGCATTGTGCTGTGTCTGCGGGTGTCAGCATGACAAGATGGAGCGCTGTCTTTCTACTACATTCTGTTCCGACACCTCTGGGATGTAAAGCAAATTGGTAATCTCTCCAAAGGTAATTAAGACATGTCACCGTCTGTCTGTGGAGCCGGAGACAAGGATTTGCGTTCAAAGTCTACAGAGGCTGTGTTTCTTTGTTTGTTATAATACAGTATGACAAGGTTACTGTATTCGATACCACATGAACACATAAGGTTGCACTGAGATATACAGCATCTCACACAACTAAACATTTTTGTACATGACATTGTTTTATACATTGTTGTGCCTTCCGTCAAAGTTTGATCAAAAGTCGTTATAAAGACGACTTTGATTGGTTATAAGGTAAAAAACAAATGTGAAACGTTTCCCATAATCCTGTATGCCTCCCTCTGCCCTATATATATATATATATATATATATATATATATATATATATATGAGAGAAGCTTACAGGTCCCTCAATAGAGAGCACAAAAGCTCCAAACAAGGCATAAAATCCCTGTGTGTTCCACAACGGGCCACAGATCCAACGCAAGAAAACGAGACAACGCAGGTCTTAAACCTCAAATCATAAAGTGCTCTCCAGAAGCCACTCAGACTTGGAGAGCTTGTCCCTGGCCCGTCGAATGTTTGTTGTGTTCTCCAGCTGCGGCAGCTCTCCGCTCATCGACAGGCTCCGCTTGGAGCGCAGGCTAGCCCCGGGTTTGGGGTAGGCCATGTAGCAGCGCTCCCTATATGAGTCTGCGTTGAGGGAGTGCCTGCGGTTCACCCTCACTCCCGATGCAGGCACTGTCATGTAATGTTGAGGGGCCTGTTGGGGCCGCGGACCCCTGGGAACAGCAGTCCACTTGGTGGGCTGGCCGGGAACGGCCAGAGCGACGGCGGCGGTCATTTTAACCTCTGACGACGAGTTATTCCGGTTCATGTTATTGAGCTCGACGTCCACCTGAGCTTCTGCCCGGTGAGCCTCTGAGGATTTCGGTGGAGCGCTGGAACGTTTGGGCCTCGGAGCGCCCGGGGAGGCCGGGTGCCAGCTGTGACTGGCAGCAGAGGTAGAGACGGTGCAGTCAGGGACGCAGGGTTTGGTGGTAGCTACAACGACCGGCGCACGCTGCTTGGTCGGCTCCGGGGGCGGCAGGGTGATTCTGAGGCACTCCTTTTCATTTTTCTCTGGACGCAGAATCTGCTTGGAGAGGGACTTTGGAATCCCGCAGCCCTGTAGCTGCCCATCACTGCTCAGTGACCGAATATCCCCCATCTCTAGGGCCTGACATGACCGGAGAGAAGCATGAAAGCAATGATTCAATATCAAAAGAAATAATGAGCAGAAAAAGAACAGAACAATGCCAAACTGACCTTATCTGCATCTCCTTGGTTACACACCCGGTAGCGCACAATGAGGAAGATGATAAAGGCGAGCACTGAGGCCACGATAATCCCTCCAATGATAACCACAATGGTGCCGCCAAGAAACTGGGACTGCATGAAATGACATCTCAGGTACTGCGGCTCTGTGGTGAAGTGGATGCAACCTATCACCCTGGTGGCGGTCAGCGAGGTCACCTGGTCATCGTAGATGGCCAACACGCACAGGTCATACTGCGTACCGGCCGCCAGGTTGTTTACCAGGATGCTCTTACTGGTTGGGGGTATCATTCTGTAAAAACAAACAACAACACCTTTTGTGAGTTCTGACATAGATTAGGGAGGGTTAAATGAAAGGAGACAGAAGCAAATCAGATTATCCAGCTTGTTGTTTTGAAGGGATGAAATGACATGACAATCCTTTATCTCTCAGGAGCCTATTTAAGATCTGACTTGGCATAGTCTTTTGTGACATTTGATTTATTTTTCTCCAGCATCTTTACTGATAAAAGATTGCTTTTAGTCGCTGGGGATGCAGGATGCCTCTTTTTTTGTCAGGATTGCCACCTCCTGAATTCAGTAGCCACTGCCAAACACCACATGTGTAGTTGACTTTGAGTTTCTTTGGAAAAATAAGTGGTCTGTGCGGCAAATCCTGTCACATCATAGTGATTAGCACTAAATAGGGAGAGAAAGAGGGCCGAGATGAAAGAATGTTGCGTACACCGGTTTCTCAGATGGGCATGTGCGAAAGCCTCTGATGCTTTCCGTAAAACACTGGCTGACTCTTTCATCTTCCTATCAGTCCGCGGCTTAGTGCTGACATTCGTGTTTTGATTTTGTTGATTAAGCATTATCAAGGTTTTGCACATAGTAAATGATACACTCCGGGGAGGAGGGGGATTATGAGTGAAAGAATAAGGAGTCAGATACAGTGCATTAGTCCGTCTTCCTTATGGGATTAATAGACTCCATAAATAATCATGGCGACAGCCAATCCAGTTCCTAAAGACGAAATATTTAGAGGGATTTAAGCAATCAAAGCAGAATATAAAGGTAAAACAAGGGTGAAGGATTTTTGATGATATGATTCCAAATCAGCTTAAGTTTATTGGCATCAATTCAGACTCAGATTTAAGGCTTGTTCACCAGCGTTATAAGAAAAAGCAGTATTTTAAGAAAAAGAGAAGCTTTGTAGTAACCCAGCAGGTCAGGTATAGCTGTTTACCTGTAAACCAGTGAATCATCATAGCTGCCGTTATATTGGATCTGAAACATGCGTATTCCAGGAATGCTCCTCTGGAAGTTAAACTTGACCAGGGCCGAGGTGGACGTGGCATCGGCAGTCACTACTTTCTTCTCCTGGATCGTCTTCGCGTTCCCGAGAGGCAACCCTCCTCCGTCTGCACCCGTCTTGGTCACTGTGGCGATATCTGATGACCCGGGGTCGGGCTCCTGCTCTGCGACTGTGTTGTTGGTGATATGAGGGAGTTTAGCGATGACCAGATCCACCGTCTGCTGCGCCTCCCCTGCCGGGTTGGAGGCCACGCAGGTGAAGGAACCTGGAACACAAACTGAATCGATTATCGTCCTTCCTAATATTTATTGTGATATACAGATTAGTGTTGAGGGCCACACATGCATTCAAGTTGCAATATAAACATATCTAATCGTAATTAAATAAAATTGTTTGCCATTTGGGGAACTATACGAAGCCCCCATTCCTGAAAGAATTTTTCTTTTTATTTATTTTGAGCGCACAAATATTGGAATTCAGAGGCTCCATGGTAATGCGCTTTTTTGATTTCCTGCCGAGAGTTAGGTGATCGAATGATACCATTTTGTAAATATAAGACTACAGCAGTCAGTTAGCTTAGCTTAGCATAAAGACTGGGTGAAACAGCTAGCCTGGCTCAGTGCAAGAGGAACCTGCTAGCACTAATTAACATGTTATATCTTTTCTATTGAATCCAGACAACAACATAAGTGTAACAACAACAAATGGTGGTTTTACTGGAGTTTTGAGTGTGCCCCCGGGCCATGAAATGGGGTACAGTAAAATCACCACTCTCCGTTTTTACACTGGTGTTTTTGTACAGATTAAACAAACATGATATGGTTTGTTAATTAGTGAGTTTAAGAGATGCTGGAAGGTGGCTTTTGTTGTGTTTGGACAGAGTCAGGCCAGCTGTTTCCCTCTGTTTACAGTCTGCTAAGCTAAGCTAACTGGCTGCTGGCTGCACTGTAGCTTCATATTTAATGGACAGACAATGTGAGAAAGTATTTTTTTATTCCATTGTGACCTCAATCAGTGTGCAAGCCAGCAGTCTTCCACACTCTAAACTTTATCGCCTGATGTAGACAAATACTTCAGTCCTACAGCCTTCTGAGGACACGAGCAAACAGCTAATTTTGTTCAGTCAACAACACAAGCGCAGCCCCCGGGGTGCAAACAGACCAGAGTCCTTGACGGTGCTGATGAGGATGTCCAACGTGCCGTCTGTGTGGACGGCGGCCCTGGAGGAGTTGGACATAAGGCGTCCATCAGGGGCAATCCAGTGGATAATGGGGTCGGGGTCGCCCCTGGCCTTACAGCGCAGAGTCACACTCTGACCCTCCAAGGCTCGCAGCTCCTGAAGTACAGGGAGGAAAGGCAGTTAGTGGGAGGACTTCAGCAGAAACTGAAAAACACTGACAAACAGTTATCTGTTGTGCTGTAAGTTTGTTTACAATATTATAATCAATGCCCTTATTGATGATGTTGTGTTTAAAAGCTTAATTCCCTATAAATATTATCAACAATTGATCATTGTCTAGATATTGAGTTAGCATGCTTATGAAGGAAAGATAATCAATGTGACGGTACACTGCAGTGAATGTGATGGAGTCCAAGTTAAATGTAATTTCCTCTGCAATTATGCAAAAGAAGTCTGCAGAATGTAAATGAGATGATATAGCTGTAGCTGTTTGGCAAGGATTTGATCAGATAATTTTGTTTGTATGCATGAATCAAGGGCTAAACCACTCTAAGCTTTCCCTGTGTGATAAGAGCTTCACCGCGGATCCATCATAAACCTGCAAATAGCTTTATTAAAATGGTAACTGAAAATACTGCTACAGAACGTCTCTAAAAACTCTCCACAGGCCACAGTTTGATTACATTTTTTAAGTAAGTCCAATATATTTTACAATATTTTGTTGGCTGAGCGGCCCAGATGAGTCTTGTAAGACTCTCCTGGCTTGCAAAGCTAATATTTGGTCTGACAGTCAAAGAAAGCATAAAGCGCCACCTCGGATTAACTGAGGCAGAAACCAATGTCTGGCTCAGAGAGTGCAACAGTAGGGAGTGTTGTGTCTACGCAGCTCAATTTGGGGGTTATACCTGAGAGTGCCTGGTGATGAGAGGAGGCTCACACAGGAACTCTTCCTCGGAAACTGTCCAGAAATAGCGTCCGGCGAGGTGTTGCGGTGTGGCACAGGTCTCCAGATCATCTTCCCTCCGCAACCTCCGCAGCCAGAGCAGCTCACAGTTACACCTCAGCGGGTTTCCTCCGAAGCTCAACGCGAACGACATCGGCCCCATTATCCCAGAAGTGGCCAGGACCCCCGCTCTTTGGAAAATTGGGTCGGGAGGAAGCTTCTGGAGCTTGTTGGAAGTCACGTCCAGCCTCTTGAGCTTCTGCAGTCCAGAGAAGGTGCCCTCTGGGATGTAGCTGAGCATGTTGTGGTCCATATTGAGAGTGTGGAGATTGGGCATCCTCTGAATGGCCACCCATGGCGCACTTTCCAAGTTGTTGTAGGATAAATCCAGCTCTTCCAGCGCCGTCAGATCATTGAAGGCCCCGATCTGAATGTGGGTGAGCTGGTTGTTGTTGAGGATGAGGTGGTGCAGCTTGGACATGCCGCTGAAGGTGTCGTTGATGATGCGCGCTAGCCGGTTGCTATCGAGGTGAAGGGCTCGTAGGTTCTCCAAGTCTTTGAAAGCGAGCGGCGCGATGGAGCCGATGGTGTTCCGAGAGAGGGTCAGGTCCACCAGCTTGGTCATGTTGGCAAAGTCTCTGCGTTTGATGTTGGTTACAAAGTTATCCCCGAGGCGCATCTCCACCGTGTGCCTGTCGATATTCGGGGGCACAAAGAGAAGCCCCTTTTTGTCGCACAGAGTCGCCAGGTTGGGGTTAAGCACCTGGCAAACGCAGCGTTTGGGGCAGACCTGAACTTTGTGAGCCTTCACAGCCACGCCGAGGACTATCAGGTAAACCAGGAGATACTCCATTTGGCTTCTCAGTCAGGTTATACACCTAAAGCACATCAAATCAAAAAGAGAGAAACAGAAGGTTGCATTATTCATTAAGGAGATTTTTATTTGTATCATCTTCATCAAACTGTAATTTCTGTGGTTGGCTAATCACACTTGCACTGAGAAGGGAATTCAAAAAGAGAATTTGGGGAATTGCCGAACTGCTGTGTAAGGTTAAAGCTTTTCCGCTACATTTGAAACACCATCATTGCCAGCTCACAGCTGAGAGTTACGGAGAGTCCAAATTCTAAGCAGGAGAGAGAGAGTCGACGCCTGAACAAACAATAAATGCTGTGCTATCCCACATGAAACAAATTAGTCACCTGCAGACTTGAGAGTGAAACATTAATAAGTCATCTTGAATATTTTTTCTGACAGCTCTCCTTTTTAGCTCCCTGCTTCCCCAATCATACTCTTTTTGATATGATAATGCCAGTCCTTTTTATGTTTGTGGACAGAAGGATGAAAGTCTAGACTGGCAGTCCAAGGCCTCATCAGAATTAGACTGATATCTCCCAGGATCATATCGCCAATAGGAGGGGATGATTGGGCCCAGTGCCTCAGCGAGGATGTGCTATGCCTTGCTATTGATTTTCTCTCTGCTGCTACTCTTACTTATGACACAGCTGAGATGGGGATAAGGAGGGATCCATTTGATGAATCCTGAGACCTTGTCAGGGATATAGCATGTCATAAAACTAAGACAGCAGAGATCAGATCGCAGCTCTGCAGGTGCACTACACAATGTACTGGAGCGAGAGTGACATTCGCTGCGATTATTCTTAGAACTGAAATTTAGTGTCATTTTGGTAGAACATGCAATATTCAGCCCTCTGGGTGTCCCATTACAGCACACAGAAAGGTACACCAATCCAATCAAACACAGGGAACAAGAGATCCAATCCCACAACTGTAGTAAAAATCCAAAGGCTAACCTTTAACTACAGGGGAGAACGGCTGATTTATGATTACAGCTTTTTTGTGGTCTGCTGGTAATGTCTCCATTGTAGATGTCGGTTCTTGAAGAGTGTGCTTGAAAGTCTTGCCTCAGCAAAGAGCATGCCAACTGAGTACCTATGCCTCAAAAGCCTCTGTCGCACCGGAGCTGTGACATACAACTCACAGTGTAATAACCTTGACAGTCGGAGTATGAGGAAAATATCATAGAGTAATGAAAACATGGGTGGGAGAGACATCCTTACCATGCACCCCCCCTCCCTCCCCTTTGCTTTTGATGTGAGGAGGTGAGTGAAGGAAGCCTGGTGCCATCCACTGACAACAGATGCAATTTGTCAGCTGGGTAAAACCTATCGCAGACTTGCAAAGGAGGCAGGAGAGAGGTCGCTTTAAAATGGCCCATAATAGCAAAGGGAGGAATGATATCATTTGAGGAAGCACACCGGGTGTGACATTTTCATGAATACTGCTGATCGAGCAGCAATGAATCAATGTCTTTCTCGACCCATTTCTACACGGGACAACTTCACCGAGTCACACAAGAGCCCCGTTTTTGTGGATTGTAGTCTGGGGTGCAGTGCTGCACAGATCTGAGCTGCTGAAAAACGGCCTGTGGAGTCACTATTAAATGTTGTCAAGACGCTCCTTAAAGATGGCAGATGACTTCAGCGTCAAGCTGGCCTGCAAAGCTATGTGGTAGTGGTACCTAAGTGGAAACTACTTTACGTGTGTGTGTGTGTGTGTGTGTGTGTGTGTGTGTGTGTGTGTGTGTGTGTGTGAAAGCTGAGGTGTACGCAAGTGTGTCCGTATTGGTGTGCCAACCGGCTTCTGCTCTGACTCTCAATGGCACGGCCTCTGGATGTGCAATGAGGCGGAGAGGACCTGCTACTTCCAGACCCCAATGACGCTGAAGACGTGATATTGATTCACTCTGTGGAGACGGGGCTTTTTTTTTTTTTCTTCTTTTTTCGCTGCTGAAAACTCAACCAAACGTGAAGAGAATGGTTGCAATGGTAATCCCTAAAAATTTTGTCCTGTGATGACAAAGGGACAGCCCCTCGCTGCCGAGACGGAGCAGGAACTGTCCGTTGCCGTCTCCCTAATTTGCATTTAATTATGGTTGTTCCAAGGAGATTTGCATAACAGGTTGCACTCATCAGGTACATGAACAAATAACTAGATAATCAATCAATGCATTTATCAATCACACACTTCATCTTTAAATGTCACATCCCCAGAAAATCATTATCCTCCAGGTTGAGCTGTTCATTATGGTGAGGAGACTTGGGAGGGCCACAAATAAACAATAAAACCGGTAATCTACTGATGCATTAACCATAATCTCCCTCATAGTCAATCAAATATTCGTTTACTACCTCTGAGCAGGTCTTTTTCCCCTCCGAGGACAGAACAGACTGACAGCTCACACCCACACACGCACACCGGTGGGTGGATTTGTGCCTAATAGAGGTAGCTCACTACACAACAACCCCCAGCAATGGATACAGACATTCATGTGCAGCAGCAGTATACTGTAGCAGAGGATATCTATGGTCTCCCTGGGGCTGCATTCGCCAAGAAAAGCCTTATGCAGCAAACTGCATGCCAGTCGTCCAGTGAGGTAATGGGGGATATGTTCTCAGATGGTCTCACTTATGCTGGAGCTCATGTGAGAAAGCCTTCTGCAGTCCACGTCTGGGAAGGGAACCAGGGAAAGCAGCCCTGTTGAGGGGAAGTTAACGAGATGCAGTCTGCTCGGTGTGCCTCCACGCAGGTCGACGCGATGGCACATCGCAGCGTCTCGGCATTGTCTCACCTGGGTTCCTCTGGGAGAAGCCGCCCGGCGTCTGCCACCACATGAAATAAGCTCTGTTGGGTCATGGAGGTAAACTGATGCGGCAACATGATGGTAAAATGGTATCGACAAAGCAGTAAAATATTTAGGTCCTCGGCCTGCTCGCTTTATGAGACCAAATGGAGCTGCTGCAGCAGCTGAAGAGGATCATATTCTGTCTGAGCTGGTAGAAATTCTATTTTGTCGGGTAAATGCTTGTGTAGCCCCGAGTCCAAACATCCTGACCAAACACTGATGCCGTTACAGACCGTCTAACCAACACATCTGTGTTTGTGAATGAGGGTGTGTGCTGTGACACCCTTTTCCTACACAGTCCGCCAATGTTAGAATGCGATAGCTCTTGGGTGACAGCCTTGATGCCATGGCAACACAGGAAACGTCAGTTTTGGGTGAGATGTAATCAGTGGCTCATTTTCAGATCACCTAATAATATTTCGAACAAAGAGTCCTCGACAATTGAGGTTCTGTTTGAAGGCCAGAGCCGACTCATTGTACCATCTATGACTCTGTGGGGATGAGAGGCAGGGAGACTGTGCACTCAGCTAATTTTGCATTGGATTCAGTGTTTGGAGTGACTGAATCATTACCGTTTTCCCAATCTTGCGCGTAATAAAAACCTAAATGACTCGATGTAGCACTCTGATGTAGTTCAAATTATTTCTCTGTCTGACAAGCTTGTGTGTGTGTGTGTGTGTTTGTGTCACGGGTATAGCATACAAAGCAGACCCAACTGCATCAATAGAAGTGCTGTTCATCAGCATTTACAACTCCCCCCTTGCATTTCCAAATGTTTTCCTTCACAC
Source organism: Anarrhichthys ocellatus (assembly GCF_004355925.1). NCBI lineage: Eukaryota > Metazoa > Chordata > Actinopteri > Perciformes > Anarhichadidae > Anarrhichthys > Anarrhichthys ocellatus. The sequence goes on along the minus strand of NW_022280064.1, from coordinate 1,841,213 downwards.
ACTCACACAGGAAATTCAGTGATACCTTGATACGCTGGCTATCTCCTCACCGGAGCATCAGTCCAACAAAATAAACAAACAAGCACAGAAAACACTCTTCATGTTCTAGATGCTGTCTTGTTTTGCAGTGGGAGGCCAAACTGAAATGCTGATCACTGACTTTGGATCTTAATTCTTTCACCGTTGTGACGTACCCTCGATTTGAGGGGCTTATGAACTGGGATTTTCTTCCGGAAAGAGCGATGCACAACCTGTGAACGCCACCTCTGAATACCAATATGGCCTCCTCAAGTGAATATTCCCCACAGTACGGGCCCACACGTCTGTGGACTGTCAAATTGGCCAATTTAGGGTGCAAGTGTAAGAAAAAATGAAATCTTAACCTCTCTTTCATTCATGTTAGTGTCTAAATGTGGGGAAATAACGACAGCCAACCTGAAGTCCACGATCACTCTATTGACTAATTTTCCCTCTTTCAAAGACACTCAGGATCCTGTGTTTTCTACCACACACAGCAACAAAATGGTTAAATAATGCATAATCTTCCCTCTCCTTGTTGTGTTGTGTAATCAAAAAGCAACCTTCCCGTATACACAACATGTGGACCAGGTGTGTGTGTGTGCATGCAAGTTTGTGACTGTCAAATAACCTCAGGTGGTTCAGATCTTAATGAAAGCCCTCCTTCAGCAGAAACAACGGCGCATTTTGTGGCGAGTAAAAATTAGGGTCAGCGAATGCAGAGCTAGTCTGCAGAAACAGCCTCGCCGCTGGAGGAACCACACATCACTCCTCAGTGAAAGGTAGCAGCACACGAACTACATCACCGAGTGCATTAACATAGCAGCAAGAGCAAATAGAAGCAGCAAAATGAGGCGTGGGCCTGATTTTTACTGGTGCTACAATGTTGCCTCAGGTACTCATGAATAATAAGATATGTGATAACTAACACTCAATATAAGAAGACAGTTATACCTCACCCTTTTGTAAAAAAAAAAATCATCACATTTTCACCTGTCTTCATCAGTCACCTGGCAACACGTCCCCCTGCCCACACACTCATCCTATTATCAATTGTGTTACTTAGCCTAGTTTAGACTTCATCACACCTTAATGGCTGATGTGCACTTTGCATATATCAGCAGGGGTTTAACCAGAGCAGATCACTGGATCCTCTGTGCTGATGAAATAGGCTACACAAGAAAACAAAGAAGCATCTCAGATCTGAATTCAGTCATATCCTGCACCTCAGAGAGCGGGCTGAATAATGGCCACATTAGGGAGGATTCTCAGTTTCACCTGTGGGGAGAGGAAACAGCACAGAATGCAGCCCAAGCGCATACTAAAAATAAAATTCATATCTGACGGCGTTTCTAGGTAATTGAGGGGATTTTTTTTGACCTTGCGGTACAGGTCCTGGGCTGGTGGGTTACAGCCACAACCCCTGTCACAAGGGAGAATCTCAATCCTTTTCAGATGGGTCCTGGGAGAAGTACTTCAAGTCAACACTGCACCTCTTCAAAGACAGTTTACCCAAAAGAGTTCAGACTCGAGAGTCCACAATTCTCTGCCTGTAAATGATTGAATTTACCTTGCAGATGAAACATCAAGCCAAGTCGGAGGAGGGTGTGTTTGAGCTTATTTCCTCCCAGGAGGGCTGAGAGCATCCTGACAGCGGCTCGCCTAAAATGGGACCGACGGTGCCTCTCGGAGATAATTCAGGTGTCCCGAAGCACGCGTCTTGGCGCCTATAACATGTGACGGCCTGCGAAACCAGCGATGCCCTTCAAGAAATCCATGACCAGCATGTAAAGGACGACTCCTCTCCGATCCGCTCGCACCGGAGATATGTAACTCAGCTCCCCACTTTCGTGAAGAAAAAAAAAAAAAAAAGAAGAATACTGGAAAACGCAACCTGAAGGGGTCCCGGTGTGGCTGTGAGGCTGCAGCTGTGCAGGGGGGATTCGCCTCTACTGCGCATCCGCCTGTAAATGCACCTCCAGAAGAGAAAACGCCTTTTGTAGCGACAGGCTGTTTAATATCTACAGCGCTGTGAGTGACTGCTGCCGTGCGGAATCCAGCCAGATGTTCGTATCGCTTTCACGGGTTTTTGCTGGCGACGCAGGGCTCAGTGCGAGTTAATCCAGATTGACTGAAGGGTTGCTGCCATAATATGCCCCCCCCCCCCCCCCCCCCCCCTCCTCCTTCTGCCCCCGGACTATACTGTCAACCACCGACCCGGCTCCATTTCTGACCAGAGGTGCTGTGCTCGGAATGGTAATCAGCGCGCTCCGAGCTGCACAGAGACCATTTGTGTGCATAGACAGATGCAGTGCCTCCCAGCCTATCTCTCACAGGCAGGCATCATAATTTATTCACGTAGATTGAACTATACTGCACGAAACGCAGTAGGTTTATAATATTCTCTAGAAATGTTATAACAAATAAATAGAGTCAAACACACAGGAGATGAAAAATGCAATAACTAGACCCTAAACAAGACTGTTATTGAAAATCCATCCACTCCTTTAGGTAAAACCTGGGGTGAACAGCAGGCCAACATCTGTAAAGCCAAATATAGCAGCCTATAGTCCTGCATGTATTACATAGATTATTGGCAAGACGTTGTTGTGTTGGCCGAAACTGAAAGCCCTGGCTCCCTGTGGGTCTTCTTGGCACTCAACCCATCACTATCTGATGCAATGATCCTTTGGCCTTTTATGTAAGTTGGCAAATGAGCCCATATGTGCAGCATAAGTCTACTACAGTACAGCGGAGCAGGAGACGGACTCGCAGACTCAGTGTTTTGTTGTTGTTTTTTTATTCCAGAGAACGACACTGCTCCCGGGGCCTCCTGGCACTGTGAAATGGGTGCTAGTTGTCATCCACAGAATTACCCTGGGGATCTCTCCTTCAGATCAATAGCTCCATCCAGTTTCAACATATCCACTTGAGATCAATAGAAATATCCTAAGTGGTTTATGGTTATCCTGAGTTGAAATGGGTAGAGCTATTGAAACTGTTTTTCATACTGTGCCGTGCGTGCACAAATATTTATGTATGAAAAAGTGTTGCACTCATGTTGGGTATACCTGCACAAGAAACCTAGAATAACGACGACAACAACAACATACAAGCATTTTGCTGGTGGGAAGTGTTAATGTCAAGGCCTGCATGTGGCCTCCTGTGACTCATCCGAGTCATCATGAGCAGTTGGTGATATGAAATGACACTGACATGTCTTGGTTTTTGCTGCACTCCTTTACTATTGTGATTCATGTGAGGCGCTCTCTTTCTCTGTCACTGACGCATGTCATCCAGGAAGCGCTGGTAGGCGAGGCCGTCCGCCTGTTCACCTGTCTGGCTCTTTTTTTCCAAGAACAGGCCCGTGCTGTCCCGCGGAGGGTCAGCGATGCTGCGACTCCACGGGGTCTCTGTGATCCCAAGCAGCTCACGCACACGAGCACAGATGACCTGCGGGGGCACACAGCAGGGTTCAGTCCTTTGATAAAGGGTGTGTTTACACAGTATCTCACCTTCACTTAATAAGGTAGTCCCACTGAGAGGGAGAGTGTCTAGTCTTTCCAGGAGATCTCAGCAATGTTGTGGCATCATGGGAGGAAAGGTTCCAAGTTTACACTCCCAAAAACAAACGCATCAAAGTACTTCTGGGCTGACCCAATCTACAGTAGATCTCGACTAAATAGAGCAAAGACAATCCTGACAAAGTCTGTCTGTCTCGAGTTATTTCATTATCAGTTTACACTCACTAAGAGAGACGAGTTCTTCTTCTTTTTCTGGTTTGATGCTTGTACAGTAAAGCAGAGCTGAATACATAAACTCGCTTTTAGCCAATTTAGTTCTGACATCAGGGATGGATAAGAAAAACAGTTGCTTTAACTGTAAGCAGCATATATGTGATACAGCTGATCTGGGGTGTCTGCTGGCAGAGATGCTCGGTTTCAACACTTTAATTGATGTCATAGTGTTCAAAGAAAGAGTGTTAAAGTGCCAAATGGGATGTAAAACTGGTTTGGCACAGACTAAACACCAGTTTACAATGTTTACAGTCCACTTAGAGCTTACAGGAGAGATATTTGAATACATCTGATGTGGCAACTACCAATTACTTCTCCTGGAGGTTAATCTTTTGAATGTTTTTCTTTTTAAATAATCTTTGACTTTATCACGTGATTAAGCAAATCAAGCAAAAACACGCATGCCACAAGTTGCTGAGCCCCAAAGTGATGTTCAGCAAATGTTTGGTATGAGTTAGGCTACTTAAACGATTAATCACGTATCAAAATTTGAATCAATTAAGACAAATTCATTTTTTGATGATAAGAGTGGGTTATGTGGGCCTGCAGTACTGTAGTTTTCACAGTGCTGTCATTATCTTCGTGTTACTAAGCCTGTTGAAACTTCCTTGAACATTGTGTGAGCCTCCAGCTTTGATATGTAAACAAGTCTGTCTCCATAATAACACCAATCTTTCCTGAAGGTTAGAATAAATAATAATAATACCTTCATGTCTTCAAAATCTGTGATTCCAAGTCTTGGCAAGTAGATGCAATTCACATAAATGAGCTTTCTTCCAGTGATGAAGTTCTCCGTGAAACATGCCTACGAGAGAAATGTATAATAATGAGGTTAGATCTTTGAAAAAACAAATAGTATCGTATGAAAGCAGACAGGCACATGTCCTGCAACGGTTGACGTTATACCTGTTTAGTCAGGTGCATGTTAACCTACTTTGTATTGTGGAAATCCTAAAGACTCAATCCATTGTGCAACATCCTCACAACTCCAACACAGGAACTCCAGGTTGCCTGTAGACATGTTGCTATGGAAACTGTTGCCTGCAACTAGGTATTGATAAGTGTTTCCCTCACTGTCCAGTCATAAAATATTTAGTAATATTTAAAAAAATATATATTATTATTGTTGAAAGGAATCTAGGCAACATCTCTGGCTTTAAACTTCAGGAAGAAGTTTTTTAAAAATCTTTAATATGACTCCAGTTTAGTGTTTATGTAAACAGCCAATCAGCTTCTTGCAATGTAGGGTGGTTGGTAAATCCCGCGCAGTGATTGGCCGTTATAATCAGGTCTGTCCCGCCCACACCCAAGCGGAAACGGTGTCACGCGCGGCTTTCACAGATCAACAAACCATGTGCACCGAAGTTGCGCAATAACACCCACACCCGACAGCGTCCTTGTAGCTCTGCGTTGAAGCGCAGCACCGCCTCCGTCCTCTGCTAGCTGGAATTCCAGTTGCTCTCTGGGTGTCTTTTGGGGTCGGGTTGAAGGAGCTTTTGGAGTAGGAAAAGAGAAACTCAACACACCATAATGGCAGCAATTCTCCGGTCCCTTGTGAACAAGAAGGTAAGACAAACAACACGCTCGTGTTTTACACGACAGTTGCTTTTGTTGCACGTTTATGCAACTCAAGATAGCTAACAACCTCAGCTGCTAGCTAACAAAGTCGTTAGCCAAAGAAACACGTTGCACACAGCCCATCCCTACTTCTTTACAAACATTTAAAAGTAAAAGTTGAGTGCACGTTAAGTTAGGTAAGTACGGGTTTAGGGGCAGGCGTTATATATTGTATTTGCATGGTGTGAACACGGGGGGGTCAAGCTTTAATCTGGCTGTTATTCATTAACCTTAGACATTCAGTTAAATATGAATTGAAGTTGACTAATGGTGTCTTAATTATTGCAGGTGTCCCTCCAGCTGGGTCGCATGTGTTACTCGTCATCCTCAGCGGTAAGAGCCCCCACTGACACGCGTTCATAACTCACCAGTCAATGACTTCATGAATGAATGAATGAATGAATGCTAAGTGGTCAGCACATGTTTTTCTACAAGTCCTCAATCTTCTTCCCATGTGCCACATTGTGTTGCATAATGCCATTAAAAGGTTAACACGTTTTTATTTTTGGACACTTGACCTCATGATGTAAAGAAAGTGTGTTTTATTGAAATAACTATTAACATTCAAATGTTTTTGTGCCATGAAACTACAAATAGAGCTCACAAACATCCTGTTTTCTTCTGTCATATTATCACTAAGACGGAATTAATTGTATGTTTAATACAATATCAATATTCAAAACCTAAACAAATAAGTATATTGGTCAACATATGTTATTTAACATAAACATTTTTTATTAGGATCACTACATGTGTGGCCTGGGTATGTACCAAGTGGGATATTTTACAATTGGTTTGAAAAATAAGCTTTTCAGCATTGTTTCTTTCAATGTCACGAAGAGACAGTTTTAAAATACCTCAATTGCAGATTGAGGTACTTCTTGTTACTTATCGTATTTTACAGGATTACAGCAGCAGAGTGGATAGTGCAAACAAGAGACATAGTAAAAACTAGATCAAAACAAGTATTATAAATAAGTAATGAACAGTAAAGAATATTAACTAAGTAAAAAAAATCCACAATAACTAAAAATATTATATATACAGACATCAGATGTCTCCAGATTTTGATTGTTTTTTAACTGGAAATGATTTAATTCGACAAAAATCTCTGTAAAGTTTTTCAGGTTTCAGAGTGAAAAGATTGTGAAAGAAACTCCACTTAAACCTGCAAGTAAACATTTTGTTGAGGCACATTTAAACATGTTGGAGTTCCCAGTAGCATTGCATACTTATTGTAAGACATTCTGAACTCTTTGTAGAAGTTGCACTTTGACTCGTTGCATACTCATTACCTATGTCCCAAGTCCATACCACACACCAACCATATGCAGCACATGTACCATGCACTAAACTTACACTCCGACTCAGGAAAGCCGCTGCCAAAACTTCACAAAGAAAGCTCAACAACACGCTCAAAAGAGTGTTTTAATAGCAGTATGCATACTGACTTATTTGAGTGCACACAATTCTTTTATTGTATACTTTATATACTCAAAAACATGCTTAGAATAAGTCTGTATTATGGGATTGGGAGATGGCTGCGGTACATTAGAAATCTGTGATCAGGAGGACTTACATTTAAAGTCGACAGTAAAGAGATCTAAAACGACTGCTTTAGCCGGTCACTGTATACGCTGTTGTGATGGATAGATGCCCTTATGAACTCAGGCATGATGTAACCAGACAGGAAGGGATTTACCCATATGCCTCTGTGATCCTCTAGCCCACCACCAAGCTGTTCATCGATGGCAAGTTTGTTGAGTCCAACACCTCCGAATGGCTCGACATTCACAACCCTGTAAGTATTCATAGATGAACTATATCCAGCCTGCAGTAACCAGATCTTTACTAAAGGCTGGCTGCAAATAACCAGTACAACTTTATAGTAGTAACTCACTGTATGAACACTGGGGAGGGGGAAATAAAGTGCCAATTTCTAAGAGAGTCTACACAGCCAGTCAGCCTTGCTGTAGTTAAGCTTGTTGTGTATAAGCCTCTAGAAAGCAAGTGAAAAGCAGTGATGGATGATTATAGCATATATGTCAGATAAAATATCAAACCTGTAAAGGATAGAAAACAACCATGGGGTTGTTAATATTGATTAAATAATGCACATGCCGTAATGACTTCTCTTGCTCTCAGTCAACTTGTATGTGTGGACTGTCTCCTGCTCCTCAGGCCACTAATGAGGTGGTAGGACGTGTTCCCAAAGCTACCCAGGAGGAGATGCTGGCAGCGGTGGACTCCTGCTCCAGAGCCTATCAGTCCTGGTCCGAGACCTCCGTCCTCAGCCGGCAGCAGGTCTTCCTGCGCTACCAGCAGCTCATCAAGGAGAACATTGTACGGAAATGTGTCACATGCTTGTTTTCGTTTTTCATCTTTCCCAATTGGGTTTCCATTTTAAGATTACCAATTTAGAGAGCAAGGAAATTGTTACATTTGTTTTTCCTTCACGGATGTCTTTGAAGTAATCATTCTTCCTCTTCGTATTTCAGAAAGAACTGTCTAAACTGATCACCCTGGAGCAGGGCAAAACTCTTGCCGATGCAGAGGGAGATGTATTCAGAGGACTTCGTAAGTAAAGCGTCGGCTTCCCAGTGTGCTATTAGGTTTAGTTAATCCTGATTAGATTAGAGTGCTGGTGAATATATAGCGGAGATCAAATTTCCCCCGTTGAAACTGTTGTCTATAGTGTCTGTATCTTTGGCAGCCCTTTGCCTGGAGGAAAGTTTGGTACTAAGTGGCTGCAGGGTGTCAATTATTTGCATGTAACCAGACACTTCCTGCGAATGCAACTTAAACTTTGAAATGAATAATGAAGCAAGGCTTCTGTTTTGGTCACGTTGACAAATAGAAGCTTAAACTGCTTTTCAAGAAGCTTTCACAGTGTCCAATTATAAGAAAACAAGGTTTAAGGAAACGTTGTCCCTGCAGCATCACATTGTTAAGACCTGATGTTAAAGTGTGACTACCTAGTATGTTTTTATTAAAGCACTCTGGAGGCTCTGCTGTTAGTGGCATGCTATATAAAGATAATTATGCAGTTCCCCTCATTAAGGTGCACTTTGGCAGACCTGCATCAACAAGAATCCTGTTGAGAAATGAAACAAGCCATGCACACTTGCAAATAAAGGAAGATGTGTTTTGGTTATTACAAGACGGAGCTGCCAGAGTATTTTTTTTCTACTTGGTGCAGCTCCCAGTTTTGGGATGCCCGAGTTATTCTGGCATGCTAACTTTTAACTTATCAGCTGAAAGACAGGCTACATGAGCAGGTGTGCTGCCAGCATTAGAGATGTCCTACAAGAGTTCACTCATAGGGAAAATAAATCAATTAACAGTTCGTTTTTGTTCTTAAGTAAGAGAAGAAGTACAAACTGCATAATGCTTTTGTAATGTAGACATTAAATGATCTCATCTTAAATAACTTATATTCATGCATCCATTAATGTGTGCCTCCCATCACTGCACTATTATTGGTTTACATCATCTTTTCTCTTCATCGTCACCCCCCAGAGGTGGTTGAGCATACCTGCAGCATCCCGTCCCTCATGCTGGGGGAGACGTTGCCGTCCGTCGCCCGGGACATAGACACTTACACCTACCGCCTGCCCATCGGAGTGTGTGCCGGTATCGCCCCGTTTAACTTCCCCGCCATGATTCCTCTGTGGATGTTCCCCATCGGCATGGTGTGTGGCAACACCTACCTGATGAAGCCCTCCGAGCGGGTCCCAGGGTGCACCATGCTCCTGGCCAAATTGCTCCAGGACTCCGGAGCACCAGATGGCACACTCAACATCATTCACGGCCAGCATGGAGGTGAGTGTGTGTCTCCCTCTTCATTCAGAAGCTCTGTGTCTGTGTGTGTGTGTGTGTGTGTGTGAGTGTGAGAGAGAGTGAGAGTGTGTGAGAGAGAGATAACCAATGGCAAAAAGTACACGGGTGATTCAAACACTAATCATATACCTCCTGGCAATATGTAGATGGGGAATTTCCATAAAATGTGCAGGCCTATATCTGTAAGTAATTCATGAGTGTTTGAGGAAAGAGGGTTTGGATCTCTGTATTCGAGGCCTTTGTGCTCTCATATTGCCTTACGGGTGCAGCAGCACAGATGAAGAACGGAGGATTTACAGTATCCGTTTGCATCTTTGTGTAGCGGTGAACTTCATCTGTGACCACCCGGCCGTCAAAGCCATCAGCTTTGTGGGCTCCAACACGGCTGGAGAGCACATCTACGAGCGGGGATCCAAAAACGGCAAGAGGGTGCAGTCCAACATGGTACACCAGAACTCACAGTACACCTTTTAACATCCTCAGACCAAATACACTGTTCTTACATTCTGCATTATCAGTCTCGTGAAGCTGTTGTTTGCCATGATAACCCACTTATTGGAGCAAAACTCATCTGTCAATCACGGATGTTTGTAACATATGTGATGAGCTCTGTGCTACATTCTAACTGGAGAGAAACCCTACAGAGCCGTGTCCTACATTTGTCATTTTCAGGGTGCCAAGAACCATGGCGTGGTGATGCCTGATGCCAACAAAGAGAACACCATCAACCAGCTCGTGGGTGCTGCCTTCGGAGCAGCTGGCCAGCGCTGTATGGCTCTCTCCACTGCTATTTTTGTCGGGAAGTCTCGTGAATGGCTCCCAGAGCTGGTGGAGCGCTCCAGATCCCTGCGTGTCAATGCAGGTAACTTCAATGTTAACTGTTTCAACACAAATTAAAAAGTCTTTGTTAAACATTTTGATGTTAGGAGTTTTTGATATAATGTACGTGTCCTGAAGGTGATCATCCTGGGGCAGATGTGGGTCCCCTGATCTCTCCTGAAGCCAAGGCCAGGGTGGAGTATTTGATCCAGAGTGGGGTGGATGAGGGCGCCAAGATTCTGCTGGACGGGAGAAACGTCAATGTCAAAGGATATGAAAATGGAAACTTTGTAGGACCCACCATACTGAGTGGTGTTGATGTGAGATTTGGCCTTTTTTCATTTACTAAAAAGTCTTAATATGATACAATACAGGTCCCAGAATTATATGTTTAAATATTTTAGGGAAAGGGTTTGCTTGTTTAACAGGAGCCTAAAGACTTTGTGTTAAATGCGCTTCTTCCCAGTCATCTCTATGTATTGATATAACCTCAAAGTGTGTACACACTGGTACATTATGGACTGTTAATGATGCCTTGTGGAGTTTTTGTTGCAGATGAAACTCTTAATGTGATCGTTCTGCTGTTCTTTCCAGCCGGGCATGAAGTGTTACAAAGAGGAGATCTTTGGACCGGTGCTCGTCGTCCTGGAGGCTGACAATCTTGACGAAGCCATTTCTTTAATCAACAGTAACCCCTACGGCAACGGCACCGCCATCTTCACCACCAATGGAGCCACAGCGCGCAAATACACACATGAGGTGGATGTTGGCCAGGTGAGAGACGCTTTTGCAAGGGCTGAATAAAAGGACACCGGAGATTGTTAGTCAATTTGAACACTATTCTCTGAACAGAGCTCTGTCAGGGTTTCAAAAAATAAAATAAAAAAGGTCACATTATGCCTTATTTTGGGCCTCAGTGAGTCACCTGTGTGAGTTCACAGTTTTGTTGCTGAGGTGTTGTGTTTCAAAGACGGGAAACGGACATAGACTTCATGCGAAGTGTGAATATTTATCGTAGCAACTTGACGGCTCAAAGGAATGGTGCTATAAAGTATTCATGAAAGTGAAACTCCTCGCTCAGATTTTTCCTGCATAATTTTAACAGTTCATCCTTGTTTCACACTTATTGCCTGCACCATTAAAGAATAGGTTCACAATAGTTAAAGTCGATCTTTAAATGTATGTGCATTGAAATAGTTTTTATTGGCTGTAATAAATCCTCCCCATCTCTTCCATTAAAGGCGTGTTTGGAAGGGATTTTATAAGGGCCCGTAAGAACAGGAGAAAGAATTACATGAACCCAGCCTTTAATTTCAAGAAATAGTCTTTTACTCAGTATTTGCTTTTTTTCCAGTCAGGAATCGGCACATTATGTCAGTTATCGCCTCCCAATAAATAGAAATGATGTCAGTATTGGTTTATTGCCAAGTATGTTTGCACATACGAGGAGTTTGGCTTGGTGATTATTATATTATTGCACTGCGTTCATTGTTATGCACCATAACGATAAACGCAGTGCAATAATATAATGCATAATTTAAAAAGAATCTGAAAATATAGAATATAATAAACAAAACAAAAAATTAAGAATGTTAAAACAAGTGTTATTAAAGTGAATATTTAAAGTGAGGAGTTGTGCAGGGATATGTAAATGTCTGTAATTGTCCTGAGGGTGTAAGAGTCAGTCAGTGGGGGCCCCGGGCCCCGAGTAGGAATTACTAAAAATATAAGTGGAAAAGGGGCTTGATTACCATGAATGTCATTTATAAGCTGAAAAATACAATGGCGTAGTTAATTTCATATAAACTATTAATTTATTTATTGAGTTGGCAGAAAACATGCTATATTGTGATATGAACGGACATATATTGTGATAGTTTGGCCATATCTCCCATCCCTCATGTATTTATTCATTTGTACAGATTGGCGTGAACGTGCCCATCCCCGTCCCCCTCCCCATGTTCTCCTTCACTGGCTCCAGAGGCTCCTTCAGAGGAGACACCAACTTCTACGGCAAGCAGGTAAATAACAAAAAGCGGTTTGTCATCGTAAAAATACTCTGCATCAAGATACAACTACAAACTTGTGAACTTGGGTAGTTGACACTGCGGTTGTCTCTTCACCACCAGGGCATCCAGTTCTACACTCAGATCAAGACTGTGACCTCACAGTGGAAGGCTGAGGACTCCACTCTGACGGGCCCAGCGGTGACCATGCCCACCATGGGACGCTAAGCTGACGGCACATCCAGCGTAACTTTGAGAGACGTCTCATATGCCTTAAGATGAAGACCATGGAGGGAAATGGGGGGAAAACAGGCTACATGTCCTTTTGTTTTTTAGATATATTCACACTGGGGGTTATTAGTTGGTGTTTTTTTAAACTTCATCCATCCTTAACAATGTTGTTGCACAAACAAATGCAAATTTCACCTCATTTGGAGACGCGGGAGATGAACTGGACTGATGCAATGAATGGCGCCGTGAGTCTCTTGATGGGTTTGTTGTGTTTTGTACCCGTTAATCACGCTCTGTTATTTTCATGATCAGTACTATACTCTGGTGTCACGTTTCTTTAAACCTGCAGTAGAATTCAAAAGGATCAGGGATTCTGCCTTTTTGAAGCAATGACCCCAAATGTCTTCCACCATTATCCTGTGTTTTTTTCAGCTTGTTCTGTTTGTCAGAGCATTGTGTAGATACTTGGAAAGAAGATGTAAATGGAGCAAATGCTACATGAGAACAAAAGAGTACACCGGTTCTCTGTTCTTCTGTTAAATCTGAAATAATGGCTGTAGTTCTTGTACCTCTAAATGTATTGTATCCTACTGTCCAGGACTAACATGTGGTGTCTGTATGTCAGAGAGAGGTTCAAAGGTTTTGTACTGCATTGTTGGGAGAGATCTTTTTATTCTGATCATGGATGGTGTAAAAGGTAAATTGCTGTGTTTTACATGACATCTGACATTCTCTATAAACTATTATAATGAAACCGTATGTGTTGCAAATGTTTTCATTCAAATGATATGAGCTACATCAAATTTTACCTAGACTATTTGTGTTTGAAAATTAAGAGATCAAGGTAGTTGTAGTTCACAGTTTGATTAAACTGTAATTGGACTAAATTAAATTCTGATTTGTGTTGCAATGATCCTCTGGTTCTGTTGCTATTCTATGTATTATTCATTACAAACTAAGCCAACACATTGGTATGCTGGGGTAAAGATCTAAATAATGCCTAATTAACTTCACAGACCAGAAGTAGTTGGTAATGTTTGAACTTGTTGTTGTGGTTCATCAATACACAGCCTGTAATTTAGCTGTAAGACTCAAAATACTGTTCATTAACAGAACAGGCTGTATATTTGTGCGCTATCTTGTTTTGTACTAAAGCACGTTTCACTCTAGAGACGTCCATTGGTGTGCACGAGACCGAAACACAGGTGACGTCACGACGAGTCGTCCGCGTGAGGACTAGTCGGACGTACCATCATGGTGAGCTCCGAGTGTTTAGAGTGCAGAAAGCACTTTAAATAAGTTAGCTAACGTTACAAATATCTCTACCGTGTTTTAGTTGTTTGTTCTAGGTACAACACGCAGTAATGTGCGGCTTTTAGCTAACGTAACTAGCTTGTTAAACTTCGGCGCCTAGCTTTGTTTAACGTAGCATTCTTACGCTAGCTGACGTAAGTTACGTCAGTAACGTCAATTGACTGAGAATTAACGTTAACGAAGAGCTATGTAACAGTTAATCCATATAACGCCAGATAGCCGTTCAAAGATACTCCACTTTCATTCCACTAACATAAACAACAACTGTATGGTAACGTTTTATTGGGGGAAAGTGTTGTAAAGTGTATTAAGGAGTGAAAACTAGTAAGCATACGTATTGGATAGACATTATTACGTAATCTACGTTGTTACTTTAGTCACGACAGTTGACTGTTGGTTAACGGCAACGCTAACGTTAGGTATAATGCTAACGTTACCGGTAAAACAGACAAAACGAGCAATTTATATAATTATTTATCACATATTTATTATTATTTATAATACATATATAAAAAAAAATATATATATAATTATTATTAATTGTTTATATTTATTTACAGAATAGCCACATAAAGATCCAGTCTATATACCTCCTATAGTCATGACAAGTTCAGTGTCTTATTCCCACAAACTAGTTCTATCAATTTATGAGGCCTGGTGTGTATTTTGTTGTTTAGCATTTTATAGCAAAGAGTAGCTTTAAATGAGCAAAAATCCAGGCCACAAATTAGAATGATGTCATGCTTAGCTTCTGAAACGTTTCAGTGATTAATAAATAATAAAGGGACAGAGGCTGGGGTTTGTCAGACAGTCCTTTAACACTAAACTAATTCCAACGGTGTGTCTAGCATTTCTATACATTTCTGTGACTTTCTCCAGACTTTAGCTCTAGTTAAAGCAGAGTGATTGTCTCAACAGGGGTTTCTCTCTGAGTATTGCCCGACTGAGGCTTTAAATAAATCTTCCTCACATTAGATATAGTTTTGTAGAGCGATGTTGAGACATGCTTGAGTTTCCGTGTATTGATCAAAGATCAAAGGATTTAAGTCCACCAAACATGGTGTTGATGCGATGCTTTCTAAATGGTTTGGAGGAGTTGACTCAGCAGGTGGAGAGGTTGATTTTGGGGTATGTCTGGTTGGTTGGAGAGTCTGACTGGGTGTGGTCTAATATAAATAACTATTGCTTCTTACGCCTCTGTCGCTTGTCTTGCTGTAATTTAACATCAGTCGGCATCAGTTTGAGCTGCTTCAGCCCCATTTAATAGAATAGCAGCTTTAAAGTGCTCCAACAAGAAGACCTTTCTTTGGTTGACTCTCCAGAGTGAAGATGAAGCTCACCGTGCCACTTCTACTCCTGGTCCTGCTCGCCGCTGCGGGGCTGAGCCGAGCCCGGGTCAAGACCTCTCTCCTGGACTTGACCAACAGCTTTGGGAGCATCCTTTCCAGACTGAGCCGACCGGCGAACCACAGCCGCATCTTCTATGCGGTGATGTTTGATGCGGGGAGCACAGGGACGCGCATCCATGTCTACACCTTCATCCAGAGTGACTCGGGTAATATTGGACGTATTCATCTTTAACACGTGTTATGAATATCTAGGGCGAGGGACGGGTAAAGTCACACGTGCATTTACTGCAGTCAGGGCTTCATGTAATGTATTTGCATGTCCTGTGATCAATTGATTTACAATGCAAACAGCAGAGCAACACACTGATTCGCTCTCTTCCTTTCCTCAGCATTCCCTCTGTCCTCACAGCCTCTACATCGTTCACCACAGGGGGACATAGGTTATACTTGACTGCATTTACTTTTGAAGAAATAATCCTATTTAATATATATATATATTCTGCATATGTATGCTAAGCAGATTTAGGCCTCTTAATGCTTTTAATAGCTGCTGCATATTTGATGTGGACGGATCTTGTATCTTTTTAGAGGAGCTGCCTATTTTGGACAACGAGATGTTCCACTCCATAAAGCCCGGTTTGTCGGCATATGCTGACTCTCCCGAAATGGTAAGTTCATTGTCAAATCGAATCAATTATATTGAGCTGAAGGACAAGGTCCGCCGGCTCTACATTGTGTTCAGAAACACTGCAGCCTCCCTCTGCGGGGAATCAAAGTAAGTAGGAAGTGAGAAAAAACTAAATGACAAACAAGTGAATAGTCAAGCAGCATAATAAGCAACACTTCGAGTGTTCTCTCAACTCTAACTAGTCACCCTGTTTGTCAAAAGGCTGCTCTGAGCATTGTCTGGTTTTTTTAAAGGCTGGACACACGGTGAGGATGTTGCTGAAGGTGGCCAAGAGGACGGTGCCTCGTCTGGAGTGGAAGAGGACTCCACTGGTCCTCAGAGCCACAGCTGGACTCCGGCTGCTGGCCGCAGATAAAGCCCGGGTTCTGTTGGAGCAGGTACAAGAGTGCAGCGGTACAGAGACACGACACACTGTCGAGACCTCTGTAAAGTGGAGCGCAGGTCTTTATCATAGGGGAGCTATTAGGCGCTACGTTGTCTGAAACTCTCGAGGCAAAGTGCAACCTCTTAATCCAGGTAGGTAGCAGGCAGGAAGGGGGGGGGAGCATTTCCAGTGCGATGGCAGGTGGTGCATAGACGAGAGAAAAAGTATGCTTATCAAAGCGGTGTGAGCTTAGTGGGGAAGGCTCTTGTGGAGGGGATAAGGTAGTAATGGATGGCCCTGGGGCACCTTGGAAGATTAATGATACTTTATTAATCCCCCTGAGGGAATTAATGAATCCCTTCAAGCGGAGGGCACCTCTGGATGAGCTGCCATTACAGTAGATAACATTAAGGCCATTTCTCTGCTGCTTTCCTGGGCGCCCTCATGCTCTCCTCCCCCCCCCTCTCAATCACTCATTCTGCCTCCCCTCCTCCTGCTCCTCCTCCTCTACCTCCACAGGTTCAACATGTGTTTGATGAATCTCCTTTTTTGGTCCCAGACAACAGCATCAGCATAATGAATGGCACATATGAAGGTAACGTCTGCCCCGACAAGCAACACATCTGTCACTTATCACAGCCACTCATGCTCTTTCTGCAGCACTTCGTAGGTGGCATCAGCGATGCGTCTGCCCTACTTTGTGTGCTGTGCACTTTCTATAAGGCGTGTCTCTGTTGACTGCAGACTGTTACGCTAAATTGCAGCAGATTACTGCGGCCTTTTGTGATGATGCTTAAGAAAATTGCTCTTCACCACAAAGTTGTTTGTGACCTTAAAAGTCTGTAATTATGTGGTGAGAAATTGGTGTTATTGTCTGTTGAGCCACAAGTGTTATTGATTTGTCAGCATTTCAAGCTTGTTTTTTCAGCATGATAGCTCTCACTCACGTGTTCGTACAAGCCGTGGCCTTTTTCATTTCTGTGATAATTTGTTGTCAGCTTTTCTCTTAAAATTGACTTGTGTGTTCAACCTGAAATTTTCTTGGTTTGCAAATCTCTCTAACGTAGGGATCCTGGCTTGGATATCTGTGAACTATCTGACAGGTGAGTACTGTAACCTCGTGTCTTTTTATAGACCCCCGCTTCACAAATATGTGCCGAATGCATACAACTATGATTTCGTTGCCTAAAGGGGGTAGCTCTGATCTTTATCGGGCTCCATATCTGGATGTTCTTACTCTTTGCTTGCACAGTCTGTGTCAAATAGGGCTTTTGAAGATAGCATCTAAGGTATAACTGATTAGCTCATCTCTGTTGGCTGCTGGATTAAAGCAGGAAACTGTTTTCAGGTCACCTGAACGCACAAACCAAGAAGACAGTGGGAATCCTGGATCTGGGAGGAGGATCCACGCAGATCACTTTCCTGCCAAAGCTGAGGGTCAGTTTTTGTTTTGCACGCTTTGAGATTTCTGTACAAATGAAAGTCTTTCGTGAATCGTCACACACTGTATCCTTCATATTTCACTGTAGAAAACCATTGAAAGTGTCCCTGTGGCTGATTACGTTGCCAGATTTGACATCTCCAACACGTCATTCGAATTGTACACTTACAGGTAACAGATGTGTTGATTAATGCATGTTTCATAAGATATATTAATCTTACATTTGACTGCATGAAGTCAATTCTTGATAAAATCTCTTATTAACCGTAATTTCCATCTGTTTTTTCTTAAATTGGCCTCCAGTAAAATGCCACTGACTTTAACTTTGTAACTTCACTTGCTTTGGTTTTTAATTAGGGGAACTTCTACTGTCTGTGTAGTCATGAGGATGTGAACACTGTGTGAAACCATTTGTTTGGCCTATTTTCAGAATGCCTTACTTGTTACGTACACAGTCTGTCCACTGGTTGGTTTTGTAACTGTACAACAATCCTTTCACTTCATCCAGTTACCTTGGACATGGACTGATGGCAGCGCGACTGGCCACACTGGGCGCTTTGGGTGCAGAAGGTAGTGTGCTGTACGGGGAGGGAAAGGTGCTCCTATGCCATTAGCTGTGGGTCGGTGTTGTTCACTGCGAGTGTGTCTGAGACAGACACTGAGACACAACAGTGAGTCAGTTCTCCAAGTTTTCTCTCGGGTGTTGTTTCCATCCTGGCCATTTCTGCAAACACTGAGTGGAGGAGGTAACAAGAGAGAGATGTTTTTCTTTCTCTGGGATGTACTTTCAAGTCTTTCTCTCTGATAAACAATTCAAGTGAGACCCTGAGATGAGTCACCGAAGGGCTTCAGAGGGAATCATGTCAGTGACTGAGTCAGACTCGCGCCGCGGTGACCAGTTGTGAAGCATTTAGAGCGAGTTAGGAGATTAACACAAGTGACGTCTTAACGCTCTTAACAGGGTTGGAGGGGCGTGTTTTTAAAAGTTCCTGCCTGCCAAAGAAGTTCAGGGATGAGTGGAGTTTTGGAGGGCTGACCTATCAAGTGAGCGGGGACCGAGATGGTACGTTCCTGTTTACCTAAAGTGTAATCAATCAAAGCTACTGTATAAAGAAATCCCCTTTGACTTTTATTGATGAGGTTAAACCTACGATTGTCAGACTACAAATTGTCTGACTACAGAGTGTGAATCTTTTGTGACGATAGAGAATCATCTGCAGTTATTCGGGCTGTCATCGACCAAAGAAATTCTTACTCGTCTCAGACTCTACAATTTTGTAGAGTAATCTATTAGTTGATTTAATCGACGGATCTGTAAGATTGAGCTTCTCTAAGATGAATCATGCAAAAGCACCACTTACAATCTTGTGTTTACTAGAGATGTGCTCACCTGTTTTCAGCATGAACGAGCATATAAATAATCGTAATGGACTCAATAAATCATAGTCGAAAAAGCCCAAAACTACCGATTCCCCTCGCAGTTATGTCTTCAGAGCCCATTAAAATGGACTTGAGTTGAATTACACGTCATGTCGTAATGTTTTTCCCACAGAAGACGTGTACTTTACACCACTGTGTCTGTTTTCTTCCCCAGGTTATGCAGCATACAAGCGTTGTTATCAGGAAGTACTTACGGTGGTGAAGGGGATTATTCATCAGCCGTACCAGCTCGAAGACAGCAATGTATTCTACGCATTCTCCTATTACTTTGACAGAGCTGTGGATGCGGGCCTTATCGGTTAGCACACACACACCCGCTGCACACGCCGTACATAATTATACAGACCTAGCAGGATGATATTACCCATTCCAGTGCAAGACAGAGGCAGGGAAGTGTGAGTCATCTGCACCCGTCTCAGTGGATTTGAAGAGCTATAGGTGTGTAGTTATTAGAGAAATTGCTATCCTCTGCCAGTCCGAGCTGAAAGGGCACACACTCTTTATTATTAATATTATGGAAATGTGCATGTGGATCTACCTTCTTAATGAACGGTGCAGCCTTTAAAATGTGTGGAAGATGACCCCAATCACCTCCTGTTGCAGATGGGGTCCAAGGAGGGATGCTGGAGGTCCGAGACTTCAAGAAGAGAGCTAAAGAAGGTGAGACGGGCAACGCATCCTTTCTGTGACAGATCTGCACCCTGTACTTGAGACACAGCGCGCATCTCAATAGTCTGGACCTGTGTCCTCGCTGCTATCTGAGATCCTACGCTCTCAGCAGAATACAGAGGATCATTCAACCTCACTGACATGACTCCCTTTTGCCTGCTCAGTGTGCAATAAGATGACCAAGTACCCCTCCAGCAGTCCTTTCCTGTGCATGGACATGACCTACATCACTTGTCTGCTCAAGGATGGATTCGGCTTCAAGGAGAGCACCGTGCTGCAGGTGAGCCTTACGCAACACAATCAGCTGGTTCGTGGTCTTGTTTTTAAGGTGGAATAGACACAAAGGAACATTTTCCCAAAGGTCGCGAGTCATTCTATAAACTACCCATGTTTGAAGGTGTGTAGCTCAGACTTAAGAGTTGTTCAAATCAAACTATTGAGTCACATTAAAAGACAAGCATTTTACATTATGATTATTTTTTTCGACACTATACTACGACCTCTTTAACAACCTTTTTACGACATACTTTTTTAGACTTATGATTATTTTATGACATATGACTTTTCTTTCAATAATATGCCTTATTTTATTTATTTTTTTTGTTTTACAACACTACTTTTTACTTTTTGAGGACATTCGAAACGATTTTTTGGTACTTTCGACATTATACGATTACTTTTAAATTACATAGAATACTGACTTATTTTACTTTTGTACTATGTCCTTTTTAAAAATCTTTACAACATATAGAGTTTTTTTCGACATACTATGCTATAACTTTAAAAAACGTTTACAACATACAATTTTTTTTAATACGTCCTTTTTATGACGTACTGTACTATGACTTCTAAGAAAATGTACATCCTATAACTGTACTTTTTTATGACCTATTATACTTTGACTAAAAAATAAATTTTTTATAGTATGTCAAACTTTAAAAAAATATATATATATAACATAATAAAAAAAACTATAGTAACAATACTATCATTTTTTTATATATATATATGTATATATAATATATACATATTACACAATACCAAAAAGTTAATAGAAAAAGTAAACAACACAAAGTTTCGGTTACTTTTTTTTATTTCAATAAATACAAAAGGCATTTGAGTGATCTGCTGCCCCCCCCCTCTAGTTGACCAAGAAAGTGAATAACGTGGAGGCCAGCTGGGCTTTGGGCGCCACGTTGGACCACTTCCACAACCTGAAGATCCACTGAGGCCGCGGCAGGAACACGGCACCGCCTCATCTGACGGCCCCAGACAGCCACCGCTTGTTTCATAAGGGCAGAACCAACCTCACGAGTAAAAAAAAAAAAGCAATTATTCTCAAGTGTAATATATTGAGCTGTAAATGAGCAACGTGTCGTTTTACTCGGAGAACAAGTGAAGCACTGGAGGTTGACGTTTGAGTGATGTTACCAATAACACTCCGTTAATGCAGCGTCGGGCATTACCGGCTACTCGGTTTGTTTGAGATTGATGTTTGTGTGTTTTGCTGGCTTGTTGTGCTACACCAGTGCATACATGTGATGTACAGTGCTTCAGTAGTAGTTAGGGGTAATGGGGATAATGGGGTATACACGTGTCTGGTACATTTAAATTTGACATTGTAGAAGTGGGATTATTTTCTATGAGACAACATCACTGCATTTTAACCTCACTGTTTACAAGGAGAATGTACACGGTCATTATATTTTCATAAACTTTTAAAACCCGTCTCAGTATTTCTTTGGGAGTATTTGTTTTCAAAAAACTTGAGGAAAAAAAGGTTGTTTGTACAAACTTTGCCGTTTCACGCACGTCAAAATAAAACCATCGTCGGTTGCTAATTACAAATATCTACAGGGGTGAAATTCGGCGATTCATCTATTTACACGTAGACGCGTCAGTGTGCGACGTTTCTTGCGACGGCGGCCTAAAGCAGCGTCACCACGTCATCTCCATACGCGTGGCCGTCGCTCGTCATCGTCACCAATTCATGTGGCTGAGAGAGAACGACCACGGAGTCTGCAGAGCCTGGAGGGAGAAACAGAGGAGTGCAGAGAGCAACATGAATGCTGGGTAATAGTGAGACATCGGTCTGTCGGTACGGACCTACAGTCATGAGAGGAAACGGCTTCCAGGGCCACAACTCTACTAAAACCTTTGTCCTTCAGTTTCTGCAAGCTCTCACCTGCTTATACCTTTTGGCTTTTATTAATGCTGACAGGGCAATATGGGAAATAATGAAGGCCATGCAAAGAAACCTAATACTGAGCCTATGAAAGAAGTACTCATCTTTAGGTATTACATATGGAATCTAAGCTTGTTTAAGCTATGAAGTTTAGATCAAAGAGAATATCATTCAAACTACTACTAATAATAATAATAATAATAATAATAATAATAATCCAGTGTACATTGGAGAAACAGCCCAGAAGATGATGTACAACACTGCACGGGGTGGATAAATATAACATGCATCAGAAACCATTAAACATTCATATTGAGGCCCAATAACGGACTGCAGTAGAATCGGCACCGTGTAACTTGTCTGTTGATAAAATATTATCGTGAGTAACGGTTCAAGAGTTGAATAAATCATAGTTGGGTTGCGACCAACCTCTGAGAATAACAACAGCAGGACTGATAGAAAGACGGAACAAGGCCGGACTGACGGCGTGTATTGGCGTTTCCCCGCCACAGCGTGTATGAAGGCCTACCTGGTGATCTCAGCATGGCGTGGTGAAGACTCATGGGTTCCACAGTCGTCGTGATGGTCACCATACCGTCTCCATTCACACCGTCCGCCTCCAGCAGACTGCTCTGCGTCAGAGCCTCTCCTGTACGAAGAGGAGAGCCACACACGCTGTACTTTAATCCACGGTTACAACTTACAGTCGGGAGAAATCGATGTTCAAAACGGTAATCTCGTTATCACTAACTTCTAAGTCCCTTTGACACTTGTGTGGATTTCTTTTTGGATTTTTCGGGGACTGTAGTTATTCCAACACAGACCGTCTACTTAATTATTCATCCAGTCACCATCTGTTTTGAAGCTGCATCTTCCTTTTACTAAAGACGAGCTTCTTCGTGGAGGCTGACCCGAATAAATCTGCTGTTTATAATTACGAGCGCTGGCAGCGGCTCCTCGGTAGTGATGCAGCGGCGGTGCTTCCCCGCTGCTACACATATCGTACAAGGAGGCAGATGTGACGTCTGCTCTCATTGTTTCACACCAATAAAATACATTTATTTAAACCCGTTTTGTACGATTAGACCATATGTTGGAACGTAGAGCGCTCATTGAGAAAGGATTTCCTCTGAAGAGGTAGCGACACGGACACTATGTGAACTTGGGGACGTTTCTCACAGCTGCAGCGGGAGATTTACTCAAGTATCCGATCATTTAACTTGTGAGGTGACGGCAAAGAGACATTTGAGTGAGGCACGAGAAGCTGGATTTAAGTTACGGTGCCACCATGACTTGGTGAAAACTTTCCCCGACACCCAACGATCTCACTCCTGCAGAAGTCTAAAGTCATTCAGCTACCGGCCACGAAGAATGAAAATTTTAAATGATACATTTTTAAGTGCTTAAAGCCGTTAATTATTCAAGAAATGTTCCAAAACAACTTAAACCAACACTATCTCTATGCACATTTTTTAAATGTATGGGCAGCTTGAAGCCACATAATCCAAGGATTAGCATAACCACCTACTGCACCGTGTGTGTGTGTGTGTGTGTGTGTGTGTGTGTGTGTGTGTGTGTGTGGGAAACAGACCTGTTTCTCTGCTTTCACTGCCAAGCCCCTCCTCCCCGTGTCTCTTCCTCATGTGGACGTTCCGGCTGCCGGACTGAGAGAACGTCTTCCCACAGATCCCACAGTGGTGAGGCTTCTCGCCTGGGAAACACAAGGGAGGGTACGTGACAACGCGCTATATCTGCTACCACCCGCGCTAATTACAAAAGAAAAGTGCTCAGCTGTACAGCTGTGAACCCGGTCCCACTCACCAGAATGTACGAGCATGTGTTTTCGGAGACTGGAATACTCCGCAAAGGATCGCCCACAGCCATCTGCTTCACACAAGAAAGGCTTCTCCCCTGAGAGCAGCCACACACACACACACACACACACACACACACACACATATAGATGAACTCAACAATATTAAGACTTAATGTAGTCATTTCTGGAGCCCACGGTGACAGCTGAGCTATTTAAAGGCACTAAAAGGTAACAAATGTAAGCATTATAAGGTAACATTATGGCGCACAGAGAGCTGTTCCTCCAGACGTGAGGGCACAAATATAAACACTGTAAAGTGTAGCTGGCCTCGAGATAGAAGTAGCAGACTGTGAGATAAGGCCATCAAAAAATCTTACCGTCACCCTAAATAAAATATGACAAGAGTACAGTTACTCATTACAGCAGTGAAATGGAGGCGCCAGTGCTGCTGACTCTTCAAATCTCCGGCCATGACCGCGCCAAGGAAGCATTAAATGAGCGGAGTCAAATGTCCTGAGTCAGTTATTGCTTCCAGCGCGTTTCGGGCCCTTTGTACGGCGAGTATCTCTCGCTCCCCCCCCCCCCACCTGTGTGTACGCGTCGGTGGTTCTTCAGGTTTCCAGCCGTGGTGAACTTCTTGCCACAGTTCTTCTCCTTGCAGATGAAGGGCTTCTCGCCGTTGTGGGTCCTCATGTGAACCTGCAGCCTCTGCAGCACGTAGAAACTCTTCCCGCAGCCCTCCGCGCCACACCTGAACATCCGGTCGTTCCTGGGAGCCGAGATAACCAAACGAACAGTGTCTCTCCCGGTGGGCGCGTTTCATTTTCTTTATATAATATAATATTATATAATACTATTTCTTGTTGTATATATGTTGTATGTAGATTAGCGGTGTCTTGTAAAGCTGTTTGTGGACTGAGGACAGTGGTTTGGATAAAATAATCTTCATGAAGAGGGAACAGAAGCACTTTAAAATGATACCTTGTTTTTCTAAAACCTGAAATATCTGGGTTGCATTTTGATTCAATAATGGCTTCGACGTTTCCATTAACAGCTAAGATAATTGCGAGTGTAATTACTTGAATAAAAGCAGTAAGCTCAATTAGCTGCAAGCTTGCATTATTATTTTTCAATTTGGAAAATTGATCCTCGAAAGCCAGGATTATCACAGGTTCATGCTTTGGAAATGGCTTCTTGTTGCAACTGCTGCCTGAATCCATTACGTTCCCTCATGTGTGTGTGTGAGAGTCATGCTACCTGTGTGTTTTGAGGTGGTATTTGAGGTGAGCGGGCCAGGTGAACGTCCTGCAGCAGCCCTCAAACGAGCAGCGGAGGATCTGCTTGGAGAGCGGGCGGCTGGCTCTAGACTGCAGCTCTCGCTTGTCCCCGTCTGCTGTCAAACTGTGTGTGTGATCACCTAGGAAACAAGAGGAAGGAAGCAGAAAACAATAAAGGAGTTGTGAGGTGGCCGGTCCCCGGGGCCCCCGGCTGCAGCCAATCACATCGAGTACCGAGACCTGCCGAACAAACCGCAGCCCGAAAAAGAAACAACCAACCGAAGCTGAATGCAATCACTCCCTTTTCACCTGCCCGGACCCCCCCCCCCGCCGTGAATGCATTTAACAGGTCGAATTCAGCTTACGGCGTGCCGGCAGTAATGCATCTATAACGGATACCCCACTGCTGAGGGAACTAGTCTAATCTACAGCCAGTTAGTGGGAGGGCGGCCGTCACACTGGCTGAGAGAGTGGAGTTTCAGTCCCACACTGAAACCACTTGCAGTCTGCTGCAGACATTTTACCCGACAGTGAACCAATGATTTTACACCCCTTCTAGCTCAGAATAAGACACGTTTTCTCAATGTGCCACAAAGTGTTCTACACACCACGCTTTGCTCCCTTTGATCGTGTCGAAGGCATCCTAAATAAATGTTTCCTTCCTTCCTTCGCTAACTGTTCTCACTCGACAGAAAAATAATGAGGTGGAAGATAAATGTTGAGAGATCCTAATGAGGGAAGAACACCTGTGCTAAGAACGTCCATCTGAACATAAACGAGGTTACACGATCGCCTGACAACATGCAGTGATAGTGACGCAGCAGTTTATGCATTCCGAGTAGAAGAGCATAAACCAGTGAGATCACGGTCGGGGAGGGAGGACATATACTGGGAGAGAGCACAGACGGGAATAAACTTCACTCTCGTGTCTTTTTTTCTAAGCAGGACCTCCGGCTGCAATTGGGCTCAGTTCAAAGATCAGAGATGTAGCTCGGAGTCGTGGTCTCTTGAGGTCACGGGCAAATCATTTTTATCTATCAGGTAGCTTGTAGAGGGAAGTTAAAAGAGAGGTTGTGATGAAGTCCGGACTCCTGGTGTGGGTCAACAGCTCGGTGCATGATCAGAGAAGATAGCTTCACAGTTAAAAGAGTGAGAAGAGGTTAAGAAAAAGTAAGCAAGCAAGATGTTAGGATTTTTGTCAAGTGAAGAAGTTGGATTAAACAACGTTTGATCATCATGAAAAAGTATAAAAGTCATAAAAAGTCATATTATAGTATGTCTAAAAATGTAAAGTCATAGTATAGGATGTTGTTAAAACATCATAGTATAGTATTTCATTAAATGTTATACTGTCTTTGAAATCTCGTGTCCTGTGTTGTCTGTCTGGTTACTTCTCTTCCCTGACGTCTAACCTGCGTCTGTCTGTCTGATCCCCACGTTGCCTCTCTGCAGCATTAATCATCAGATCATCAGACACACTGCAACAACAAGTGCTGAAGCCCGATCAACACTTCACCACAATGTGCCGTTTAGATCTCCGCTTGCTGTCAGACTTGTAAATGTGTGAATCTGTGACGACAAAGTTACAAATTCCTTTTGATTTGAGGACTTTTGATGAGAAGTGTTGAACACAGTCTCAGTCCGTGTTGATTAATCTCATCACTGATCTCATTCCTCGTCTTTCTGTGTCTGATGCCGTCTCCAAGTAGACCGGTGGATCTTATCTCACCAGAACTATGTGCAGCTTCTTGTCAACAGTCTTTATTTTCTTTCTTTTAATGTTAAATACATCAGACGGGTTGTGATGGACATGCAAACAGCCCTGCACATATACAAGAACAGCAGCAGCTTGTTCTGAGGAGTCTTTTTTTGTGACTTTACCGTTACTGACACTTGCAGCTCTGGCGTCCTGGCTGGCCTTGGCGTCTCTGGCGAGCTGTGCTCGCGTTGCGGCGATCAGGCTGTCGTGTGCCAGCTCCTGCACCCGCAGGTACCACGGAGCGCTGCCGTCGATCCCGTAGTCCCCTGACGAGACCCCCTCATCGTCATCCTCGCCGCCGCCGTCTGCGGCGAAGATCAGGGACTCTGAGGAGGCTGTGATGCCTGAGAGGGAAGAAGAAGAAGAAGAAGAAGAAGCGGGAGAAGAAGAAGAAGAAGAAGAAGAAGAAGAAGAAGAAGAAGAAGAAGGAGGAGGAGGAGGAGGAGGAGGAGGAGCATGAATTCAAAGCCAGTGCAACATTCTGCATGAGCGTCAATGGCCTGAGCCCCTCGAGGTCACAATTCTGAATTATTGTCGTCACGTCATGCTCAGCAATGTTAGAGATTCATTCTGAAAGGCTGAGAGGAAACATTGAAAAAGTACATAAACACGATTCTTCTTTATTCATGATTTGAATTCAATGCCACAGGAGACAGAAAGTGATTCTTGTTGCTGAAAATCCTTTTCTATGCTTCTCGTCGCTCACTGAGTCACAGACAGAACACGGCGCGCTGCACAAAAGCTGCATGTTAGAGACTAAAATACATTTTTTCGGGCTGTGCTGCCAAAAGGTCCGATGAACCAAGAGAGCGTGTTTGCAAAGGATCATTTCTTCAGCCCAAAAATAAGTCACGACTCCTCGTGAAAATGTGTCACCCCATTTGCTTTCTAGCATCCCGAGCAAGACACGAAGCGCTGACACACGATCAGATTTAGAGTCGTTAATGAATACACCGGGGACTCTGAGGAGGTTTAAGGCTTGGGTTTAGAGCTCCTTACCTTTTGCGAGGTTCAGCAGGACATAAGAAGTGCTGTCTGACTGCTGGAGGTCATGGAGGATGGGGGGGGGGCTGGGCGGGTGAGAGTGCGTCTGGACCACCAGCGGGCTTCGCCCTGACACCCCTGTGAACTCCAACAGCGACGGAGAACTCTCCGGCTCGTGGCTCAGGCCTCCATCTGAGGAGAAAACCAGCGCTCGTTAGTCGGCGAGTCAATATCCAAAATAATCAAACTATGGTTTAAAAATAGGAGCGATTACTTTAGTGGCACAAACATAGATGTAAAAATAACACTTTCAATTATGTAACGGACAAATATAAACACATCTGTGTTTGCTTACAAGAAAACACCACAGGGTACCTTTAATGTATAAATACCTCCATTCTTAAATCTATTGTTAGTTACATCATTCCTCTCTAAATGTTTTTACAGGGAACCAGACACGACGTGTCCTAATGAGCATCTGTCCATCCAAATGGAGAAGCTGTGGGCGCTGAAGAGTCTAAAACAAATAATAATAATAATCCTATTTTCTGCAGCAGTCAGGGAGCTCGTCGGATCTAAAGGGAATCTTGATCCACATCTAAAGAGCCTGGAGATGTTGTGAAACAGGGATAATATCCACAAACCTACAACACTGTGAAATGTGTGTACAGAGATGAAGGAGAGCCGGCACAGTCGGGGATTTTTAATTCTTATTGACGTTCTCATATTTCTTTATGCATTTTGAACTCTTATTACTCAAATCATACTTTGAGCTAGAAACTCCGTTTAGACTTTAAAATGTTCCACAACTTTCATACATTGAGTATTAATCAACTTTTAAACCTCGCTTTTTAAAATATGCAACGTTAGTTGAAGCGTAGTAAATGTAGTAGATGTTTAGAGTTAAAATCTTCTTTAAAAATGATCTTAAACTCGCTCTCATTCCCACAGTTTTTACTCTTTGAATATAATTGTAACTTCAACGCGAAGAACAACATGTGTTCTTTCATACAATGTAGCAATGGAAGCAAACAGACTTATCAAATATGGCAACGTTAGCCTGAACGTGACAGAGCACCAAGGAGCGAGAGAGAGAGAGAGAGAGAGAACGTTACAATAGAGTGCTGCAGGAAGTCCTAAAACCAAGAGATGAGTCAGCATTTTTGCAGTTCCTGTTCCCTCACTTTGAAATCAGCTGTTTTGTTTTAATGAGTTTCTGGTTAGATGCCTGACATAATAGATTTTAACATTTTGTGGTAGGATATAAAATATGTCAGTAAATATCCTTCTTGTGAATGTTGAAGCTTAAAAACGTTGGTTGCAAACAAAAGACTAAACAACTAAACGTCATCACGACGACTCGTCCTTCACAGCCTCGCTGTGTTTACTCGCTCTCATTCGACCGAGGTGGACTTCGTTTAAAGCCCAACGTTAACTTTTTACTTCTGTTTAATGCCTTCGTGCTTAAAAAAAAAACATAAGGTGGCGTTCATTTGTGAAGATTATCTTTCCATGTATAAGTATCGTACACTTTTGTTCGCTACGGAGCTTATTTTTTCTGCAATAACCCAATTTTGTGGAGGGAACCGGGTCAAAGCTGACATCCTACACAAACACGTCACCCCTGCAGCACTACATGTTCCACATTCACGCATTATTCAACTTTTAAAGACAACAAACCGGTTTAGCACATCCAGCAGTAACAGAGGACCATAAATATTCATTTGTAGTCGTGTTTCGGGCCGCCTGGTGAAAGGAATCCAATATCAACTCTCCTTTAGTTCTGTATTTGGTCTCTACCAACCCCTGAGGACAATATCTGGCTTTCTAGCTGCTAAAGACTCCACTATGTATGTCAGCTAGTCACGATCTGTGTCTGTCTGCTGTTTGGTGCAGAGCAGGTAGAAGCAAGTAGCTGCCTACTGCATCCAAAAACAATGCAGTGAGAGCGGTGAGAGCCGAGATGGAGATGCAGATCCAGTTGATGTTACTCTGTAAGTTCATCAAGTGAGTTGCATACTACCGCTAGTTCTTTGGACCTGTGGAGGACAGAACAGGAGCAGTGAGAGGCTGCTCACCTGTGAGCTCCAGCGGGCTGCACAGCGAGCTCTCCGCTGGACTCAGCAGAGGCAGACACGAGTGTTTGGACCCCAAGTCCTCCAGAACCTGCACCAACGGGATGGACGCGTTCTGCACAAACTGCACCAGCAGCTGGATAAAAGAGAGAAGAAGAAGAACCACAGCATGCAATGAATGATCGACTCTTATCTAAAAGCACGACGGTGATGACAATGATGAACTCACCTCTGGTTTGGAGTCGAGCTCATCAGAAAGCATGGGTCACCCTGTGTGGAACCTGCAGACATCAACACTGACCCACCAAACGCATACACACGTGTTCCACGAGTCAGGCTCAGGTCTGATCAAAACATCATGCGTACCTCAAACTAGACCTGCTAAACGTGAGACTCTCGGTCGGTCATGAGGATGAGGTGCAGGTCATCTTTGCGCCAAAACCATCGCACAATCTGAGGGCAAATAAACAGATGAGAGGCTATATTGTTAGCTAGCAGGGTTAGCAGTTACCAAACTCGCTACCGAGGCTAACAGACAGCCGTTAGCTGCCCGGTGTCAAATACCAACGGCTGACGATACACTGTACGTGTATTTAACGTCGTTAAATCGTTGGTAACGTGACATTATTCCGTTTACCTTGTTATTAGTTGTGTAACTGAGCTAAAGAATGTAGTAAGAGTCCTATTCCTCTTCTTCTTCTTTGTTTTTTTTAACGTGTAGCTGACATTCCTTGGTGTCGCATTACCGCCACCTAGTGGAGGGAGCTGTCACCTACAGCTTCTGGGTTTATTATTATTCCCTTTTCCGGTCTCCGCCGACAGATGTTGCGTCGTCGGCGCCACCTAGGGGTCAAAACTATAAACTACAATGTAAAGAGAGAAATCAGAAAAACAGAAAGTTATTGAAGAATGATTAGGTCTAGAAGAAATATACATGAATTGATTACATAATTGTTTTTTATTTTATATATTAAAGCGGTGGTGTACAGAGGCTGCAGCCAAATTCAATGTATTAATAAGAAACGGATAAAAAGATAATTTGCTGCACATTAATCAAGATCAAATGGTGAATCCTCTGTATTTTACCACATGTGTACAAACTCCTGTCTAGTACTACTGGTATCAATGTGTCACATATGTTTTTATGATTCAGGGGTATTTACAAGTACAGAGATTGAGTTCCAAAAATGTAAAGAATACATTTCCAAAATATTTGACTGAAGAGGAATAGATGCATAACAGGCTTTGTGGCTCCTGGCGTGTACATATCTTGAGTTCCACACATTGTTCACAGTGTTTGTGATGTAAGAGCAAACATTTAACTTCTCACTTTCTCTTTGCTCGTGCAATGAGTGTGTGGAAAACTCCCAAAATAAACATCTGTCTTCCTCCTTCTCACCTCCATCCAAGATTCAAAACTTAACGCTCCTTTTAGTGTTTGTCTGAACTGATACACTACATAAAGCAGTACCAATAATCTGGAAGAGATTAGGCATATCACATCATACCCAACAAAAACTGATTCTTTGGAATGACATTTATTATACCAGCAATGTATGACAAAAAGCATGTTACATCAAACCTTGATTGTTATAGCTGAAGTACCGTTATAAGATGTTCCAAACTGTTAGACATGAAACATGTTTTTGTAAAGTCCCACAAGGATTTAAACAGCTTTCTGCATTTATGTCTTTAGTACAAATGATTGCCAGATAGCCCCACTACGTCCATTAATAGAAGTGTTCATGTTCCCACAACAATTCACACTGTTTCACGTTAAAAAACAAATTATTTGAGCTAAATATTTTGTACGAGCAAAGCCGGTCTCGACTCTTTTTCAATTAACTTCTTGTCTTGAAAGTTAAAAACATGACACATATATTTAGAGACTTGTAGTTCAGTCACAGAAGCAGTAAATTTAACTTTAGATCACAGTGAGCGGAGCTACTTTATAATATGTTGATGCTTTATTAAAGGCTGATGGCAGCAAATGAGGAAACCACCTAAAAAAAAGACGAGATGACCGGTGTGTCATTTTCAGCAAAAATGTCATTGATCTTTTTATATTTCCATATAATTTATTCCACTGGCAGTGAACCAGAATCGAAAAACAGCAAGATCTCATTTCAGCAGCAGCCTACAGGAACCTTTAATTAAGAAAGAAAAACATTAATACCAAGAATATATCCCTCATCTTTCCTCTGATTGAGGAGGAATTGTCTGCAAAAGTAGAAATGAGTTGTGTAAGAAGTTTTGATCTCGTAGTTTGAGTTTAGATGGATTTATGTTGCTGGTGGAAGAAATTCACAATAAGCATCGGTAGAGGCTCGACGCTGTGGCTGTTAAAAGAGCTCAAACAAGCTGACGTTTGCATTTCACCAAAGAAAGACCAAAATAGTGCCGGTAGTCTCGCTGCTGTGCCATATAAAAAGGTTTTCTTTTCCATGAATCAAAAAATATTTTCACAATGAGCCAACTGTGCTTTGATTTGAGGAAAAAGAAAGTGACTCACTTAAAAGCCACGTGGGTTATGTCATGAAAGAATTTCTATTATTTCTGCAATTTCTTTTTTCTCTCGTTTGGGAAACTCGCGTCATTAGCAAACCAGCACAAAATAACACATGTAGCTTCCTTCATGAATGAATTATGGGCTTGTCTGAACATCTGCTGGATAAAAAAAATAAAACTAGTACAGTCAGCATGTTTTTCTCTGTGTCTTTGGCTGCTTCACAATCGCTTGAATCACATTCATCATAGTGGGAAGACACAAGATGCTCGGAGCACTGGACTCAGACTCCGAGCAAGGCATCACAAAGCTCTTGTTCCTGTAGTTCTTTCTTTTTCAAATAAAAGAATAGAAACCTGGACTCATGAGGCCTGAAGCTGAGCTGAGCATCAAGAAAACTGACTGCTCCTGTATGACACATTCATCCAAACATAAAAATCTGCACTGAAGTTAGAGTAAACACAAAAACAACCCCAAAGAAGTGACTGATGAACTACAGGAAGCACGCAGAGATGTTATTGGAAAATGTGCTTTACTTCCAGCCAGTTTGTACAGTAACACAGCCGCCATCAACATGATGGGAACGCTCAACTTGAAATCATCAACGTGCCAAATCTTTCACATCAAGTTTGAAAATGCAGCAAAAAACTAAAAAAAAAAAAAAAAAAAAAAGACACTTTAGGCATGTTTGTCTATTTATAGACGCTGACTGGACACATTCTACGTGACATGAGAACGTTTACTTTGATATTGTAAGTGCTGAATAAAGTAATTCATATTATGTACACACTTTGGCGGATGTCTGTTAAGCAGTATGAGTGGAACACAGCTTAGAGAACTACCATGAATGATGCAAAGACTGTTGTCAACTTAACTCAATGTAGTGAGACAGTCTGTCCCCTAGCATGCACTGTTAAATTAAACGTTTACACATCAGGTCTTTAAGCTTTCAGATTCGGAGCCTGTATTGTGCTGTCAGTTTTGCGTTTGTTTGCCGCATCATGTTTTGGATCCAAATCTCTCAGAGTCTTGATTGCAGATCAGTGAGCTGTGGCTTTGTTGGACCGTAGATCCCGAACATAACAAGCAGGTGGATGTTTGGATGATTAAGCTCGTTGAATCGGTGACAGAAGCCATTAAAGAGAGGACTGTGTGACCGTGCAAACCTGTGATTAGCTGCCTTTTCACAAATTCTGTAGCAAAGGGGTAGCATTGTTTGCTTTGTTTCTTGCATTACAAATACAGACTGCTGACTAACATCACCTCTCACACAGGTTCAGAACATATGTGCATGTTGGCAGTCAACTGTCCACCAGCTACAGTCTTAACGAGGAGTTCAAGTGCAACTTTTAACAGTAACAAAAAGTCTTTATCCGCACCAATTCTTTGAGGTTGGCTTGGTGTGTCAGGACCCTAAGGCAGCCCAAATGTAGGCCACAGGACTGTGGGGGGATGTGTATTGCGAAGCACATTACTGTCGGTCCATCTGTCTCTATACACTCCAACCCCCCCCAAACCATGGCCTTCCTGTCCCGATCTCAGTCTAAAGGATTACTGCCCAGCACTAGTCTGGGTCTAATCTGCCTTTAAGCTGGTCTGAGCAGCTCTCTCCCTCCCTTCCTCTCGGTCTTCCTCCTGTAGCTCGGCCTGCAGCTTAACCCAGACGTCGGCGTCTCCGCCACACAGAGCCTGAAGGAACAACTCCGTGTGTTCTTTTAGCCGGTTTAGATCGCTCTGGGTGCGTCGGTTCTGCCGGTGCAGCTCCTTGGTGCGCAGCGCGATATCGAGCAGGCCAGATTTGCTCAGGATGTTGTACGTGTTGCAGAAGCGCTTCCTCTTTGCATCGACACCACTGTCACTGTGTTTACTTTCTCCCGATGAGCCAGTGGCTTGAGTAACAGACAAGGAGGTGGAGATCTCTGCCTGGCTGACAACAGATGAAGGCCTCTCACTGGCAGGGCTGCTGCTGGCACTGGGTTCTGTTGTGGGGAGAGAGAGTCGGCTCTGGTCCAGAGGAGACGTGGTGCTGGGTGTAGCGGTTGAGCCAGAGTTACTAGCACCACCACTCAGGTTTCTCTTCTGCTTCGGTCTCTGACAGTGTTCCCGGTTGTTGGAGCTCAAACTGCTGCTACCCCTCTCTGACCCAGAAGAGGAGGAGGAGGAGGAGTGAAAAGAAGACGAGGTGGAGGAAGATGAGGAAGCAGTTCCTCTCCCTGAGGAACTCGAGTCCCCGGGATGTGGGGCGATCTTGGGGTAGGATTTCAGGATTGGAAGATACTTCTTAGGGCGCCTGTGTCTAGAGGAGGTCTCTTTGGAGGCTGGGGAAGCTTGATGAGAGACCACAGGCTGAAGAAAGACCACCTGAGGCTGCTGGACCACCGGCTGAACCACCTCCACTGTGGGACTAAACCTCCAGGGCTTCAGAGCAGGAGAAGTATCTCGAGGCTGCAAAGGCAAAGAATTCAAATCTCTCTCTCTCTCTCTCTCTCTCTCTCTCTCTCTCTCTCTCTC
>NW_022280064.1:1749125-1806497 GCF_004355925.1 Anarrhichthys ocellatus | reverse complement strand
TCTCTCTCTCTCTCTCTCTCTCTCTCTCTCTCTCTCTCTCTCTCGTCACCCACATGTTCAAAGGAGGGTCAAACTGCAGATACATGTTACACCTCATTGTGTCTGTCATATTGAGGTTTAACTAGCACCAATGTGAAATACAATAAATCAGGTTAATATCCTTCATTTGAGCTACTTCTATTTACTGTTGTTGGTCAGCAAGTAGTGCTGACTCTGTGTGAATGGTCACAGTCTTTTTTTGGCAACACATTCCAGGCAGCTGGGATTACACTGCAACTTTTACTGTTGTGACCGGCCTGTATGCCCGCCTGAAGTTAAAAAGATTGAGGGCTGAACCCGAGTGGAAGCATTAATTCATCCATACAGATTATGTTGTACGCTGAGGTTTACATTACAGAGTTATGGCTTTGCTGTGTAGCAGCAATGTACCTGCTTGAGGAGGACATTGTTCATGATGATCATGGGAGAGAGGTTAGAGTAGGAGCCTCCCACCACAGCCAGCTGAGAGGATGGGGGCCCCGAGCCAGAAGTATGCGGGCCCTTGTGTAAAACAGGTCGGGATGAATCCTCAGAGTCCGTGTTGTCCATTGAGCTCATATGCTCCGAGCTTGCATCTATAGACCAGGAAGAAGTATTAAAGGGGCTCAAGTCAGAGATATTTTACAATCTAAGCACATAAAACTGTTTCGAGAGCAAGGCCGGACCTGAGAACCCAGAGTCTCTCTCTGATTCTGCCCGGGTTCCTCCAGACTTCATGAGACGAGGTCTGTTTGTTGCCCTCGAGTGACTATCCACCTTCCTCTTGGTGCTCATCTCCTTTCCTGCTGTAAGTTACAGACAATGTCATTTGGCTCCGACTAGCTCTCACAGCAACTACAGCAGCAATGACAGAATACCAGCAACATGTAAACAATGACAGAACACCAGCAATATGTAAATAATATGTAAAAACGTAAAAGCCGTGAGCTTAAACATTCAGTTTGAGGTGGGTAGCATATCTGTATCTTGATTTAGTGCATGCTATAAACGTCACTTCCTGGTCTTACCGGTTGCATTAACGTGACACTTTTCTGACTTTATTGGACAGTTAAGTAACGTTACCGGTTGGTGCAATACAAAATAAAAGGAGATAGTATTAGGTTAACGTTACCTGGTTTAAATATCATTTTTCCAACATACTGCATAGATATGTTGTACCATCAACACATATATGAACATTATACTTTCGATATATGACGGCTAACATTACTAGCTTACTAGCTAAACGCAAGTAAACAACACTTAGCACTTTGGCTAGCTACGTTAACGTCACGCGCTAAAGCAAACTCTGTTTAACGAACGTTAGAGCGTCAACCGACACAAAGTACATAGTTAGAGCAGTGTGCAAAAACACAAATAAACGTTTGATAAACAAACAAAAAAAAAAAAGAATAAGCGGAAGTACCTTGTTCTGTTCCAACGACGCTGAGGGGTAACGTCGCGAGCTGGCAGCCAGCGACGTCGAGCAGAACTCGGGTGTTCACTGCACACCGCACGAGACACGCCGCCCCCCCTTTCTGCTCAGACACGTGCGGCGCGCGGTGGCTGCAGCAGCCGTTAACCGTTGCAGTTTAATTGTCCTCCGTGAGCGTTAAAAACGGAAAAGAGGAGCCTTTCACTCGCCTACCGACAGTTGTTGTTCCTGGGCGGCGTAAAATAAATCAAGGGACGGGGGGGTGGGGGTGTTAGTTACAGACACTCGGCCATATTTGGGAGGTTAGGGGCGTGGTTGTCTGGAGTAGCGTCTACGTCACATACATTTCCAGGCCTCTGATTGGCCGATGTGGCAAAGCGAGCACAAAAACGTGACCACTGCCAAACGTGTGGTAAATTAAGGGAAATTAATTGTGTTCGCTGTGCGCTTACAGTAGACATACAGTGCACACGCATCTTGAATGATGCCTAATGTGCGGGTGCATTACATAATAGCCTGGCGGGCCTGCAGCTAACCTAAGCAGAGCAGGTCTTCTTTACAGGTCTTTTCTGCAGGTCTTCTCTGCAGAGTAAGTCTTCTTTACAGCATGTTGGAAGAAGTAAACACACAACGCTGTCGCCTAGAACAAAAAGCCTTCTCACGTGCAGGCATGCTGATCATCACTAGGCTATGTGACTGCACGTTTTCATGCCTGCATTAACACAAATGCAGGATGAGGTGGCATAGTTGTGAGCCTACATGTCTGGTAGGGAAGACAGGACAACCTCTACTAAACAATAAGAGCAGCTAATAGGCCTGTCACATGCTGCAAGACAATGCTTTCACAAAGTTAGAAAGTAGATTACTTCATCTATATGTATATTTCTTTTTCGTCACTTCACAAGGATCCTACCTGCTATGTAAGACAACGTACAATCAAGCCACACCTTAATCATCTCAGAGGAAAAGCTCTGTGTCTCACATCCTAATGGTCTACCAATGCAAACGTATAGATAACACAGAGGCTCCTTGCAATCAACATTTTATTTAATGAACTTATATAAATGTGCTATGTAAATAGGTAAATAACACTTTACAGAAAGTAACACACATGATTAACAGGTGGCAAAAGTCACACTTATGAAGTCGTGGAGAAGGTTTCTGCCGGTGAACACTTAAAGATGGAGGTCTTTATCCTTTCCCCTGGTAACTGAACATTCAGTTACCAAATATTTTTCTATAACAGACAGATGTTTGCCTGTTAAAACCAGCAGATAGAGCCAAACTAGTTTACAGATATTGTTGTTTGATTGGATAATTAATAAAAAAAATGACTAGAATGTCAAGATGGACACGATGGAACGTCTCATGTCCAATTGGATGAGGAAAGAAGATGAAGAGTCACAGAGACGATCGATGTTGTTTGTCCCTCCGAAGTCACTCCACATTATGGACCGCCATGTGAATCAGTGAAGAGTTATCTTTTTCTGAGGGAACTGGCACCTGAAAAGACAAAAATAGACATCAAAGACATTCATATTGGTACTTCAGAGTGTGTTTGAAATACATCCGTGTCCATCTTTTTAACTAGCAAGCAGCAGAGCATTTGGTGTTAATTATCAACGTTATTCATGAGCTACTATTCCATTTTGCTGGAGCTTATTGTTGTATTTGCCCCTTAAAATCATTCAATCAGATCGAAACATTGGAGAAACAATGGAAAGTACCTGTTTCATGTTTTATAGCTATTACGTAACATTTCTCTTATCCAGATGTTTTTTGGATATTCCATTCATTGTAAGTGAGTTGAATTGATTTTTTCACTAACAGATGAGCTTCCTGAATTTGTACGTTTCCGATTCCCAAATTGCAAGTGTTCTCAGGTTATGAGACCCACTAATGTACTAAAATGAAATCTCAGAACTACAAATCAATTCCCAAATTATCATTTTGAGGCTTAAATAGATTAAAGGACAGGCGTACATGGGGTCAACGTTTAAAGGTTGGATGGATTCCTTTGTTTGTGCTGCTGATACAATGTCCCCCCACTCTGCTTCTTACTAGAGGAGATGCAGATTCCTCGTCAAATAACAGAGAAACAACAGACATAACAGACATAAACACCTTTATGTGAGAAGAGTGAACACACAGACAAACAAAATACCAAACTCACTGAAAATCCACCTCTTGGATCTGACTGTAAAATGATGGTCTGATATTTCTCTGAATTTCTTGGACTAAAAAAGGTCACTGGATGCTACATCACAAAAAGGCTTTTTACTCTCGTTCACAAGGTAGATTTGGCTGCTTTTTGGATTTATTCCTTGTTCAATTCACATATCGTCAGCTGCAGAATGTGACATAGAAAATATACTGAGCCCCTCCACCGATCTGATCCCTTCCTGTTATTTTTCCTTATATGTGAATCTGGCCGTCCTTGGTTGGAACTATCAGCGGCCTTGGATTATTATTAGATTGTGTAGCAAATGCTCCGTGGCTTCACAGAGAAGCACAAGCTCATTATAAATGGCCGGTGGATTACAGGCCTGCCAAAACGAAGAGCAACACAGCAGACAATACATTGTGATATTGTTTAACCTCATCTGTCCCCGGTAGTCTCACAGTGTGGAGGAAAAGAATCAGTGATGAATGTAGCTGTAAATGTCCAGACATAATAAGGAGAGTGTGTGCGTGTGCGTGTGTTTGTGCCGCAGGAGGGCGATCCATCTCTTACTTGGCACAGCCGTTTGCTGTCTTCTTGTGTTTCCTCCTCCGAGGTCTGTTCTTGATAGACTTGCTGCTGCTGCTGCTGCTGTGGAAGAAGTCCAAAGTGCAGTGAAGATATTGACGTGTTCAAGTCTGATGGATAAAATGTTCATCCACTGACCTTTTATTATTCAGCTGATTCTGACGGAGTCTAAAAACAGAAAACACAAACAATTGTCAGTTAGCCGTGTTATAAAAATCTCAATTTGCATCTGTTGTGTTTTAGAAAGAGTTACCTGCATTCACACCTCTGATGCTCCACAAACCTGAGTTCCACATGGTGCATAGATATCATGGGATGAATCCTCATCACCTGAGGAACAAAGGGAAGGGAACACTGACTATAGGGCCATATATGTAATATTTTAACATCTCTTTTGGTATTTCTGGTCAATCATGTCTGATTAGGGTTCTTTCTACACCTGCAGAGTGATGTTGCTTTCAAGGGAGGCCTGGCATTCCAGGTTCTCATTCCCACAGCAGCCAGAGCAGCGCCACAGCGGGACACAAGCAGGCATGTAGATGAACTCCACCTCTCCGGGGTACTCCTGCTCCACATCCACCAACTGCTCCATGGGCCGACACATGCTCTTTGCAATCACCTCACGAAACGGCATCACTACGAGACAAGCCGAGTCTTTAGATCAATTTGCGAGAGGTGGAGATGCCTATTCAGTGGGACAGCCCCTTACCTCTTGAGTGACCATCTTCTGGAGGGTGTGAAATCTGCAAAATACAGAAAAATAATAAGAAACAATTGACATCTTCAGTGATCAACGCTTTAAATATATTTAATAAAGGCATTAATATCAACGCCAAACATGGTTGTTATGATACAGAACTTGCATATAACAAGGGATCTGATACAAGTGAGAGATGAAATGGTTTCAAATATCCGATTTTGGATAATTTCTAATAGCAGAGCGCCCTCTTGTGTCAGAGAAAAGGGACTGCACACACATTGATCCAGTGAAAACATTGATGCAGCATGGTTTCAGGAGTGTACCACTGTGTTGCTGTTTAAGCAGTAAAATGAGCCATCAGCAAATAAAAAACGCACTTGATTTCTCAATCTGATGTAATACTAGAAGGTTTATTATCACAAGAAATCAAAAACCTTCAAAGAATGCAAGAAATAACAGCAAAGAATAGTTGCTGCTTTTACTCGTGGGAGTTTTACACACAATAAACAGATTAAAACAAAGGTGGCACTGAAGGGTTTCATGACTCAGCATGGATTTGTCCAAGTTCTCAGCCGCCGAACTCACAATGGCAATGCTCCGGATTTTTGAACTCCAAATTAAGCAGAAACACAAAGTTGATCTTGGCTCTCTTCTTCTTTTCAATATCAACAATCTCTTTCTGACTCCTCACCTCTCCTCTTGCTCGCTCACTCTGTGAACATCGATGGGAACATTGTCTTCTAAATGTCACACACAGGGAATGCTTTCGCTGTTTAGACAACAGTGGTTTTTATTGTGGGATTTTAAAAAAATGTTTGCTGGAAATGAGTTTGTGCCAAAGACAAAAATGCACAATGTCATCCAACAATAGAACCAGATGCATTACAGCAGCTGTAATTAATAAAACATGCAAATACATCACAGTCTGATTGAAGAGGCAAGATGTTGGACTGGGTTTGCTAAAAAAGGAAAAATATGGAAAATAATTAAAAATGGAACAACTTCCTTTTTCCGTCCTCTAATTTTGTAACTACCACAAAACTTCCACACAAAGGCACAATGGCTTATTATCATGCTGAAGACATTTGCAAACCATTTTAAACCACCAGTTATAGGTGTTGGCATTACCCCAGTTATTAATGTGGGGGTCATTTGGGATTTAGAAAATGGCAAAGCTAAAAGTAGATGTGCTTTTCCTGATTCTGGAGGCTAAATTCACATTTTCCTCATATTAACTAATTCTCATGTGTGGCAACTGAAGCCAAAACTACAACTTTAATAATTTTAGCACTGACATTGTGTCCTTCATGCAGTATTGCAATGCAAGTATTTCCATTCATGATCTGTTGCTACGTCACTTCAAATATTTGTTAAACACAGCATTGTGGATGGATGAAATATACTCTGGAATAAAACATATATATACAGTATATATATATATACATTTCACAACATCTTTAAACTTTTAATAGCAAACTCTTCTCGCATCAGCGCCGTGAGAAGCTTCCTGGACTGCACTATTAAAAACATTTCTTGTTATTTCACAGTCCTTTAAAGACCAGCTTGCTACTCAAGTCTAATCTCCTCACATAAACTGCAAACCATATTCACACCGTGCAGTCGGTTCCCTGCTGGGAGACACTGAACTTATCTGTCTTGCCCGGAGTCAGATGTTACACGGAGAAGGAGCACATGTGCAAAACCAGTAAGACACCCTCATCACGACCATGGGAGCAGGACCTGGAGCTGCAGAGTCTCCAAACCACAACTGCTGTTCCATGACAGGCAGCATTATTCTGGCCGAGCTCCGGTGCCTGGTTTACTGTTTCCTCAGTACCACTTCTCGATCTGAACCTGGATCAGTAACATGCAGCAGCTGCATCTGAAGCTGGTATGTGCCACATGACTTACTGTGAACATGGCAAACCCTCTATGCAGATATTATCTTCACGGTGGGACACAGCCAGACAAAATACAGATAGCGTGTAAACAGACTGCAGTGTGGAACAGATGTGTCCTCTCACACTGACAGAGACATAGTCTGCCATTTAAATGTGACTCCTGTTAGCTTCACCGAGTCACCTGAGGTGCTAATTGGAGTCAAGGAGAAAAGACAGCCTTCTAAAAACCTTAAAGCTGTCTTCAGCACGCTGAATATTTATTAATTTCAAATTCAATTTTACTTTGCTAAATATAATAATGCGAATATTTCACTAATAAATTGCACAACCATTACCAAAACACCTTCAACTTAGAAATGTCCTATATCTTAATAAAACAAAAAACTGCTTTCTTTTTGCTAAAATTACAAACAGGGCATGTTTTGAGTTTGTTTGGATTACCTGTGCAGGTGCCGGCTGCAGCAGAAGAACCGAGAAGAGGTGCGAGATTCCGATGAGACTTTGCATTGTGCCAAAGACGAGTTACCTCCGACTCGTCTCCGGTCGGTCGGTGAGAAGTGACAAAGTCAAAATAACAGCGTCGTGAGGCGGCTGAGGTTCTTTTGAGCGGCGCGTTGTCCCGCTGTGCGCGAGCAACTGGGATGGAGAGCGCGCGCGGGACAAACCCTTGAATACAGCTGATTATGAATAGGAGAGAGAGAGAGAGGCTGGGATGAGTTACCACAGTGTGTGTGTGTGTGTGTGTGTGTGTGTGTGTGTGGGTGTCTCTCTCTCTCTCTCTCTGGTAATAATTAATGCAGCCATAATAATCATCATAACAAGCAATAAAACAGCCTAAACTATAATAAACAAAACGTTAAACAATTGTAATGGGAAACGTATTCATGACAAATTAACCTAAAGCTAAAGTTATAAATTAGTATCTACACAGGTATATACAGGTATACCCGCTGGAGGGGGGAGGCCGGGGCCTCAGAAACAAGTTAGAGTGATGCCACTCTGCACATGCTCAGTAGGATTCTCTCACTGCCTGTGGAAATGGAGCAGGACCAGTTTACCTCAGAAGTTTGTCCTGAAAAAAATCAAGTTCTCAAATTTTTCTGCTATTAAAATGAAGAATCAGGTGTTTCATTTTATTCGTACGCTAAACAAACAATCACAAAAACATGACTCACCACTCATAAAGGGTTGACATTTTGAAGATAGATGGTTTAAACAGGACATCGACGTGTATACAGAAATGAATGAAAAACAATGGCTGACAGGAGCAGTGGGGGAAAAACATGAACTGCCTGCAGGCAAAAAGACGTAATATACCAGTAATGTTTTGTCATTAAGAAGCTTAAAACAAACAAACACTATAGTTCAAATCTTGGAACAAACGCAGTAGACCTGAGGTTATCGACACTGATGCTGCATGAATGAGCATAATATTGAGTTATTCATGATTTTGGAACATAAATACACAATGGTGTGTTGACTTCTGGTAACATGCCTGTTATCGTCAGTTTATGTCTGGTACGAGCGCTATAAACAACAGCTATATAACGTTAGCCTTCCTCTTACACAATACCTGGCTTCTCATGGTTTGTAGATGCTGTCACTTAGAAATAATTCCGATTCCCAATTATGTTGTCAAAATGAGTTAGGTGCTAGCAGCCATTTCACAATTCCTGTTTGCTCATTCTGCAGGTCATGAATCACAAGCACATATCTGCTCCTATGTTTACCAGGAGGGCCCAGGTGTGTCTTCACAGCCAGTGTGATTTACAGGATAATTGGGCTGGTGTGATTTTTGAAAAACAGCCTCTGTGGAGGAGATAACTCAGACGGATGATGCCTCTCCTCTCAACACGTAGACTGTGATGCTACACCAGCTTGTTGCTCACATGAGAAAAGTAATATCAATGACACGAAATAATTCCTGGCAAAGCCAGAGAGTTCAAGGTGAGTTTGCACTCTGAAATCTATCTGAACGATCTCTAAATTCAGTTCAGAATACAGATATAATCATGATTTAACGTCAGGATTTCATCTGTGAACACGGAGTGAACATCCTGATGGATTTGGGGCGTGTGAGCTCCTTTTGAACTTCCAACAAACGGTTCGGCAGAGCTCAGCTCACCCACTGTCCGGGGGTTTCCCCCATCCCGCTCAGACTCCCAGTCTGACAGCCAGAGGTCAGACTGACAGCTGCTGCTTCCTGTCTCTGGGAACCACACTGATGCTCGAGTCCCAGTCCCCATTAGAGGAGGGAGGATGGGGTTTCCCTCAGTTGGAGCAGAGGCAGCAGGTGGGACTATACGGCAAATCCTCAGGCTGTGGTTTTCTTTAGCTATATGGTCAGAAAAAGGATAATTTGAGTAAGTTTACGCGTGGTAACTCATACAAACATTGGCCTGCTCACAGGGAGGAGGTCTGGACTCAACCATCAAAAGAGTAACAAAGCTCTTCATCTGGTTTCTTTTTGACCCTACGTCCCATGGAAACAGATGAAACAAATCACAAAAACCTTGTGCAATGAGAAAATGTTTCCGACAATCATATGAATGCTTCTGGGAGGCAGATGAAAACCTCCTAACATTCATCTACAGCCTGATCTTCAGCTCTCCTACGCTCGGTGTTCAGGCCTATTTTAATGCCTGTGAGCAGAATCCAAACTCTACTCGGATTTCCCACACTTTTTTGCCAGTCTTGGGCTTGCAGGTGCATTGTGGGTAATGCTACTGGTTCCCAAGCCCACAGTGACCAGACGGACCAACACTGAGGGATGAATGCGACCCAAAAGGTCAAACAGATGCAACTCCATTCTGGGACGTTAACAGTGCGT
The DNA here is from genome assembly GCF_004355925.1 of Anarrhichthys ocellatus. Lineage (NCBI taxonomy): Eukaryota > Metazoa > Chordata > Actinopteri > Perciformes > Anarhichadidae > Anarrhichthys > Anarrhichthys ocellatus. The sequence continues at coordinate 1,796,864 of NW_022280064.1, read as the reverse complement.
TGGGGGTTTCTTGAATATGTTTAGCTTAACAAGGAAATACACTGTTCCATTAATACGAGACGCTCACCTCTTAATAAAGAGAAAGGAGCTCGTGGATAGAGCTCAGTGAATTAAGAATAGATGAGGAAAAGACAGGGAAGTTTATATAGATAAATGAATGTATGCATTTCCTTGTGTTGACTGTATTTTCAGCCAGAAGGATGCTGGCAAGCGATCCCGTGTTTCCTCCTACGCGTTGTTAAGACATGCAGAAGAGGGAAAGAGATTTCTCTCAGATTCTGAGCAAATTTATAGCTCGGAGATTCAAATGGGGGAGAAAAGTAGAAACTGAGTTTAGCAGCACCTGTGGCGATACTGTAGGGACAAATGAGTTTTTGTAGTGTTTTCTTTAACCTGCAGGTTATTTCTAGATGTGACTTCAGTGTCTTTATAGTCTATCTGTAGGGAATCTGTGGCAGAACGACACATCGTCATAAATCAGTCTGCTTGTTTTCTAGCTTTTGGAAATAAGTCTGTAGTCCGTTTTTAAGACTTCAGAGTTCAGGCTGGTGTTTATAAGCTGGCTTCCCACAAAGATGTGATCAGCTATTTCTCTATCAAATATTTTTATTTGAAACATACGCCATTCTAGGACAGAAAGGACAGAAAAAGCACGTCTGATTGGATTCTGAGTATTTATTTGTTGTAATAGTTGGATTCAAAGGTTACAGAGCGAGACTGCATTGTTTGGAAGATGTTTTAAAGCCTGTAAACAACAACAACAACAACAACAACAACAACAACAACAAACACTACTACGGTGGACACACACAGGTGATTATAATTATTGTGGATGTGTGGATGTGTTCAGGTCAGGACTGATTGACATCCAGGCCACCAATGTAAATAAGAATGCTTTTAATGACTACCCTGGTTAAATAAAGTTTAAATAAAAAAACAAAAACAGAGAAAACATCTCCTGTCACATGTGCTACCAATTAAAGATGATGATGATTATTAGCTGGAATAACAGAACAGCTGTGTGAGTGTACAGGGCTGTTATTGAGGTCAACAGCCACTTTACACTGCCGTATAATAAATACGTGAACGTATGTTTTGGGGGGGGGGGAGGGGCTTCATGAGACATTACCGTCAAAGAAACCAAAATACAATCAGATATTACGTCTGCTTTCTCTAAAGTTAAGCAACATTTTCAGCCGTTTGGCTGACAAATGGATGATTAACGGCAACGGTCAACTTGTAATCATCTGAAACATTTCTGCTGAACACGATTCTTCAGTCAAACTGCCAACAAAGTGGAGTGAGGGTGAGGGTGAGAGTGAGAGTGAGAGTGAGCACGTACGGGTTCAGTCTTGCTCAATGAGACTTCAAATGAAACTGAAGTTAAACATGCATGTAGCACAGGGATTCTAACACTGTAATCCTTGCAGAATATCAATGTAAACGCCTAAAATCCCAATATTTGTTCTGTCTGGTGGGCTCAGAAACCAGCTCACCGGATCATCAAACAGCCCACAGTCACAGTGACGACTAGACTTAAAAACATCTAGAGCTGTTTGCGTGTTCAAGACATTGACAGGACTTATTGAGATGTTACATTTAAGAGTACTGAGCTGTTATATAACGTAGAGTAAAGGATGAGTACATTATCTGAATGATCACATTCTACTTCTCCGTGGAGAAGGCTCTCTTCATTAGTGGAGGAGGCGTCTTTCCTGCTTCGTACAGAGATTCAGGAGGAGGGGAGCTCAAGCAGCACCAGTCTGGGATGCGGCCCGTCTGGTTGTAGTAGTCTCTGGACACGGACCTGCTGCCCAAGATGTCCTGCAGCGCCCCAAAGATAGCGCCTGTTGAGCAGAGAACAGTACGAATACACATACAGGGCTTTTCCAAATGATACGAGAGGCCACATACAAATAATCTCGTCTCATAAAATCTCATATCTGACCTCCGAGCCAGGCAGTGCAGTTGGGCTTGGCAGGGGGAGCGTGTATACGCAAGCTCTTGCTGGCCAGCACACTGCTGTACTTGGGTTTCTCCACAAGGAGGCGTATCTCTGCCAGCAGACGGTGCAGGAAACCCGGCAGCATGGCCGTGCCTCCGATCACCACCAGGTTCTCTGAGAGCACCTTGCGTGTGTCAATGGGGCACTAGAGGAAAACACAGGCACCTGATTAGATCACTCACATGGGTTTCACCCTGACCTGACAGATTATAGGGAAACATGTTATCAGTCATCTGTGTGTCCACAGTCATCCAGTAGGAGGAAAGCAGACGTTCTACCACTACAGGACCGCACTTTTCGGTTATCATGTGCAATCTAAAACTAAATGAGATGGACGAAAGATGATTAAGTGACTGTTCATAAACATAACACCTTGCCCCACAAACATGCCGAGTCTCACAGAATGGAGAACTTTTCTCTACCTTCACCAGAGCGTCAAGTATTATAGAGGCCACACTCTTCTCTTCATTGTCCTGTTCAAACAGGATCTCCATCAGAGAATCCCTGGAGGACAGAAAAGAGACAATCCAATGAGGGACAACTCTGTGTCAGACACTTAAAGACACAGTGAAGAAAACAAGCAAGTTAAAAGACAAATGTATTGTCCCACAGATGGACGGTACAGCAGAGAGACAAGATTCTACAAAGACATTAACACCTGAAGGGCTGTGACAAAGGGAAACACTTTGATGAACTACCTGATTGATCCTTTGACATGCAGGATTTTCTCACCATCCAGAGGGTAATCAACATCTGGAGGAGGGGCCGGACGCTACAAACACATTCACAAGAATAAAAAGCACAGCAAGGCTTTATTTAATGCAAGCATTTGTTTACAGACTGAGTATAACTAAGCTGACAAGCATACAAACCAACATGCAAACAACAAGTCACTCACTTCAGCTGTGCCATCCAGGTTAAATTTGGCTTCCTGGATCTTGAGGCCTCTCTGCAGGTCACTGACAAAGCATGTTCTGACTGCAGGAAACAAACAATTAAACATCCAAACTAAAACCATGTACATTCATAACAAAGGGTGAACATTTTACCAGTGTCCTGAATGAATTAAAAGGTTATAGGAAGCACATTAGTCCTTAATGAAAGCTTTTATTACATTATTGATGAGGGCTCTTTTGCAGCACAAACCAAGTAAATTACATAAATGCATCATTATGTGATAACAGGGATAATATTCCGGTGGACAGACAGTAACGAAGGAAGCAGCCACAGTCTCAGTAGAAGTTTGTATTTGTTGTGTTGTTGGCTTTTGGGAATTCTGCCTTTGATGGAAATAATTAAAATCTTGATCCATCAGCCTCACGGGAGCAAAGCGAGGGGTTCGGATTTAAAACACGAAAACAACTTCATCAAAACCTACCCTTGATATCTTCCACAGTGTCCTCTGGGATGGTCCCTGAGGAGAAGATGAAAAAGACATACTGAGGGGGAGTTGTATTTTCTTTGCCTCGCTTAGTGACAAATCAGCCACATCTTTCATTTCCAGTCATGCCCAGTGTAGATGGTGCGATTACAGAGATCTCAGCCGCTCTGTGCTTACTGCAGACATGCAGTTCGTTCAGCATTCCGTCTGTCTCAATTATTGATGAATTATTACGTGGGGCTTCTCTCACTCTGCTGCAGCTGTAGATCTCACAGCTCAACACTATATTACAGCTGGATTCCTCCACCAAGACAAAGTGTGGAGAGAAAACTCTGAAATGGACTGTGTGCATATGTATAATTCAAAAAAATGAGAAGGGGACTCGCTCAAACAGAAACATGTTCTTCTGATGAATAATAAATCAAAGCCATTATATTTTTGCATTTTTAAACAAATCAGTCCATATCAGAGTTACAAGTTTATCTATTTAAAAAGGAGAAAGACACACAGTGTTTAGTTTCTTTCTGTTATTACCAATGGCAGCTGGTACACTCTGCCCGGTGATGGTGTCTGTGTCCACAGTGCATTCCACAAGAAGTCCATCTAATTCTCTATCATAAACACAGACACATGCTGTTACAAGAGGAAGAAGTAGCACATCTTTAAAAAAAAGTTCCACTTCATTGTCACACGATTTGCAATCAACATGGAACAAAGAGTAAAATAAAAGTGTTCTTTTTACAGACAAGTGTGCACAAAGTAGTATGGCAACATGCAGAGTCACACACTTTCCTTAAATATGTTCGAGCTACTTACTTATGGATGGCTTTCCCTCCCAAAGGCAAAGCCTCCCAAGCTGGCAGAATAGGAGTGCACTCATACACCTGTGTTCACAGTTAAGGCGGCAAAATATAAAGTTTATACACAATAAAATTAACCTAAAGGATTTTGTTCTATGATTTATTTTCCTCTTCAATAGAACTTGTCATTTCCCCCTGCTTCCTGTCTTTGTGTGTCCCGTACCTAACAGAGATTAACCTGATATCAATCTTCTCTCATAATGATGGGTAAGAAGGCAAACAAACCCATATCCTACAGAGTGGGAATATTCCTTTAAACGGTCAGAGATTACAGGAAAAGGATACAGGTAGCACCAGCGTCTCCGTGTGGCCACAGTCCATCACCAGAGCAGAGTTGAGACCCAAAGTCATGATGGCCATGAGGTGACTTGGTGCAAAGACCACAGACGGCACCTGGAGAACACCAAAATAAACAAATTTGAAAAAAAATTGTTGTGTTATTGCAGCTTCTATAAAAGACGGATCTGCTTGGTTTTCGTACCTCAAACTGTTTGAAGAAAACCTTGGTGAGCGTCTCTCTGAAGTGAGACGGGCAGAGGATGGACTCGATGATGACCACTCTTCTGTCGCGAGGATTCACCAGCAGGTGCCTGATCGAAAACAAACGGGAAGACACACATTGACTTGATGAGGCTGGACCACTCCATCAGCTGAAAGCAGTATATGTTCTGTAATGTTTATTGCAGTAGAGTCTCACCTGAAGTACAGCAAATGGATAAACTCTTTGAGGATGACATAGAGCTCTTCTGTGTTGATGTTGTACTGAACCACTTTGATGGCCTGAAAGTGAGATAACCACATTTACATACGTTTTGCAATTTCCAAACATCTTTCCAGATGATTACACTCAGCAAAGCACAGCAGGGTCTCACCTGCTGCTGTCCCGGTTTCCGGATCTCGCTCGGAATTATGAACCTGGGCCCCGTTTCCCCTGCAAAGCCACATCTGCAAGAAACGGACGCAGTCAGCTGGAGGGCTTCACGAGAAGGTTGAGATTCATACTCTTAATACATTCTATAATGCAGATAAATCTAAGGACTGCATGCAAAGACTTGGCTCAAATGGCGACATGATCATTATAGTAAGTTGCATAAAAAACCATTGCAGCTGTGTCAAATGATGTGGGACAGTCACTGTAGACAAAGAGATCTTTATTTAAAGAAAACCGTCCTCTTAATCTTCATGTGACTCGCCTCAGGACAGTTTCTCGTCTTAATATTAAAATACATTTGCCTACAATTCCTGCAAGATGACATAAATTATGTAGCATTGAAGCCAAATATACTGCCAGCAAAAAATATATTAATAATTTACCAGTAGCATTTCTGGTATAACATGTGTTCATTGTAAATAACCTAAATGCTGGAGAGATGTGTAAGATATCATGATAGGTGACATGACGTTTGGTTTCAGACAGCTTTCAGATGATTAACAAAAATGATTTAGGTCACTCGAACAACAGTTAACATGGTATTGTCTTTATCTCACAGTGGACAAAAGACAGGGACCTTGTCTAGTCTGACTTCTGGGTTAAATTAACTCATTGTGTCAAATATATACGTTAGCATATTATGCTAACACGACATGCTAATGGCTGGTACTCACTTCGTGTACGCTGCGCCTAAGTCAATAACGATCGCAGTCTTCTCTCCTCCACTGCCCAACCCATCAAATAAGGGCATTTTATTTAGTTTGTTAAATAATAATGTCAGTGCTAAGTGTTGGGCAGTGGCAAATTCGCATCGTATCAAAAAGGAGGAGGAGAAAAAACAAAACGCTGTTGACTTCCGGGTTGCGTAGGGTTGGGTCCTTCAAGAAACGGGATGTCACGTGAATTGCCTGATCAAAAGTATGCTCAAAACTATTAGATTGACTTTCTATTCAACAAAAAACATTTCAGATGAATCAACCAAATGCAGACGTTTTAAATACATAAAGTAAAACTCAAACAAACTTAAGAAATAGTATATTCAAAGCATATCAGATTACATAATTTTACTGTTTTATATGTCAGATATATTATTGTGCTGTGTTACCTTGTGTATTGTATAGAAATGTCTTCTTTGAACCATTGAAAAACCATGTGATGTACAGGCTGGGAATATTTAAGATGTAATACAATTCAATTGAATGAAAATGAATAATACATGGATTAGAAATGGATAAAAACTTTTCTTAAAAACGTATATTGATTATCTCTTCGAACTATTGACAAAGAAAACCATGGATGGTGATGGTGCCACCTCACTGGAGCACCGGGGGGGGGGGACTTGGGGACTTTTTCTGTGTGCCCCAACCCTATTTTATACAGTACACTCCAGCTTTGCCGGGCTGTTCATGAAATGTTTAAATATGAAGGATATCTCTGTCCCCACAGCAGTCATAAATATCAGGTGGAAAAACAAACAAATTATTAAACCATTTATTAATCAGTTACCATACCACATTGCCATATCATGTACACACATGCTGGTATTCTGCTCTATTTAGGAATAACTGTGCTAATTGAAGCGGTCACAGAGAATGAATCAATTAAACAAAACAATTATTTATTTCTATAAGTAGCCTATTTTCTCATTTTCATAATGGAATGTTAGTGTTGGATTAGCATTATATAGAATACAATGTATCCCAATATTTTAATTTCTGCACAACAGATTCTATTTTTACTTGCCTAATTTTTATTTGTATACTTATTTAATGAGCATTGTTGGAGGGAGCCTGAGATCTAAGATTTTATTTTCATTCCAAAGACTTGCCTTCTGTGTAATTGATGTGCACATGACAATGAAGAACTTCAAACATGCTTTCCAACCTAATGTATGCATTAAAGCTATTTTAAACCTTAAAAGTAATCTGCGCCTGTTGTAACAGAGTTGGTGAAATTTGAGCAATAAAAAGTTTAATATAATATTTTCAGGATAAGAGACATGACAGTTCTCTTCTTCTCTGGTCCCCGCTGACCTTTAACTTGAGGTTAGGGAGCTGTCCATTCAGCACCACCAGGAGCCTCAGACGACTCTTTGGGAAAGACAATGAAAAAACGAACCAATGATGATTATACAACAGGGAATAGATGCTTATATAAAGCCGATTTCAAAGACGACAATTTGCCTAAATTCTGCAGATTTTAAGCATTTGGTGGCAGCACTTCTGTTCTGAAGCAGGCGGACGTACGTAGAGAAGACTTCCAGTCAGTGACGCCAAGCTGCACAACAACAAGCCTCTCCTTCAGCTTGCTTTCCACACTTGACTCTCCTGAATTTGTGTCCGTACGAACTGACTCTTTTCGTGTGTTTGTTTTTTTTTGCACACTGCAAGATAAACTCTGCGTCCTCCAGGCACAGCGATCCGTCATGAACTCTGGAAGGTATTTATTTTTACGCGACTTAAATTGTTACCAATATGCATTTCGCTCTCACAGCCACAGTGTGATGGATGATGCGATTTAAGGGAATGCATTGTAGTCTCTGCGAGGCTGTGATTAGCCCCAGTGCGATCATTCCGCAGCGTGAATATGTTTGCGGTGCAAATGCTCGAGCCATTATGTTGACAGGCGGTGGACTGCATGAGCATACTGTCTGTTCTCTGTATTGATCACAGGGGAGGTGCGCAGACAGAGAAGTGGGTTGCGTTGTGACATTGTTGGACTGGGCTGGATGATCATTCAGACGTTTGTCTGACTCAGACAACATGAAAGCGGTGTCACCATGTGAACACCAGACGTGTCAGCGACCGCTTGTTAGGTGATCATGGCTGTCGCGTCACGTGAAGCAACAAATTGCGCCACGCACAACTGTTTGCTTCGTTTTCCGATCCAATTCAGCCTTTGACAATGCGCGTGCATGTTTGAAAATTGCCGCTTTGCAGGTTTGTGTGATTCAAACATTCATGGATCCATCTGTAGAGGATAGAAAACCTGGTGCTATTTATAGGTGAAGTGCGGAGGGGGTGCTAAGGATTGCTGTGTCAGATTCTCTCCCTCTGTGCATGTGCCCAACATTCCCTTCTGGTAATATCCTACAAAATGAGCAGTTAGTGTGATGAAATAGGGAATTTCATGTGAATTATTCAAAAACGGTGCAACCACAGCATCAAAGCAAAGGCAGGCAGACATGCACAGTAAATCCTGTTCTCTGTGGTTAACACAGGCTGTGTCAAGTGCTATACACTTTGCATTCTGAGCCTTTAATCTGCAGCTGCACAACTTTCGTCCTCTCGCCTATCTTTCTTCCCACCACCACCTCTGCTTTGTCTCTCTGTCCATGTGTCTGCTGGGTGTTGAAGTTGCAGGCAGAGACTATTCACACCTCAGTTGAGCCTATTAGCATTCATCATTTGTGTCCACTCTCAGCAGGCACTGAGACGAGACCGAGATGCTGATGTCTGGGAGGCTCCATCGCCTCCTGCTGGCTGGGACCTGTCTCTGTGTCTGTGGGACCCCTGTCCACCTCCCAAACTCCCCCCCCACACAGGCCAGCTCAGTTACAACTGTTGGGTCAATGCACACTACAGATGTAAAGTCTGAACCCTCAGACACAGAGCTTGTGACTGGCCTGATATTGAATGTAGGTGCAGTAGGAGGGGCTGGCCCACATGGACAACCTGAGGGGATGGATCCAGTGACGCAGACGGAAAACGGGGACAGCTTTGGTGGAAGATCTGGGCCGAGTGAGGCCGGCGGAGAGGCATGGAGCCAAAGCAGCGGGGTAAAGAAGTTTGGGAGCTCATCTGAGATGGGAGACGATCAAGGACAGACGGAGGCAGCTGCGGTGCTGTCTGTTGAACCCGACGTCAGACAGGAGGACATAGCTGTCGACAATCAGCCTGTGTTAAGTTCTACAGGTGGGAGAAAGCTGTTGGACACAGCAGTTACAGTGAGAGATGGATTTTTAGCCTCCTCATCAGAGGCCCCACAGCTGAGCATCACAGCCAGTGAGGCCAAAGACCAAGGTGAGGAGGACCAGACAAAACTAGACCCAGAAACAAGCTTGCCATCCACTACAGAACCTCCAAATCCTGGCACACCTATCCAGACACCAGCCTCCCACAGCTCCATCCCTCCCACGGTCTTTGTCTCTCCTCGGACCTCCACACTTTTGTCGATTTGGGGCCATGATGAAACAATGTCCTCCCTCCCAGACCCCTTGTTACCTGAAATTGGACCAAACCTGATGCCCAGAGAGGATGGACCAGAAAGCCTGTGGACAGAGGCGGCTCGGCCCAGTGGAGGTAAGTCAGAACAATTAGAAGCGTAATTAATGTTGATGGGAAATAGACCTTTTTGGGGGGGTGGTAAAACTTTCTATAATCCCTTATTCAACATGTCCTAACTTAAAACACACAGAATCCCTGGTGTAAGGTAATGCTCTGCAGTCATTGTCACCCTGGAAGACTTCCTTCCACAACAGGCCGAGTTTGCACGGTTTCAGGAGGCTTCATTAAAAATGAGGCGGAAATGAAAATGACACGTCTAGTGGCAGAGATTGCCTTTGATGATTGGCAAAGAAAAGACGCCCGCTTTTCCATGCTCCACTTTGAACCCCAGCTGGGACCCGTGGCAGTCTAATTACTTTCTATTCCTGACTGCAGCCTGTAAGAAAAAAAAAGAAAGGAAGTAAAACAGAGAACACACACAACTGCTAGGAATGGGCTGGTGGAGGGTGTGTGTTATACAAGTCGTGGGAGGATTCAACCCCTTCTTCTCTCTATCTATATATTCCCCCTCAAAACGCCTCGCCTTCTTTCCCACCCTTCACACTCCCCATCCAGACTATTGTAAAGAAACAGGCAGATTATTATTCAGAGGCAGAGGGAAATGGATTAAAGAAGTCTGTCTGAGCCAATATGTATTCCCGCTGTCCATTCGGGGATTGTTTGTTTGATGAAACTTCCTCCCAATAGAAAGGAAGCTGACAAAAAATAAAAAACTTAATTCCCAAAACAGCATTATATAAAAGGATTGTAAGCATTTTCAGCCAACGTTAGAAATGCTTTGGACTAAAGGAAAACTCCTGACAGATATGCAGTGGCAGCTTCTCCGGTGACAGCCCCCTCTGTGGTCGCCTCTTATCTAGAAAGAACCATTTTTCAAACAATCCTCCTTTCATTGTGTCTTAGCTGCACCGTGAACTCGGCTCTAAGAGAGTGCAAGTGCTTCTAATGAGAAAACTGCATGTCACAAGAGGTACCTCTTTCAAAAAGCTGTACACTGCTACTATATATGTGCTGAATACCATTTCTGCTTTGCAACAGAAGAAGTCTTTTATTTTAGCTGTCGACAGAGCACGATCACACAAACTTTCAGACTGCAGTATTTCACTGACTTTTACCAGAAGGCCCAAACAATTCTGCCCTTTTGTAACTTAAATACCACATGCTACACATGCTGACCCTCACTCGGTCTCTGTGTTTGACACAATGACAGTGGACACTGCGGTCCCGCCGTCTCAGGATGAGGCCACAGAGGGCACCATGTCGTCTGAGGCGCTCCCTCTTATCTTCGAGCCGTTGGAAGATGTCACATCAGAAGCAGCGGCGGCGGTCACACGGGTGCCCGGTCCCTCGCAAGCCCCATTCCTGCTGATGCCAGACTGGACGTCACCTTGGCAGACGTCTGGCGGGGAGCTCCTGGAGCCAATCGGCTCCTCGGGTCCGTCTGTGTCACAGCTGCAAGGCGGAGCTGAGGATCAGTCTGAGAGAGGTGATGTGGCATGAACCAGAATGATTGAATGAATCTCAATGTCAACACGAGGCTCTCAGACAATTAACTCGTCTAACGTTTACTCTTTGCATGTCTTAAATCACTAAAACATGGAACACAAGTTGACCTGAAGTCTAAGCTGCACACAGTGGAGTGAAATCGTCTTTCGCTCTCTCTCTCTCTCTCTCTCTGATTTGCGACGTAAAGGTGCTGCGAGGACACCGAACCTCGAGGAGCGCTTGCCCACCGCCAGCCCCTCCTCCTCCTCATCCTTCCAGCATGCTATGACAACGGTAACCATGGCAACCCATCATCCGGAGCACAAATCCAGATCAGGGTTGGAGGAGATGGAGTCTGAGGGTGAGGAGAGTTTTATTGACAACTGAACATTTTCTTTCTTATTTTATCTTGAATCATAAATGTGATATTTTCTTGGCTGGCTGAGTAGATATTTTTTATTTATTTTTATTCCCGGCAGAGGAGCCAGATGAAGACGAGGACGATGAGATCTCTGAGGAATCGGTGGAGGACGAGAGCGAGGAGGACCTAACAGAAACACCTAAAAAATCGTCAACGCGGCCCCCGTACAGCCTCATCCCTCCGCCCCCCGTCTGGGTTCAACGCAACCAGGGGTTGAGTAAGCGAACGTGGTTTCTGAATCATCTTACAAACCCTGGAATTCAACATAGTGAATCATATAATAAGAGAATAAGAGGGAAACAGTGGTAAACCTGTGGCTCTTTTCTTCCAGTGAGGAGCTGGGTAGAGCTGATCAGAGAAAAGGTAAGACCGCCCCTGCTGCCCTCAACATGTCAGCTTCCTTTGCTCTCTTACTGAATGATGTTTTGGATGAAGCCGGCTATATTCTCTATTCTCATCCATTGGAGTATAAGAAAGATTGCTTGGATTAGTCTTGTTGACGACTCCGCTCCTCTTTGACGTCGGTGTTTTCTACCTCGACAGGCGGGTTATGTGTCTGGGATGTTGGCCCCCGTTGGCATCGGCATCACCGGGGCCCTGCTCATCGTCGGCGCCCTCTACAGCATCCGCATGATTTACCGCAAGAGGAGGAACAGCTTCAAACACCAGAGGAGGAAGGTCCGGCAGCCAGAGGTCAGTATAGCCCACTTCTATTTATCACATATCACTTATTACACTTGTTGTTGATTATCAATCCTGTGTTAAGTTCACTCTTCCTCCCCAGCAACCTCGAGAGCCCGGGACCAGCTGTCAGGACCAGGCCATGCTGCTGGCCGACAGCTCCGAGGACGAGTTCTGACGAAGTCCTCTGGGCCCCCTTTCGTCCGTGACCAATGGCGGATGCTCCCGTAATGGAGGCTCTGCAAACACCCCCATCGCAATGACTACCGCATCTCCAATCACAGGGCTGTCTGGTCTGTGACTCATCTGATCCACAGTGAGAGACTTAGTGGCCTGTAGAGCACAATCTGCACTAACGGTCAGCTTTAAATGCCCTCTCTTACGAAAGCACCAATGTGAGCACCTTTCTGAACGTCGTCAGGTGATGTCGACTTTGTTAGGCAGAGCTGGCGTGATGCACTTTGACATAAAAATGATATTGCTGCTTGTGAAAAAATAAAAAAAGCATTAGCAGGGTTTTGGCAGGATGGAAGTGTTGCTGGTAAATTGTTTGAGTTGAGGGAAACGTGTGGGGCAGCGGGTTTTCTGTCAAGTAATAAAAAATAAAAAAAGGGCTGTAGAAGAGTTACATTACATAAACAATGTAAATATATATGTACTGTATATGTAGCTGACGTCAGTCGTTTTAGTGTAAATAAAGTTTTATTTCTTGCCACACATCTAGGATATTTAAAGGAACATTTTTGGGAAATTATCTTATTTGCTTTCTTGCCGAGTTAGAAAGAAACCATCTAAACTACTCTTGTTTAAATGTGACTTTTGTGGAAATGTAAATGGTTTATTCGAAGGCATTCGTTTGTTTAAGTTACTGTGAGACGCACATACAAAATACCATAAATCTATAAAAGTATGTAGCATAAAACAGATCTTGATGTACAATATAACTCTGATAGAAGTCATTCTTTTGCCACTTCTTTTTTTTTTTTAAAGTGCATGACTCGTAGGTCTATTCATACGCACCGCTCGTAGCAGAGACGTCTAATGAATGAACGGTTTCTGTTGGCTGGAAAAGCACAAACATTGAAGACCAGAAGTTCATATTTTCACAAGTGGATTACTTTGAACCGGCTCATTTTTTTTGCACAATCGTGACATTTGTGCTTTAATCCGGTTCAGACGAGGACAGATACAGAAGACAAGACTCCTCACGGGAATCACATATGCGATGTGTATATGTAGTCAAATCCAGTCGTTACGTTTTAAGGAAAAAGAGGAAATTATGTCATAAAAAGGTCTGTAGTTCAGACAGAAAGGATGCAAAAAATTATCTGAAAGCTGCTCTTTGAGCCATGTTTGTAACACCGTCTTCAATACAAAGTCTTCGTTCAAAGGAAATATGTTTTCTGTAACTTCACAAGCCATTTGATAAGCTTCATGTACAACTGCCTGTTTATTTGCAATAATACTGTTTTAGAGTACGTGTGGTGTAAAATAGTGGACACTTTTTTTTGTCTCTTCATGTAGATATGAAAACGTGATCAAATAAACAATTCTCTCAGAGGTCTGATTGTGACTCGTTCTTATAACATTCTGCTTTAAATGAAAACCACTCCAGACAGCAGACAAGATAACTCAGTTTACAGCATTAAAAAAATCAAATAATTTATTTCTGTGTTCTTTTTCCACATTAAATAAAAGCTATCGGACATTTCCAGATCAAAATCAAGAGAGGGGACGGGGTAGAGGAACAGGGGAAACAGACATGTGACATGCAGAAAAACCTTTTGCTCTCCACTTTGTGGTTTTTTTGACGGGACCACAGCTTTCTTTTTGTGGTGCGGCGTGACAGCCAAAACATCTGGTTTATCTGACCAGCAAACTGGTTTCTGGGAGAGTTTATAGTTGTGAAACTAGAATTGTAGGATGGCAGATGTCGCCCCAGGTGAGGACAGAGAAGCAAGTTTTTTGATTGTTATAATATACCAACTGCATATCACAGCGGACGTCCAGGAGGAGGAAAGAAACTGCCTCCGACATCTGTGAACACTGAACTGGCGTGTAAAGTCAAGACTTATTCCAAATGCATCACCAGAGAGAGCTGTGCAACACCGCAGGCCGTGGCTACGAATTGATATTGATGTCAAAGCCCTTCAGTCTGTGATCATAAGCTAAACGGAGCCCTTCGGCTCCTTGTGACAGGCTGTAATGCCCACAAGGAACTGCCAGAGTTTCACAGGAGTTAAACCAACAAAAAAAAAAAAAAAAGAAATTTTACAGACACGTTTCCTTCTATATCTAAAACGCCTCCTCATACATCCTGACAGCTGGTTTGAAGACGGGTTCACTCTGTTAGGTGTTACCGATCCTGTCCTTTCATCCATCAGTAGTCACCGTGTTCAAGAAGAAAAGGGCCAGACAGTGAGGGGGACACGGAGGAGACAAGTGTCCAAACACAGGGGCAGAAGATTTAAACCTCCAAAATAAACCAGGGGGAGATTACATGGGGTGATAATTTAAATTTAAACAGCGTCAGATGAGCAGTAAAAGTCGGTGATGGTGTAGAGCGGGTTTTGCCTATTTTGAACTGCTCAAAATACTTGTTACGACTCTGGATGGGCTGAAGTAGCACAGAAATTAAAAATAAAAATCAAATCTGACAGAAATCAACCCAAACCTCCCCCCCACCCCTTCCCAACAGATAATTCAACCAAAAAAAAAATAAACATGCTCTCATTATATCCAAGGAATAGAACACTCATATACAACTCTGAAAAAAAAAAAAAAAAAAAAAATAGGTCATCTGATCCTTAGTTCCACACGCACACACGCACACACACTGTTATGAAGGTGGCAACTCTGTGGACATCTACTCTCTCTTTCATCCTGGGCTCCAGACAGGAGACACCTCAGCTGGTCTTAAACCCACAACACGAACGTCGTGGTGTCACTCACGGAGACGACTGCAACTCATGAGACAGTGAATCATTAAAACATCCGACGACCATGAACGTTTGCTGCAGACTTTTGTTTGATAAAAGCATGCAGATGTCCAATTGCATCATTTGAAGTTGACATAAAATTGCATTAACAACCCGTGATGGAGGTTGTGTTTTTTGTCGATTTGACTTTAAAAAGATCAAAGCTGCTTTAAGGGTTTATTAACGGTCTCCTGCCCTTTCTATCACAGCGAGCACTAAAAAATAAAGTGTGTGTTTTGTAACTTCCTGTCGTCCTCATTAGGGCCGGAACAAAACACGGCACCTCAAAAGGCTATATGCTGTTTTTCCTGTGCGGGGGCCTCTGAAGGTAGAGAAATAAAAGTCTAACAGATCAACACCATTGTCAGAACTAACAGGGACACATTCACACGGACACATACACACTGCAGCAATTTCCAAAGAAGTTCATCTGACCTTTGTTCATATTACTTTTAAGAAAAAGGAGAAAACAAAAGCGGTTGAAGCAAAATGTGTGGATTGGAACGTCCGGGTGCATCCGAGGAGATCAGATGTTTTAGCGAGGTTGGCTGTGCATCGAGTTTAGGGCACCGGGGAAGTGCATCGTGGGCTCAGCCGCTTATGAGCAGCGTGAGGTTATACAGGTGTATATTAGACAATCTAAACAAAAAGAATAAAATATAATCTGCTGAGAATACTTCGTCTATCGTCCTTTTTTTTTTCCCCCCACCAAGAGACACACACACACACCATACTCAAACAGGACTCCAGCATTACGCAACACTTCGCCTCCGGTCTGGTGCCGAGGCTTCGGCGTGACGCCCGTTAGCGAGCTCGTCTGATGGATCGAGTGGCACTTGCATCGAGGAGAACAGACGAATAATCAAAAAAAAAAATAAAGGAGTAAACTGAGATGGCTAGGACACATTTGACCACATCATCATTGGCAAGGAGTCTCTTTAAAAGAATCAATTTTCTCCTTTTTGGGGGATTTTGCAGCGGCTGGCAGTGCATTCGGGGGAAATAAACAAGTTCTGATCTGCAGAAAATAGGAAGAACAAAATCTAACTGCTTGCACATACTGTCAGGGTTTGATGATGAGCGATTTAGTGAAGAACACTGAAGTAACAAGGTGGTGTGCTATCGGAGTGATTTGTTTCTGCTCTGCACCAACATGCTAACACCAAACACAGGAAAGGGGGTTTCGGAGGGTTAGCCCCAGACCGGGTTCATCAACACACACACACACACACACACACACACACACACACACACACACAGCGCTCACTTTCCCCCCCGCACTCACGTTAAAATAAATGCATGCATATCTTTACAGGCTTCAGTCCTGGAGGCCGAGGCAGGGTGATGGGAGATGGCAGCACGGAGCCGCTGTGCCCTTTGGACAGGATGGAAAAACAAAAAGACACAAAAAGTACGCACGACTCAGACCCAGCACGCACTCACACAGTCACACAAACACTGGCTCACAGTGAAACCAACCACGCCACGAACACACACACGCGCGCGCACACACGCACACACGCACACACACACACACACACCAGAAAAAAACACGAGGCGGTACAAACACAGTCATACTATAGCTTCATCCGCCCCCCCCCCGTCCAACTCACAAGGTTAAAAAAAAGTAACACAAAAATAAACTCCACAACTATTTTCTTCCCAGTAGTTTTTTTTTTTTTTTTTTTTTTTCTCTTTACTGCCCCGCTTCCTTGTTTCACGTGTTGCTGTTTAGTTGAAGTCTGTTTTTGTTCCGTGTTCTGCAGGAGGACTTGGTGAGGAGCCCTCTCCTCTGGGGGGGTCCATCCAAGCTTGATGGACCCTCCAGACACCCTCCGGGTCACAGAAAGTATCAGGGGCCCCTTCATGAGAAGATCAGGTGGGATGTCAGTCCGTTTCTGCCTAAACAACAGTTGTTCAGAGGTCAGGGACAAAAAAAGAGGGTTTGCGTGTCTATGCATACACAGGTGTGTATGTGTGTGCGTGTGTGTGTGTGTGCGTGTGTGTGTGTGTATATGAGTGAAATGACCAGGGCTGAGCTGAGGCTGTCAAGCCGATAGCGTACGAGGTGAACAGCACCTGCTGTCCCGTCCTCACCCGTCCCTCTAGCGGAGCCACAGTTTGAGCCGCAGCGCGTCCACTCCGTTCAGGTAGTATCTGAACAGCCGCTTGTCTCTGACAAAACCCAAGTTCTCGTACAGCTTCAGGGCTGATTTGTTGGTGATTTCAGTCTCCAATACAACCTGGGGACAGACAGACGGACATGTCAGTGCGTAGTTTCATACACGAGTGGACCGACTGATCCTTGTTACAAAAGATACAACTGCTTGTTGTGGACCCCAACAGCATGTTTCAGCCTATTGAAGGAAAACGTTACATGATTGGAAATTAGCCAAAGACTGTATGTAAGAAGCGGACATAGTCACCATGACATCACCCATTGGTTTGTGGACAACAGCTGTGAAGCCTCAAATACAGAATTGTGGCCGTTGCCATCTTGTTTTGTTTTTTTGGAACAAGAAGTGACACAAGAGGGTGGAGCTAAGTACAATCGAACAATACATTTTTAGGACGACTTAAGTATTACAATTAACTGTCATGAACTGAAAACACACTGTGGGTTAAAGTTGTAAGACGAAAAACACGGACAACTCCCAGACCGGACACCGCTGTGGTAGCAACCTGTCAATCACAAGGTAGCCCCGCCCTAAAGCGTACCTTCATTTACTAAATGAACATCATGCTGTATTGAAGAAGACTTGAAACTAGCGATTGAGACCATAAACTCATGTTTACTGAGGGAATAAATCAAGAGAGAAGTCAAGAGTCTTTGTCACCGTTTTTGGTGAGAGTGCTTTTAACGTTTTCAGACCCTCGTCTTGTTGTGTGCTACAGGGACATTTTAAACTACATTATTTCAAGAATGCAAGATTTAAAAACAGGATTTAGGATCATTGGAGCATTGAATGTACTCGTCCTTATATGGACTGAAAATGTGTTGATGCTGCCATCCTGACCAGGACCTCCTTGTTAAGGAGATTTAAAATCTCAATGGGATTATCCTGGATGAATAAAGGTTTAACAAATAAATGAAATAAAAAAAGACAGTAAATTAGCTTTAAAGCACCCGACATCTTAGATGCTGTGTGTGCAGTTTGCAGGGTCAGCTGTCGTTGGTCAAGAACAGCTTCAATGAACATACTAGCTGCTGATTACGCCACAATGTCTCATGCTCTATATGCATGCGTGTTAAATAGACACACACACACGCGACAGTTTTGAAGTAGTTGAAATACACTTTAGTCTAAGCTTAGCTAGCTGTTTCCCACTGCTGCCAGTCTGGATGCTACAGCAGTCTATCCGCATCATGGAGCAGACATTTTGACTGAAGAGCACAGGACACAACACTAACATTTCTGTGTTTCCTCAATGGAGGCTGGTGGCTTTGAAGAGAGCCGAGATGATGCTTAATGTCCCAGTCAGAAACGGCCGTCACGGCAAGGTAAAGGGATAAAAATATTCTAAATACAGCGTACACTTAAAACGACATTGATGTTTTTTGGGGTGGGCCTTTCTTTTAGGTGTCTAAAATATGTTTTGCTGCTGCCGTCGTCCACAGTGGTGCATTGCTTTGCTTTCGTGCCTGTACTCCAGTCTGCCTCTCCAAGCTAAGGGTCGTGTCAACTATACACTGATTATGGATCAGTACCTCATAAGACCCACTACCCAGTAGCTTTTTGTTTCCATTCACTGCTATAGAGAACATGGTTCGTTATCACGTCGTAATGCAGTCGCAAGAAGGATAGTTCAGCCATCTTTCTTGTTTGTGTGTCCGAAGAAGATCTGTGTGTGTGTGAGTCAGTATGCGGCTGTTCAGAGAGAAGCAGAGCGAGTGAAATAGTCTGTAGAGAGAAAATACTGAGAGAAGCTGACAATCAATCCAAGGTTAGCAGCAAACTCAGATAAGTGAAGGACGGGGAGAGAGCACTGGTCCTTGCACGGAGGCCAACACCAAAACAAGGACTAAATGGACAAATGTATTTCAATCATTTAATGCATTTGTATTTTATGTATGAACAGTATTTAATATCCTCTGGACGTACTAAAGCACGCTCTAAACGAGTCTATGCCTCTCACCTCGTCACAGTCGCCCTCCACCATGGCATAGATGGCCTTCTTCACCAGATTAGTACCTGAAACAGAAGAGACCAAGTTAGTGACGGCACGCAAATTAACACAACACAAACTTTAAATAATAAAATAACGCTCGATGTCTGATAGTATAAAGGGAGTACACGTCTCTTCAGGTCCAAGTACAGTGTTAAACATCAACCCGGAGTGTATAACTTATCTAAATACTGCATTTGCATCAAGAGATTTGGTTGTCAGAGAAAGCACGAAAGACGCTGTTGTGCAACTTTGTCTCGGCTCCACATTGTGAAAGGAAAGACTTTTAGGTTTATTCTCTGTTATGTATAATCTCTTGACACTGTCACCCCAGGGCTTGCTAATAGGTGAATGCTGGGTTTTTGGACATTATAGAGGACCGTCTAGACCTGCTCTACATGAACCTCGAGAGAACTTCTGTTATGATTTGACGCTATATAAATAAATTGTTCTGTACGAGACACACGCAGCGTCCAGATCTCACCAATGCTTTTCCTTCTGTGTTTCGAGTCCACGGCCAGCATGGCGATGTAGCCGCGACGGAACATCTTCTTATGCATGTCAAGCTTACATACGATGGCTCCGACACACTCCTGCTCCACCATGGCCTGTGACACACACACACACACACAACACTTAGGTCCTCCGAGTGTCGATGGGAGAAGCCTACAGCTCCTCTACAGTCCCTGTCATCCTGCCAGTTCAGCTGGTTCTCCCCGGCTGACCTCTGACCTTTATTTCAAGACACTTCCTCTTATGTTACATGGATCGGTCCAGAGGCTTGGAGGATGAACAAAGAAAGGACAGCGTTTGTCAAAGTGGAAACCCCTGACTGGACAATGTCGGCAGAAGAGGAAACACCGACTTACAGCACATTACTCTCAACTAAAACTGGAATGTAAGGGTTTAAAACCTTTGCATGCTGTACATGTGACCGGACAGAAGACCCTTTACATGAACCATAAACGATATTGTCATGTCAGTTACATTTTTCTAGATTTGACAGCTATTAATTCAGATTTAAAGCCACGAAACCGATAAGGGTCAAGTCTTTGTGATAGAAAAGTGGGTGTTAGCTGCCAACATATACAATACAACTTCAAAACCAATGTGCTGCCAGCCACACATTTACCTGTGTGTGATTAAACTGTGTGTGTGTGTGTGTTCAGCAGTTTGGCTGCCTTGACACACACAGACAGTTGATGGAAAGTTATAAGCGTGCAGTCACACCCAGCCCCAATAATGCTATATGCACCCTTAGGTAACCACAGTCCATGAGCTATAGGAGGGTGGCTGGGTTTATTTTACCTATAGATGATGTGTGTTTGAGTGACTACAGCTATCGAGATGGTTTCAATGTCACACTCACCAGAAAGCAGAGCTGCGGCCAGTTGTGGATGAAGTACCTGTAGGTGTAAATTGAATAAGGCTCAGACAAGTCCTTGGTGATCAGTCTCATGATCCACGGCATCTGAAGCTCAGACTCGTAGCGGACATAGCGGATGCCGTGGCTGTCCTCTTCCGCTCGGCCTAGAGACCCGCTGAGGTCGAGCCGGGCCAGCTCCGCGGCCGGTGGCTGCAGGTCTGCGGGGCTCTCCTGTCCACCGGGCCCGGCGTCGTCCGGCGGCTCCGTGAGGTCGAACTCCTCGTCCCCTTTGTCCCCTGGGTGTCCGTGGGCCGCCTCAGTTCTCGTGAAACCCGGCATCCCGTTCATGCTATTGTTAACTAAGGGAGAGTGACTGCCGTTTTTCGAGAAGGGGCCTTCGTATTGGCATCGCTCACTGTAGTTTCTGGCGGTTTCTGGAGCCTCCTCATTGCTGCCGCTGCTGTCACAGCTGTCCACGGACGGTCTCGGATTGTCAGGCCGGTTTCCTGCGTGCTGCTGGTGGCTGTCAGCGTCCTCTAACGGGCCGGCCAAGCCGTTTAGCTGCTGCTGCTCTCGGGCTTGCATTTTGAGGTGCAGCGCCGCCGGGCTAGCTCGAGCTAGCATGTTTTTCTGCTTCTTATAATTAAGCGACCTGTTAACTTCGCTTACCGACTCCGACGTCTTCCCCGTACCGGCGGGTACACGGTCCTCCCTGTGATAGGCCGGCTCACCGTCGTGCCCAGCCGGCTCCGCGCTCCCAGCCCCGGGGAAAGGAGAAATATCAGCCGGGGATGCAGGCAGTGCGCTACTAGGCCCAGGCGGCACTGTGGCCATCCCACCGCATTAAGGTGGAGATTCACGCTTGAAAAACGTTGAACACTGAGCTCATCCACGAGGTGAAGGTGTATACAATCAATATACACGTTAGTTCACCGAATATCGCATAAATCCAAAGACATTTGAGGGTATAACGTATCCGCTCGCGACGTTTGTCGCTGCTTTCTCCTCAATTTCCCTGCTGCCGGAAAGTGCTGTCGCAGCAAACGCCATTGCAACAGCAGCCAGAAACGTTTTACGACAGTGGTGTAACGCGTGACATATGCAGTTTTTTTGTTTTTTGTTGCAGACATCAGGGCCAATATGCTGACTATTTAAATAAAGACAATAGCTTACCCCTCTTCAGTCGATTTTGTTTTATTAACTGCTTTTTACATTTTCTCTCAGTTGTATTAACAGAAAAATACTGAGCAAGAATGTGAACAAAATATCGAAGATGAATATAAGAAGAGAAGAAAAACACAAATAAGAAAAACGCACTGTATACATTGGAGCGGGGTCACGATTAGGATAAAAACATGTATATATATTTACGTTGATTTTTAGCTTTTAATGTTCATCCCCACACGACGTACTCGCTATTTGAAACCCTGAAAACAAATATGTGGTCTGTTTTTCTATTATACAGGACTTTACTAAGCACAATTAGTAAATTATTGAGAAAGGGAGATACATGATTTAGTTCAATTCTGTTGGAAGACATTTTAATGCAGAGACTTTCTTCTAACAGTATGCTTTCCATGTTATACACATTAGATTACATAATAGTGGACTGTACGTATGTGAATGTGCAGCCCATGAGCCTATAGCCTGGTATATGTTGAACCACTTTAAATCGTGTAATTTTCAGATTTAAACGTGATTTAGAAAGTTTTGTCAAACGTTCGCAACCCTATAAAGTCGAGCTGTTGACCTGTCTACTTTCTTACCAGCAGAGGACGCTAATTGAGGATTTAGTTGGATCTATTTTATAAATTTTTTAACATTTTGCATCAACACCGCAGTTTCTCCAGTAGATGTCACCAGTAGATTAGTTTCGTTGGTCTTTCTTTACCAGTTTGCTATTATCCAGGAAAGTACTTACAAGTTTGTTTTTGAGCGAAATGCGTTTATCTTGAGAAGCCTAATAAAGTTAAGAGACTTAATACTTTCACTCCTCTACTTTCCGGAGGTACACTTGCTGTACCAGACAGAGTAAGTATAATACAGGCCTCAATAGTTGACATTTAAAACCTTGCGTTACATTTTCCTAATGATTTTAACACAGTGAATGAACAGAGACTGTACTAAAGTGTTAACGAGGTTTCTGACTAAATAAAATCACTGAAGTAACCCAAGATTCATTTTTTTTCCATGTTATGTAACAGCATGCATTTTATTTTGAAGGAACGGAAAAAAAACAAACACAAATGTGCATGCTTAGTGTTTAAAAAGCTCTAATTCTGACAGACAGACTTGTTCAGTACATGTGGTGTGGTGCTGACCTCGGATGATGGAGCAGTGATGGATCCTCAAGTCTCCAGCGGCATTAAAATGCTCGTAATCTCTCTGAGGTAAAAATAGATCACCTACTGAAAGATCATATTCTAAAATGATAGAATGATCATAACACACTTTAATTCAAAAGATCCATTTTAGGATCGAGTTATGTTTTATTAATTAAATTGTGCATTAAAATCTGACTGTTTATTTCAGACTAAAGAATGTTGTCATCGTAGTAAAGATAGAACTGGTGAGTCGTTG
The DNA here is from genome assembly GCF_004355925.1 of Anarrhichthys ocellatus. Lineage (NCBI taxonomy): Eukaryota > Metazoa > Chordata > Actinopteri > Perciformes > Anarhichadidae > Anarrhichthys > Anarrhichthys ocellatus. The sequence continues at coordinate 1,773,723 of NW_022280064.1, read as the reverse complement.
ATCATATTCTGTTTTTATAAAACATGTAATGTGAGAATCATATAAAATCTCTCAGTGCTGGTTTTCAGACACAGAAGAAGAAAGAAGTACTTTTTCTATTTATATTATTCAGTAATATATAAGGTTTAAAAAAAAGATTGAGCCTTTGTCGTCTCACCGCTGACATCAAGAAACATAAGCATGAAAAAAGCATAAAAAAATCTAAATGAATCTTTATTTATCAGGGATATGTCTGTTTGTGCCCCTATAGCTAGACACTGTTCCTACTTCTCTCTGAACTATTGGGAGCTTTCCCTCTAATAGAAAAACATGGAGTGAATATTTAGGATGAGATAAACAAAAACACACAAAAAAAACTGTCAACAAATACATTTTTCAAAGCACGCAACTCAAGTCAGACTTGACTAATAGTCTCCAAGGCTGAACCGGCAGACTTCAAGTTTATCTGCCCATCGTAGGTGGCAGTGTTGCTCTATCATGTCTGTCAGACTGTCCATGTACTCAGAAGGGGATTCCTGTTGGAAAAGACATCATGTGAACTTTCAAGTCAAAATAGCAATGCATTATTTCCTATGCAAAGCAAGCGGAAACATCTATTGAGCTGTATGATGGATGGATGGATGAATAGATAGATGGATAGAGATAGATACTAGAGGGATAGATGTCTTGATTAAGGCTAAATTCCCCTCTCTCTGTCCTACATCCACCATAAACACACGTGTGCTTTATGAAAAGACAGAGTCCTATTTTGTTTGTAGATATATGTTACAGAAAAAAAGAAACGGAGAAATAAGACAGGGAGAGAGACGGCCCTTTGAAAGCTAAGCCTTGGGGCTGAGAACTCTCTGAAGAGCTGGAATCAGACATGCACAATCAGTTCCCCTCTTCAAATCTCCTTTACAGGCCTATCTACTTGAACAGGCTTCTCTTAATTACTTTCTCTATCACTTAGCGAGCCGTGCCTGGGACTAGCAGCAGCGGCGTCGTGCCAGAGACACTTGGCTGGTTTGAACCCATATTTAGATATCTTTTTCCCACAATCCTGTCCCGTACCTTCCTTCCCCCCCCCCCCACCTTCCTCCTCCTCCTGCTTTCATTCTACGCTGCTCTTGTCTCTTCGTGGCTCTCCCCATCCTATCTATACCCTTTTCCAAATATCTCCAGGGCATCAGTTGCGTCATGTGACTGGTGTGCTTGTGATTACAGCAGTTGGCAACCACACTCATCTTTGAGGGAGAACCCGGAATAGCTTGAGAAATGAGAGCATGTAAAGAAGTATATGGTCAGTGTGGAGCTCAGGATAACCCAGGCTGACAATGACACCCAAACACCCTCCATCTTTGAATCTCTCTCCCCGTCTTCCTGTGTGTCTGAACTGGTCTCAGGAGCTGGAGGCCAAGCTTTGGATCTCCCCTCTCTCCTACTACTGCCTGTCTCGTTGGCTCGCTCTCTCTTCGCTCTGCTCATTTCCCTGTTTCCTCCTCCTCCTTCTTCTTCTTCTTTCTGTCTGGCGTCTGGTCCACTAGAGCTGTATTTAATTAGTTTCCGTTGAGTTAATTAGGGGCTAAAGTTAGGGGGTCGGACCAGAACAAAAGTGGGTCGGGCTGGACGGATGCAGGTGCCCCGGTGTGGATGCCAGATTCCACCGTTCAGATTAAGATGGCTGCAATACAATCTGGAGTGTTGAAGAGAGAGAGATAGACCCACTGGTGCATCGCAGGGGAGGAGGTTTTCCACCACATATGGGGTGACAGCTCCGTATAAACGCCCATGCCGGCATCATTGTACTTATTATCTGATACATTTCAACATCTTTTCTTCAAGAGGCCACCTTACATTCACACAATTTCATCTGACTTTCATGTCTTTTCCCTCTCATACTACACTGGCACACATCACACAGAGCTGATCTAATGTATGGAGTGTGTGCAGGGTGTCTTTGCCAGTCTCTTTCTCCGTTTCCATACAAGGTGCTGTGTTGTACATTCACGCTCATATCGCTCGCAGCACTCGTTCCCCTTCTTTCATCTATGAGTGGCAGCTATACCCTCTCATTTTGCTTTGTTGGTTGGCTGTGTAAAATGAAGAACATGTGAGGAGGACATCAAATGACCAATCCAGACAAGTGAAGTACATAAAATGGGCAATTCAAGCCTGTGAAGTGCACATCAGTTGTTTGAATGCATGTGATCATGTAAATGAAACGAATGAAAACAGAAGATGTGAGTGTAGAAGAGCTTCAGGCTGCAGCACTTTGAAGGTTACCTGTTTAGTCATTGTACTTCTTTGGCACATATTTACAATAATCTGAAACATATTAAAGTGGTCAACTGGAGCTTTTTTTTCATAGATGTGCACACAATATGCACCGAGATGTCGACTTGTGTGTAACTTTGATTGTAGAGAAGAGCGAGAAGAGCGGAAAGACACACAATTTGACCTTTTCTTCTGTCCCGTGGCGATGAAGAGGGACCAGATGAAGTGATATGGGAGGAGAGAGGGAGGGAGAGGACAGGGAAGAGAGGGCAATCTCTGGCATGGCTGGCGCCCCTCAGTGTGTGACGGTCCTGGGGCCCTTTAGACAGGCGCCAGCCCAGCAGGGAAGCAGAGACAATCAAGCAGCACCAGATTCAATGCACAGAGATGGATGGAGATGAGGAGACGGAGAGGGGAGGATTGAGGGGGGGGGGGCTGGGACAAAGTGCACAGTTGAGGAGTGGTGGAGGACACGACAAGGAGAGGAGCAGACGTGTCCAGGTAGAGATGGAAAGAGCTGCATAATAAAAAGAGATGAAAGGAGGTGGATGGAGAGGGGGAAAACGACAGCAGATCAAGAGGAGGTGAGAGGAGAAGGAGTAAAAAGAAAAAAAAGGAAGAAAAGAGAAAGATAGCATATATTCACTCTGTAACAGTCTTTATCACCAGCCCAGATCGTGGCGTATGAACAGTGATCCAAGTCAACCATCTGCTGAGGCTAGATAAGCCTGGGAGAGCTGGGCATTGAGCTGTCACTCAGGGAGGAGCGCAGAAAAAGAAAGAGAGGAGGGGAGAGAGAAACAGAGGAGAAATAAAGACAGAATGGGACGGGGAGAGAGATGGAGAGGGAGGGAGGGGTCTGCGCAAGGTAGGAAAATTCAAAGGAGAAGATTTGCACAGACTGGAGAGCATCCGTCTCGTTGGGGAAAGACTTAACGTCAAATAGACGTCCAGCCCTGTCCTGCCTGATCTGGAAATAATCCTTCATTTAATGAGAAGAACAATAAAACAAGGCTATATATTGAGTTTTATTTTTTGTCAACCCACACACACACATTCTCACACATCCACCACTCACATCATCGCTCCTAATCACGCCATGACATGAGGCTGTTTGTTGTTCATTTTCTGTCACTAACACACACACATATATAGATTCATACATGTCACCACAGCCAGTTGTAAGTACAAAATCAGGCTGTTTTCATTTTCTTAAAATAACTCTTTAATTCACAACACACACGTTGTCTCAGTTGATTAGACACCTCCACTGGTGGCGAGGATCCCCAGAGTGGAAGATGGGTTACTAGTTGATTAAGCCTCTATATGTGCAGGTGATTAAGTTAAATCCCACTTAAACATACCCCACTAAACCACTTACTGCATATCTATGAATTATATTATTATTATTAGAGTGTGAGGAAGAGAGAGGAAGTGGAAAAACTTTCGATATTGTGCGATTTGTGTCACCATTTGCCAGATTTTGTGTTTTTAAGATGCACATTCTACATTTTTGGTTGTGTGTTTGTGTTTGTAGCGTGATATTGTGGTAGTACGGGGGCATGAATTAAGGCCGGGAGGGGGGTCAGGCCCGGGGAGTGGGGGTTAGGAGGGGATTAGCCGAGGCCAGTTGGATCATTTTACAGCCGGAGGACCCCCCCTCACCCTTTGCAGTCTCCTGGACAATGAGGATTAAACTCCTCTTGTTCCTCAACTCCAAAAAACGGCAGGACGACAAAGACACTATTCCTCCTGGGTCCCCTGGCTGTGGCTGGGAGCTGAGCTGAGCTGAGGAGGGAGGGAAGGAGGGAAGGAGTGAAGAGGAGGAGGGAGGGAGGCAGGGAGGCAGGAGGAGGCAGGGGGTCCATCATAAAATTAATCCCTTCACAGTTTCCTCTGGGTGCAAAGTGAGATATGAGGCAGACATGTCTAATGAAACGCTACAGTCATCTAAGGGCACAGCGATAAAAGCAAATATTAAACTAATGGAGCTCATCATTAGTGCCTCTATTAAGCGGATCGAGGGGTTGTGCTCTCTGGTGATCAGCACGGAAGATTAATCAATACCAATAAAACTTCCCACATTCTACTATTTCAGTGCTCCAACCGTGGTCTTATGAGGATATTTAAACTCACTTACCCATAATCCTCAGGGTTGAAACTACATTTATGACTACATTTGTAAAAGTGTTCAACTTTGGAAGTGGTTTGAATTTTGGAAATGATGCTTCTTCACTCTCTTGCTGAGTCAGATGAGTAACACCTCTAAAGCTGTAAATAACCGACACATTGGGGTGTTACGGAAGGTTTTCTGACTGTACCCCAACGTGTTATTTTTACACTTCAGGTTTCTTTTTTTTACAGATAAACAAACGAGACATAATGTTTAAGCTTTGGGGTGTGCGTAGGAGGATTTTGGACAGAGCCAAGTTACCTTCTGTATGACTTTATGCTAAGATAAGCTATGGTGACCAAACAAAGTCCCGACAAATATCTGTAAAACGATGAAATATCTCGGTTTTCACCACAGTTAAAATGATAACAATATTATACTTGTCTTCATAGATGTTTATTATGTTCTGTCCTCCTCTCTCCTCGGTTCTTTCGCTCCCCTCTTTACGTTCCTATGTTGACTCCCACATTTCTTTTTTCTCAGATTAAGACCGGTGGACTTCTGTTTCTTTTGTCCTGCTCTTTTATTGTCCCTCTCACTTGGATGTTGACCAGTAAATTTGATCCTCAGCGTCACAACATTAAAAATGTACTTTTGTCCTCTACCCCTATAAGCAACAGTATTTGTTACAGTAATTGTAGTTTCAACCATTGAGGCAAACCATAAACAATGCACCACACGTCTGAACAGTGATTTGTCTGTATATGTGTCTGTCAATCAAAGAGTTGTTTTAAAGGCTGTTGCTATGATGCTTGCAGCTCTGCAGAACCAGTGCGTCACGCCGAAGAGACACTCAGTCCTTTCTATAGAGCTCCAGGAGGCTTACTTTTTCCACCGTAAAGTACCCGGCAATGAATATGTTGCGTTCAGTACATTTTCGGTTGCGCACAGTGGAAATGCAGATTTAAAAGATCATATTAAGACAGCCAAACATAACGTGCGGTATATGGTCTTGTTCGCTCAAAGCTAAGCTAACCGTCACCTGGCTAATCCACAAACTACTCCTTCAAAATTGTATTGTATGACACAAATAGCGGCTACAATGTACCACTTGGGCACAAGCGGTACAAAATGTACCTCAAGCATTGTTAATTGAAATGGATAAATCCTGTGTAAAAGCTCCGTGTTGAGCAGTGTGTGATCATAGCCCGAGGCATGGTGACTAAAGAGCCCTATGAGGCGAAGTGTCCACCCGAAGACACAGTGGGCTCAGCATGTGGCAGAGTTTCAGGCTTAGAGAAGGAGACGATTTTGGTTTGCCTCAATGGTTGAAACTGCAATTACTGTAACAAATACTGTTGCTTAAAGGGGTAGAAGACAAAAGTACATTTTTAATGTTGTGATGCTGAGGATCAAATTTACTGGTCAACATCCAAGTGAGAGGGACAATAAAAGAGCAGGACAAAAGAAACAGAAGTCCACTGGTCTTAATCTGACAAAAAAAAAATGTGGGAGTCAATATAGGAACGTAAAGAGAGGAGAGAAAGAACCGAGGAGCACAACAGAACTAGGGGGAGTTAGAGGAGAGAGGAGAGCAGAGGAGGGGCCTTTCATACAGAAAAAGGCTCTCTTTTACTTATAGAAAAAAAAGAGCAAAAGAAAAGCTTCTTCTCGCCTCCTGGACGCAGTGTCAAACCCAATCAGTGTCGGGTCTGGCAGCGCTGCTCGTCTCCCAGGCACCGGCTCACAATGGAGGCGAGCCTCGGCCGCCACACCTCTCACTACCAATCTGCATCCTGCAGGACAGGCCTGAGAGCAGGGGGCCGCGCCGGAGGACAACAATGCACCTCAAAATGTTCAAATTCTCATAAAAAATCCTTGTGTGCTGAGAATTGGATTAACGAGTAAAAGTAAAAACACTGCTCAAGTAGCTTTAGATCAGTTCATGATGATTTGGACAGTTAATGTCAGTTTTTTAAAAAGTGTGGCTTAGGATAAACAGCTGGGTGTTGGTGGGGGTTATTGTTCTTAAAGAATTCCAACACAGGTGGAAAGAATAGGACTTAGTGTCAGGGTGCATATATGTAAAGCCAAACACAAACATGGATAAACTGCTCGCGATTACAACGACCAACAATCCCTGAGCTGTGGAGTCGCGGGCTAATAAACGTGAGCAACAAGGCTTGATCCGTAAAAACCTCGCCACTCAAAAAAAAAGAAAATGTCTATCTTGAACAGACTCCCCCCTAAATCGCATTGTTGAGCAAATCCTGTATTAAAAGGAAAGAGTTGCTCTGCATTTATACTCCTGAAGACTTAAGTTAAGCCAGTGCCTCTGCCACTCGGCAGCGCGGGCTTCATCGAGTCTGAGTAAATCCGTCCCTCAATGGCGATTGGCTGAAGCCGAAGGGGCCATCTTTTTCACACGCTTCCTCACTCGCCGCCCCCCCCCCACCCCCCATCCACCTCCTCTCGGCTAGTGTTTACCCGTCACCAAACAATGGCTGGTTACTGGCAATTAAACAGCATTTTCCGAGGAATCCGTGGCACTGGTCTAATGGCATTACTGTTGGATGATTCAATCCTTGAATAGTCAACAGGATTTTGCCTCTCACCAGGAAAATACTGCTTCATCGAATTACCCGTATTACATAGATTTACCCAAAGCTTATGATTCAGGGTTCACAGATTACTGCTCTTCTAAAGATGGCGGGAGAAAGGAGTGATAGGCCGGGATAGTGATGACTCCCAACGCCACAAAGCCAGGCGCTGCTCTCACTGGCACACTCTCCCCCCCAAAAAGGATAAAGCACAACAAGGATTTACCCAAAAACCTTTGTAGATTTAGACAAGATTATTAATTTACCTGAATGCTAAGACTTCTATCCTTTTGTTGTTCTTTGCTTGTCTGACTTGGACTTTAATGCTAGATGACGCAAGTCTTGAAAGATGGTTTGCAACAACAACATTTACAGTCACACACGCACACCCAAACGTATAGGAGCCAAACTGCACATTGTGCCTTTTGACCTTCCATGCGTCGAGTCGGCCCGGGCGGCTCGGGGAACCAGGAAGATCGGCCAAGTCCATTATCTCACAATGAAGGGCTAATTACTGGGCCGGCAAGCCTCAAATCACACGGCAGCAGACTGCCTGTCTCTGTCCTCCGTTCACCCAACATCTTAATTGCTCTTTTATTCTCTCTCTGTTTTCGCCGTGCCTCTCTCCCCGACTCGCTCCCACTCTCGCCTCAGCCATTTCACACATAAAAGCAAGATGCTAATTGCCTGCTATGGAAATATTGGGCCTGTGATTAGCCAGGCAGAGGGTTTGGCTGGCCTGTGTTTTTCCCTGTCTGTATGAGGGAGTGTTGAGCCAGCATGTTCGGGGCGTAAGAATAGGAAACTGCGGTCGTAGGCGGTGAAAGGAAATCCATTTTTCTGTCATTCACATGCAGGGTTGTAAGTACACTGTGCTCCAGTGGCAATTTGTCAGACTGCTATGTTGGCGAAATGTTTACAGAAAATCCGCTTGAACAAAATTACAGGAAAATGAGTTCAGTTCCTTTTAGGCAGAGTTTGATTGTGATCATTAGCATTGACAGAGATTCTAATTATTTTTCCCCCTTACAGTTTAAATATCGGGACCACCAGTCTGGACTACTAACTGTCAACCTGAGTTAACAAAGAAAAGAAAAGCGGTGAGATCAAAGGCACAAAACAGATTGAAGCACATGACTGGTTGATGAATATTTTATCTGAGATTATGTGAGTTTGTTCTCCCTGACCCTGACTCATCATCATTCTGGAGGTAATTTACTAATAATGGCTGCACATAATCATCAAACAAGACAACAAGGATCAGTCTTAATAGACTCCGCCTTGAGATAAATATACGCATGGAAATGAGACCCAGTGGGGGAATTTGCTTCTGCTTCTGCTCTTTATAAATGTGCCGTCTAAACCTGCACATTTTCTGAAAAATGTGTACTTTTACAAAAGTAATTTTAAAATGTTTTAACATGGCTAACTTTAACCCACCTGTGACTTTAGCCTTTTTCTTCTTCAGGAAAGTAAGTCAAAATCCTCTCTTAATACAATTCTCTCAAGAGTGCGTGTGCTGTACTTTCAAATTGGATCCATTACCGATGAAACGAAACATAGCGAGCGGCCGACTTAAATTCTGTCGCGCTTCTCAAAACCAAGGCTACAAAGTGTTTCACAGGAAGAAGAGAGAGTAAAGCGGGTGAGACAAGAGACAGAAGACATCATATAAAACAAAGAGGAATAAGTGTTTAATGACAAAGTACAAATTATAAAATCAAGAAAAGGCCAAAAAAGCTAAATTAGTTTAAGGAGGTGCTGATTTGGCCTCTCTGACACTTAGCAGGTGCAACCTTGTCCTCTAGAGTCCCTCCTTTGTAACCTTTTGCTTTTTTTCCATACACTTCAGATGTTAGCAGGTTATTCTAGTAACTTTTCTTCTTTCAGAGTCACCTGCCATTTGACCTCGGCCTTGTCCCGGTACCAAACCAAAGCTTTTTGAGAACCATGGCGGATATTAAAATGCTCTTTCAAACACTTTCTCTTTGCAGTGGTTCCCCCAAGCGCTTTGTCCGAGATGTTGGAAGAGACGGAGAAGGGAAAGAGCCGATGGGAGCAGTGGAGTGTTTGGGCAGTGCAGCGATTGGTGGTGGGGAGTTTTGGGGGGCCAGGAAGGGTGCAGGTCGGCTGTTCAAAGGCTGGCTTTTTGCATTGTTGGTCAGTTGGGGATTAAGGTCCTCTGTGCAGCAGAATAGCCCCTCTAATTAAAAAGGATAAGAAGGCAGAAAAATAGCGAGAGGCACGGGAGGAAGCAAAGAGAGAGGGAGAGGGGAGAGCAAATTTGCAGAGAAAAGAAAGAAAAGAAAAACTGTTTTCAGTGTCACTCCTGCAGCCGGGCCCATCGATTCAGACTGGATTAACTTTACACTCCTCCTCCCTCTTTCTCTCTGTCACTCTCTCCCCCAATCTCCATCCTTCATTCTTTCTTTTGTGCAATTTCCAAACTTTGTTCTCCACATGCCCTTTATTAACTTGAAAGTACAGTTAAACAATGCATTCAAAGCATTCACATGGGCCTCCAAAAAGCTACATGTATGTATGTTGTCTCTCGTAATCTCTTCACAAAAGATTAGCTGCAGTTACAGACTATGTCAGAGTAGGTTGTTTCAAAAATACGTTTCTGCTATTTTCTGCAAACTAACTACTAAACCAGACCATTTTTCATTCGGTTGCAGGTTTGCAATGAGTGAATTTGTATAAGGTGACATTTTGCTGTATGAACCAGGCCACTTACACCAGTGTGTGTGTGTGTGTGTGTGTGTGTGTGTGTGTGCGTGTGTGCTCCTCAGTATTTGTCGGCATCAGAATGTGAATAGAGGCTGTGTGCTGTGCCCCAGATGCTGGCTGACAGTAGGTGGGCTGTTTGCCATGGGGGTGCCAGGTTGTGTTTTTGTTTGGCCCTCCTCTGTCCCGCCTGCCTCCCTCCCCTTGCCCGGTTGGGGGTCCAGGGCTCCTGGGGCTGGTCCCTGCTGACCAATACCCAGGTATGAAGCCTCTCAGTTTGGCTAACACTTGCCACAGGCCATGGGAGGTTAACGAGGTACCAGCAGGGACAAGACATTCAACCCTCCCCTGGGCAAACCACAAGTGGTGGATGTATCTCAATGAAGGGCATGAATATGATATGATGTGTAGGCCATGTAGCAGTGGGTGAAGACGGGGTTAAATGGTGATAATATTGCAGGTTGTAAAAAACATTACATTAACACTCAGCTATCAGAGACAAATTCTCCACCAAGTCTTTTGGAAATTTTGCAGGGCCAAATTTTCAAATTAATTTGGATGGAATTGTTGCAATCACTGGCTTCGCTTGAGGGGGTGAAGTAAGTCAATGCAAATACTAAACCGTCAAGTGCAACTTTGGTGAAATTTGACCCACAAATATGCTTGAATTTGTGCGTCTTGACAGTGCTGAGCTAGAAAGGAGAGCCAGAAAGAAAAAGGTATGGGTTTTATACAGTTCAGGAACAAAAGTTAGGCCTCACTATTGAAGGAAATGATGTGTAATTCTGAAAAGAAAATGTCAGGAGAGAGTAAAAGGCGTACAGAGAAAATAGATAGTAGTCTGAAGAGCTTTTGTGACAGACTAGCTAGTATCTTTGCTGTTACATTGCCAGCTACAGTGCTAGAAATATGTCATATGTCCCTTAAATATACACATTATCATCTCGTCTTGTTAGCAGTGAGCTAACAAGCTAGCTAACAGACCGTGAGCTCGGGAAAAAAAGGAAAATATAAGGGCCGTAAAGAGCTGTTGTGAATGATAAGCACTAGCATGTTCCCAGCGTGCTAGCATGTCAGTTAGCTCACCAGCAACTATAGTTCTAGTCCTCATGTCAACAAGCCCCGAGCACCGTCTATTTTGCAAAGACACACTGATGAATTTCACTGTGTTCCACTTTCTGATAATATCAGGCCTTTAACACGACATTTTGAGAAAATGACAGCCGTCTATGTTTCTGTTTTTTTCCTCAAGAAAACAACAGCACCTGCTGTCTGAAGCTCATGTATATCCTCTGATACCACAGAAGTTCAATATCCAAGGACGCTCATTTCGGTTTGTTGTAGAATCATCAATACATGTATCGCTTCCGCCGCCGAGTCTATCAATAAATCCATCAATGAGTTCATCAGTGAGTTCTACGGTGCAGATGGCAACAACAAAAAAAGCAAGCATTCATGATGTCCAGTACAGTTTACTGTGTGTGTTTGTGTGTGTCAGTGTGTAACAGATGGGGCTGGCTGAGCGAGCCATGTCATTGATTTGATCTTGAGATGGACAACTAAAGTGAACTGAAATGGTTGGTGCAAGAAAACCGTGGATCCAACAATAAACTATATAGCACTTATATCATGAGGTAAGTGTGTGTCTCGCAAGACCCCAAACTTAAATTGTTTAAATGTTTGAAATTAATTAAGAAGATTATGGAAATAACAAAGACCTATAATAATGACTAGTAAATAAAATGTAGGCTATAGCAGCAAACACTGAAAATAAGAAACCAGATACTGTTGATTAGGTTTGTTCCAAATATAAATTTAGAAGACGAATGAAGAGATAAAATCTCATAGAAAGGATTCTTCTGATTTGTGTCATCGTTTATGGTCTGTAACCATATTAACCACTCCTATAAGCAAACAAAGAGCTGCTGGAGGAGAGAGGAGGCAGCACATCGCACTCTCCTCATGCCAGCCAGTATTATCCAGCACACCGAGAGAGAGAGAGAGAGAGAGAGAGCGGTATCTCAGTCCCACGATTCTTAGCCTTCAATTCGTCTCCCTAACAGCAGGAGAAACCGTGACTTCGTCAATTGGCCCGGAGACAGGGGGAGGGCATATTGCCACAGACATTAACAAGCGGCTTCACCTTTTTTACAACCACGGCCCCGTTTAGCTGAAACGCTCCCCAGGGCTATTAGATATTTTCCGATGAATTATATATCAGAGCTGAAGATGAAAGGGCTCTGCGTGAGTGAGCCAAGAACATAGCTGTGGGACAACAAGGGGACCAGATATAGGCTGTTTGTTTTATCGCTGAGGGGGAAACTCCACTTAAAGAAGCCTGAAACAATTTCAGTCCACTAATGACAAAAATGCAACAGTAAAAAACGTTTTTATACTTTATATCAATTTGAATCTGTACTGATAACACTGACTTTATATAATTGCACTAAATTATTTAACAATAGGCTACTGTCAATGGGTCTCTATACAATAGAGTCCATATTGTCTTAAAAAGGTCGTATTGATTTCAGTCTTGTCTAACAAGCCAGCAGCCTCACAGTCTGTTCATCTGGCATGTAGACTCCTAATTAGTTCTCTAACCTGCTGCTTGTTTGGGAGCGTCAATCAAAACCGTCAGTCCGGGCTGCAGAAGCCAAAGTTTCGTCAAAATAGGAGGAAACCAATTTTAAAAAAAAATTAATTGAATGCAAAATGCAGCATGTCCCTCTGGACACAAATGTAAGGGATGTAATGGGTGGGGGTGACAGAGAAATTAGTGGTTCATGGTGTAACCCAGCAAATTTAATAAGCAACGCATAGCCTATAATTTAGGCTGCTGCCCCAGGCAAAAAACATTGATTTTCATGCACTGGTCAATTTTGAGATTTTAGGCTAATTTGCATCCATAACATGTTTCAGACTAGTAAGAAAACATCCCAAAAATACATTTAGGGATATGTTTAGCTTACTCAAGTTAGCATTCATATATAAACCACACGTCAGAAAACTTAAAAATATCATTGTCTTATTAATCAGATGGGGAAGTTTCATATCTATTTGTTACATTTATTACCCTATTCACCTAGTGTCTTCTAAATGTTTGTAGTTTTACATATCTTTAAAGTGCCTTTTATTTGATTTCTGAGCCATAAATCAGTAGCACTTACACCAAGTTTCATTTCTATATTCTGAAGGTTTTCACAGAGGGGCTTGTTCATATATCACAGCGTGATTTATTCAACATTTTAATCCTAAAAACATGGCAAAAATAGTTTTTTATGGCTGTTATTTTCTGATTAAAGGAGTGATACAAAGAGATATCCAAAATCCCCTCAAAAAACGTTTGACTGTAATATGTCAACAAAATAAAACAAGGATTTTGAACCTGGCTTTATCCAATGTTCAGATTTCTAATCTGGAAATGCTAATTAACACATAACAAAGAAATTGTCCTATAATCAACTGGGTAAGTTTCATGATGATATATATATATGTTATGCTCTATGTGACTCCGTAAAGGAACTAGAAGTGGTGGTGTACATTCTCCCCCCTTTAAATGTCCTTTATAGGGTTACACAGAATCAAACCGTGACAGATCCCCGAGAAGTTATTTTCACCTCTCGCTACAAAACAGTGTTTCCGTTTTGCTTGCTCAGCTTATTTTGACAATCAAGCTGCGGCTCAAATCTTCTGATTCTCACTATGAACTGGGCTCTATGTTTGGTTATATAGGCCACTATTTGATCGTCACTAAGCTCCATGCAGGTGCTCGGCTCTGATTGGCTGCTCTTGATCAACGCACCTAAACTGCCACGTGTAAATACTTGGGTCCCCTGTTGAAAATAAAACATGTAGCGTAAAGATGTAATGAGAAGTGTGTGTGATATTTTTAAATGATTAAGAAATGGCATGCAGGGCGATCAGTGGTGCTTTTGGAGCTGATGTTGTCACCATCAGGCGACTTTACTCCAGCTGCTGCATCCTTTCACACCTCTGCCCATTTCCTCTCATTTTCATTGGTTGCAAAAAAAATAAAAAATCCCTCGCAGTCTCTCTCTCTCTCGATAAATACTGAGAATCTCTTCGTATTATCCGCATCCAACAAGCTTAGTCGGGAGGGAATAATCAGAGCCGCTTGATATGCACTCTGCTCTGCCGAGAGAGGCGTTTTTAAAAAGAAAAAACCAGCAGCTGAAGTAAGTGACTTATTTACCTTTCGCTGTTAAAGCAGGGTGGTGTGCTTTGTTTAAATGCATTTCAGCTAAGTAAGAAGTTGTTATTCGACGGTGAAAGTCACCAGGAGCTGCGTGTGATGGACATGCAGATAGCCTACAGGGAGATAATTGGATAGGCGTGTTTTAAAAGAAACTTTTCTTCCTGTCGCCTCTGTGGGCTGCATGCTCGGAGCAAAGAGGCATTCAACCGATTAATAGCAGGCCGGTGGAGCAGACCACGACTCCGGATAATACACTCCAACTGCTGGATGTTTGACTATAGACTGTGGATGTATTCAGGCATGTAGGAGGGCTGACACATAAAGTCAAGTTGTAGGCTGAGAGAATAAAATAAATCTTAAATCACACATGAATATAAATGTTCCACATTTATATTGAAATACAGCCTTTAATGTAAAAATGCTATTTTAGAAAATAAAGTTCAAAATTGAAAAATAAAGTAAAGTAAAGAAAAATAAAATAAAATAAAATAAAATAAAATAAAATAAAATAAAATAAAATAAAATAAAATAAAATAAAATAAAATAAAATAAAATAATGGTATTAATTAAAGGGGTCCATATGAACGTGCATGTGTCAGTTTGGGAAAGTGAGTTGTAGGGTTAGTTGTGCTGGGGTTGGGGGGTTGGGGGGTCGGTTGTCTGGCAGTCAGCTGGTCTGATAAATACAATGCCAGTCTTTGTTTTATTTTCGTGACGCAGAAAATTAAGGAGGCCTGAATGCGGAGTCGTGGCTGGCGTCCTGTAATCAGGCCAGCGCGTGCCGTCCGGATTATCTCGTTAATTTCTTACAGAAAGAAGAAGAGGAAGAAAAAAAAAATTCTCTCGGAGCCAATAATAATTAATGACTGGGCAGGGTATTTATTATTGAACGGGTGTGGAGCAAGTGACAGATTGAGTATAGGAGTGGCCGTTATTGGCTCTATAAAAAGAGAGAGAGGCACCCTGTGGTCCTGGGAACTTTATTCTAGGTAGGAGTTAATGTTACGAGAGGCATGCGGAATATACACTAATAGACTAATTAGCTGCTTTACAACAAAAAGAAAATATTACAGTTTATTAAACATTTGTTTCTCTTACCAGGCCAAATTATTTAAAAAATAGCCTAATATATTAAATATTTATAATTCATAGCTATTAGGTCTATTTTCTAGATTAATTAAAATGTTCCATATACATATTTAATCTCCTATGATGTTTCTTTAAGATAAAAAGGTACACGTGTCTCACAAACTATGTATTCTGTAGTGACCCTATTATACTATTTATTTTATTCATTACTAAGTATCCTTGTCAATATAATTTCGGGCTACATTGTTTCGCTTTATTTTGTCATTGCAAAATATTTAATAATTTCAAAGAATTGTTCTCTGTTACTTTAATATGATGTTATTAGACCTCGTTTGTGGTCCTTTCAAAGATTACTATTTTTTAAGTACAATTTGAGGCTGTTTTAAGACTGTTTTTAATGCACAATACTCGGAGACACATTTAGTGGGCCATCTCCTTGTTTGTTTAGATTAAGATTAAGTGCTCCTCTCTAATCAACACTTTTAGATCGTCTCACCTTCCAAATCTAATTACCGGGAGCAATTCATTAGGGAAGGAGGGGAATCGCCGCGAGGAGTGTCAATATTTTGTCAGAATTCACTTTGGGGAATGCCTCCATGTTTCTAATTATTTGCTAAAGTTGTCCTTCGTATTTTAATTTCGTAATATTTGAATGTACAAGGGTTTTAGTGGAAACAAACAATGGTCCCAATATATAGAAATGAAGATGCTCAGTTGTATTTGAATACGGGCTCAGTTTGCAGTATTGGCTTCTTTGTTTGTTCCCTAAAGTCTTTTGTTATCAGCATTACTTTTAGGTCAACAGTGGTCTTTGTTTCTGCAAATGGCCCCCCAATCAGCTGTCTATTTAGCTTCGCCTAACCTGTGGGTATATGCTAATTGAGAGCCGGGTTGGGGCCCAAAGAGTGTGCGCATTTTAACGACAATGTTTTGTTTTGGTGGTACTAGGAGAGGAGGAGAGGAGTGTGTTTGTGGGGGTGGTAAGGGGCGGAGTTATAGTAGCAGTTAGTGTGTGTGTGTGTGTGTGGTGGGGGGGTGATGGCGTAAACGCCTGTCAGCCAGACAGAGCATCCTCAGTCCAGCAGGGACAGCTGGGGGTCTCCACTCGCCTTTAAGAGCCCTGCGATTTCGAGGACGCCCACTTCTTTAAACCCACCGTGGTGCGTAAAGGGCTGCGCGTAAAACTCCGCGGACTTTCGACGAATATCAACAACCTTAAAAACAACTTCCTGTTCTGTGTCCTGCTCCAGGTTGATCCGGACGAACTGAAACACTAAACGGAGACGAGAGGGGATTAAAAAAACCAAACGCACACATTTTTTTCTGCCCTATTTTTCTCGTTTCTTCATCCGGCCGCCAGCATGATGTCCTATCTGAAGCAGCCCCCGTACACGGTGAACGGACTGAGCTTATCCTCAGGAGTGGACCTGCTGCATCCCTCAGTGGGATACCACGGTAATATACACCAAGATTTATTAGAAATACATAAAAAAAATACCATCCACGTTGCATGATTCGCAGTGCAATGATCAACATAGAATATATTATTTACATTAACAACTGGCTGGTGAACGACCGTTTGCATTACAAAGTATCGTTTATGAATCAAATAATCAAGTTACAGAAGCATTTTTAAATTACGCTGCCTTTGAAGTCAAACTGTGATATTTAGGGTCTTATTTTTCATTGTGGTTTTTTTTCAGGAGCCCCTCGCAAACAGAGGAGAGAGAGAACGACCTTCACTCGGGCCCAGCTCGATCTGCTGGAGAATCTGTTCAACAAGACCCGGTACCCGGACATCTTCATGAGAGAGGAGATGGCCTTAAAGATCAACCTGCCTGAATCCAGAGTGCAGGTGAGCCTCCAACACAAACCGTCTATTGATGGAAGCTCGATAATTGGTTATTTATCTGTACGAGAGGTTCCACTTCAGGGCTAAGTGTCCCCGTCATTGTTGGAGAAGTGCTTGGAAACAGTCATTTCTTGAGGCGATACTTTGTCCTTTCCTGCGTTTGAATCACACTAGATACGTTAGACATTTACTTTATGAATAACCCTATTTTAAATGCACGTATAAGAAACGTGTAAATATAATGGATAGTTTAGAAAAATGACATGATTTTCTGGGATAGTTATTTTCAATGTGGCTTTGTGATCACATGAATCTAACTTTTTTTAAAGTATCTTTAAAAGTGGAAACAGTAAAAGGGACAGAGGTTGTTTCATATCTAAATTAAATTCATTTAAACGCATTTTTTTTCCAGGTGTGGTTCAAAAACCGACGAGCCAAACATCGCCAACAGGCCCAACAAACCCAAAGTGGAGCGCAGAACAAGGCGGTCAGCAAGCCGGTGAAGAAGAAAAGCTCTCCGGTCAGAGAGGCCAGCTCAGAGAGCGGAGCCAGCGGGCAGTTCACGCCGCCCTCGAGCACCTCGCTCCCGGCCGTGAGCAGCAGCAGCAGCGCGGCACCGGTGTCTATCTGGAGCCCGGCCTCCATCTCCCCGCTCTCCGACCCGCTGTCTACCTCCTCCTCCTGTATGCAGCGCTCTTATCCCATGACCTACAGCCAGGCGTCGGGCTACAACCAGGGCTACACGGGCTCCTCGTCCTACTTCACCGGGATGGACTGCGGCTCCTACCTTTCTCCTATGCACCACCAGCTCTCCGCCGCGGGCTCCGCCATGAGCCCCATGGGGAGCAACGGGGTCTCCGGCCACCTGAGCAACGCGTCGTCCCTCTCCTCGTCCGCGTACGGGGCGGCGGGGCTGGGCTTCAGCAGCGCTGCAGACTGCCTGGACTACAAGGACCAAACGGCCTCCTCGTGGAAGCTCAATTTCAACGCGGACTGTTTGGATTACAAAGACCAAGCAGCGTGGAAATTCCAAGTGTTGTGAGGGGAGAGAAATTTAAAAAAATGGACAATTCCTCCCCCCCCACCCGCCCCCAAGCTGCAGGCAATTTAAATACCCAAGGTTGGGAGCAGCAAGTGCGGCGTTTTTTTCTTCTTCTTTTTTCCCACCACTTCGGGCCCCAACTTCTACCTCGGGCAGAGCAGAGCAGGACTGCCAGCCGGTTGTCTCACTTGTTGGGTTAACTTATTGAACATTCAGACTGACTTCTCCCCAACTTTGATCAAGGACACGGAACAAATGTGTTGACCAAAAGGAAAAAAGGATCAAAAGAGCGAAAGATCCAGTGAGCCTAACTTGGTTGAGTGTGAGGAATGGGTCAGGTTTTTTTTCTAAGCTCCTTAAAGACTCCCTTCTCTTGTCTTTTTTTATTTTGTTGGCACGCTGAAGGGCCCCTTTGATCAAAGCGTTGCGCATGAGTGTGTGTGTGTGTGTGTTAGAGAGAATGTGTGCGTGTGTGTGTGTGTGTGTGTGAGAAAAAGCAGCTCTGACATGAACCTGGATGCACTATTAATTTATGAGAAATGTTTAAAACTAGTTATAAGAGACAATCAGTCTGTTTGCGTGTGTGCGCATAAACGTCCCTTGTGTGTGTTTTTGAATTATTTTCCCCATGTGTTAGATTTGTTTAAAAAAAAAAATAACGTGATTCTTTGTACCACCTGTATGCAATTTTACTTCTTCGCACCACAAACCCAGCTGTGAATTTGATAGATTTATTTTCCTGTCTCGAGTGTTTAAATGATAAATTATTATGAGGACATGTTAGTTGAATGACATAAGGGAGTGCAGAGTGGATCAAGCCAGCAGCAAGCAAGGTCCATTGGAGCTGTAAAGGCCACAAACACACTAAATAACAATAAAGACCCCTTGACCTGACCCAACACTGTGTAAATCCATCTAAATCTCCTGTTTCTTCATGTTTTTACCACCTGCTTCTGCACACACCACAACACAACATGTAAACAAGCCTGAAAAAAAGAAGAAAGCCTCATTTATGCACATGTTTATCATATTTTACTCTTTTTGATTTGCCATACATATATTAAAGTGTCATTAAATGTAATCCTCGTGATGATCACCAACATGTCGTTTTAATGCCCTTCTTTTTTATTTCTACTACATCACTAGAGTCCTTGATTTCTGTCCAAGCAGGGAGGAATGTGAATTATGTGAGAGCTATGTTAATCCCGTCTCAGAAAGAAGGATAATCCAACATTTTTATTGACGGCTGCTCTTTGGTTCAGGGCGAACCGCTGGCCAGTTCACACGGAGAAATGTGAAATGAGCTCTGCAACTGAAGAGTCCAGGAACAAACTTGAATATAAAGTTACACAGCAAAGAAAACCGCATACAAAGTGGGCGTTAATGCTTCAAACAATAACTCAATGTATGATCCATATATAAAAGTGGGTAAAACTGAATTAACCTACAGAAAATAAAAAACAACACTAAATCATTGCCATATATATACGTGACTATTATCAAAATCATATTCAGCCTCAAATGTTGAAGCCTTTGCTCTTCCTCCTGAGCTCGATCAAAATCAATGTGCATCCAGACATCTGTTGCAGGGATTGTGATTAGTCCTGCATTACGGATTTGTGTGGACATAAAGCCAGGAAGCCTCTTTGGGGTTTTAGGGAGAGCATGTGAGCCTGAGCAGGTCCGGGGGCTCGTGCATGGCTTAAGGAGGAAGAAGAAGAAGAAGAAGAAGAAGAAGAAGAAAGAAAGGCTCGTGCTATCGGCCTAATTAGGATGTGACAGGAGATGTCAGAGAGGCTTCTAATAACTCTGCCGTTGACGTCCTTTGTTGTCCATTTGACCCCCAATTAGCAGCGAATTACACCCACAATTACAGAGCGACAAACAACTGACTGTTAGCGTACAGTCTGGTAAATATCACTGTAAATGTAACCTGACATTTCTAATTTATTTATTGATAATGTGTTTTTAATTAAGGATTTAGAGCGGACACAATCTTCAGATCATGAAATAATCGCGACCTAAATAAAGACAAGATTAATTAACTAATAAATAAATACATAAAAAACAATAAAACGGCTGCAAATGTGAGGAAGAACATAATTCATATGAAAACAATTATATAATTGAGTCAAATCCATGCCCATAAAGATAGTGCTCTTCATCATATATATATATACACATTGAAAGCTTCAACAGGTTCAATAAATGTCAGCAGAGAGCAGTAAGTCAGTCTTCCTGCAGCAGGAGGACCCGGGGCCCCCGAGTATCCATTCGGTTTTAATTAAGCACAAGCGGCACTGAAGGGGACATATGGGTCCGGCAGACGCGCTTCATTAATCCTCTCATCGCATTTGAGGATGTTAAACAATAAAAAAAAGAGAGCCTCGGAAGCCTCTTCTTGGCTGAAGCGACCGCACATTTTGTCGACCGTCGCCCCCCGAGGCAGGGCTTTACCCCAGCGACACCACTTCACCACGGCCGGAGATTTCCAGGTTTCCCCGCCGGCGGAGAGGATCCGACCAACGCTGGAGGGGCGTCTCGAGCGGCGACGGGCCTCAAAACCAGCAACACTTTACTCCAGTTTCACGGTGACAGAAACGTAACGCAATCAGATAAATATTGAGATTATAATATAGAGAATCTGAAATAATACGCACTAGACACACTTTATTATGGGAGGCTAAAACCAGTAGAGGCAGTGCTGTAGGCCTAGATAGCCATACGGTGTGTTTTACATTATACCCTTTTTTTAATCTCCCATTGTAAAATATTCAAATATATTATTAAATTGCCTTGGAGTTTCTTTGCGATACAAAGGCCTTAATAGCATATTCATAGCCAAATAACATACATTGACTGCTATATCAGTGTAGAGATACATACGGTTATGGTCCTTTTGGTTCAGTCTATATTAGCAGCTTTTAAGTTATTCAATTATTTACATTAGGTTATTTATTATTTATGAGTTTTTATTGTATTTTGCTTCCTACATGTTCCTAATTTGCTTCATAATCTACCGTTTTGTCACTAGTTCTAAATAAAGAACAAATTGGATTTCAAAACATTTACTTCGTAAAGGAGGAATAAAGATATATTCAATGACTAAACTTGGCAATATCTATTGCCAAAGATAGTCTGTAGCTATATATGCAATAAGGTTATAATAACAACGATCTATGATCATTATTATGTGGAAAGTTTCATGATTTGGTCTATATCATTTCAAATGCAGCCAATATGAGTTTTAGCAAAGCAATACTGCCTATTTTTCTTTTTGCCAAATCTTCTTACAATCTTTTTTAGACCCTAACTCACTATTATATCACTTATATTCGTGAAATAAAAAAACTGAGTAGAATCATAAAATGTCCAAAAGGTTTCACCTGTTTTGCATCTGAATCCACCTAAATATACACATTAGCGATGGCTGATTTAGATGTGAAAATATTTCAGAATGGCTTTGTATCATCTTCGTAGAAACACACCACGCAGCCTGTTGTTGCAGCTCTTTTTGTAGTCGGTATTTGGACTGATTGTTTTTTTGACTCAGACCAATATAACGGGCCGATTGGGAACAAATCAACTTGCCAATTAATGTCTGGAGAGAGGGAAGGCATGACGTGAAACATCAAGAAACATTTGTGATGAACAATTCATGATTTAAAGCAGCCTACCAGAGTTAATTTAAATAGACTATGCTGTTATCAGCTGTGCAATGTCACTGACAGGCATATGACTTTGTTTTTGTAAGAAGAAAATAATTAGTGAAAGTACTGGGGCAACAATCCTGCATATTTGAATACAGTAACCGCCATTTGGCGATGGACCTGATTTCACGACAGCAGTTGCATAAAATAAACGGATGATAATCTGAATGTAGTTTTCTTTCAGGAAGAAAGGAACACAGGAGATAAACGGACAATTTGTTGGTGAGAATATAACTAAAGACTATTGTTATGCATAAGTATGTGTCCTGCATTCCCCGAGAGACGACGTCGATCACATATCAACACATACATAATTCATCTCCGACAACAGCAGTCGTGGGATCTCATTTAAATGAATGAAACAATAGTGTTTCTGTACTATTCAGACTGGCGGTTGAGGAATATGGTAAATGGTTAAAAGTACACAGCCGTAACTCTTTATGACCTTCTGTGTTAAGCCACGTAATGGGACGAGTGATTTCATCTCGTGGATTACACAATTTTATGAGATTAAACTCAATTCTATCAGATGCACACGCTATAATGTTGCCATGTGACGTTTTAATGGGACTTAAAGCGGCGCAAAATGTTCTTTTAATTGGGATCCAGGAATGCCGTGGGGCTGCTGATGAAGGCAGCGCCGGCTCAAAGAGGACTCATTCGGCTCTAATGTAAAACACTGTTTTCACATTCGTAAATTGTTTCTTGAAAAGGAGGCACAGAGTTGACAAAGTGAAGTATAGAGCTCCAGGGGGAAGTGTTTGTTTTAAATGTTGCTGCCGAAAGAGCTCAGCAGGGGTGGAAGAAGTATTTAGATCCTGCAGTTCAGTAGAAGTACAACACAACAATGCAAAAGTATTCTGTTGAAACTTGCATTCAAAATTCTACTTCAGTATTAAGATGTGCTCAAAGTAACATAAGTGAAAGCACCTGTTCTGCAGTAGCCTATAATGGCCCCTGGCACTGATATGTGTATTACATCACTGTGACTATTTGTTATTTTGTCGAACCAAATCTCGTTCTAAAATCTTGCATCGCATCTACATTGACGATATCAGATACATATTCAGCCATGACTATGAGAATATTTTAGATAATACGAAACTACGTTTTCTGTACTCACACTTGATGACCGGCCACACTGATGTGTCTGACAAAACATGAGTGAGAATTGGAGAGAGGAGTGTCGGTGTTGCCACAGTTTGTTGTATCGGAATGCGACGCCAGTCAACCAAGATGCACCACAACAAACTGACCGGATCAAGCGAAAGCTGGGGTCTCAGTAGGGTCCTTTCATAATGATAACAGACACTTATTATAACAATCAGAGCCTGTCAGTGGCAAACACAAGTACATTGAAGGTGCATAATTACCTGTTATTGTTACATGTGCAGCGTTCTCGCTCAATGGATCAATTAAAATAATTGTCTGAAAATAGGATCCAAATGCTTTGAACTAATTGTAACTACTTAGTATTGAGCTTAGCCTTAAATCCAGTGCTACTTAAGGGTCTGGCCCCCTCCAAAAGGTCGCACTATAAATCCGAGGGGTCTGGTGATGATCGATGGGAGATGAAAGAAGAAAAGACAAAAATGTGTTCCGCAAATTGGTATTTTTTTTTTGGGGGGGGATTTTTTTCTATAATCTTTGCTTTTGTCTGAAATATTGGCTAATTTGACATATTTGGTGGAACTGCTTTTTAATGAGGTGTCAAAAGAGAGAGACATTGGGTTTAATCCTGTTTTTAGCTTATCATATGTTTTTTATATAAAATTGTAACCTGAAAAGTAACCGGTAGATAGAGCTGTCAGATACATGTACTGGAGTAAAAAGTATAATATTTCCCACTGACATTAAGTAATGTAAGAATATAAAGTAGCATACAATGAAAATAGTCAAGTAAAATACAAGTAACTGAAAATGGTACTTGAATAAATGCACTTTCCACCACCGAGAGTCAATGTAGTAATTCAATTAGGTGACGTATACAGTACATGGTTTTGATGATCAGATTTATACATTTTCATATGTGTTTTGAACAGTCCATTGCATCATCAAACAGGACACAAGTGAACTGTATGAAGCCAACGTTTTCCTTATATAACAAAGTCAACGTGACATTGCTGTTAACATATTAGATATATAAACCCCTGCTGGACAACATGAGTCTATATTGACTGTGAGTTTGTTGTTATTGTGCAAAGGATCACGGGCCGTTTAGCATGATTATTACCAGGTTTGTTTGGCTCTTTTCCCAATTTACGTTGGAATTTACTGCAGAAAATGCTTATCAGCTGGACCTCCTGCGTGCTTCTCCAATAACTAATAGCTGCTTGAGCCTTCTGTTGATGCAATTTTTTGTTTTGCAAGCATGGCACACTGTATGCATGTTTTTTAGTTTCATGTAAGGAGAGGGACACGAATCACAAACGCATGTTTGTATCCAAGATAAAATGATCATGCATTAAACGCTTCTCTGTGAGAGCATGTAAGTACATTGTGCACTGACGAAGGCCTCATGCTGAAATGTCTGCATTCCTTCTTTTTTTAAGTCCTTTTTAATTTAATTAAGAGCTGTTTGGTTTCTCTTATCTTGTCATCTTATCTTGACTTAAAAAAAACCTTTATTTCACGATGAGCACGATTCCGCTCAAAAATTGTAACACTTGATCTCATTTGTATCATAATCTGTACATTAATCTCACCCAATAATAACTGAATTTATATTGAATTAACTGATTTTCAAGACTTGAGCCTGTTACGAATGGATGAAAACCTTTTATAAAGGAAACATTAGTGAAATGTTAAACTAAATTACTTTCGAATGGGGCTATGATTTGAGCTGGGCGTCTCCAGCATATGGCCGGAGTTAAACATGTGAGCCAAAATATGAATAATGCTGAGATACTGTCATTTCAGGAAATACAACACACATACAGTATGTTGCACACACACACACACACACACACACACACACACACACACACACACAC
>NW_022280064.1:1738251-1749115 GCF_004355925.1 Anarrhichthys ocellatus | reverse complement strand
ACACACACACACACACACACACACACACACACACACACACACACACAGACATAAAGCTGAAAGCTGATTACAGGTTTAGAGAAAATCCCAGCATATGTAAAAAAATAAAATAAAATTGCCATCATAGAATTAATGCTTTACATAAAGTTAATGCCTATTAATGTTTCTTTCTCTCTTTTTTGACCCAAAGAATCCTTTTAGCTTCTGGACCTAATGACCCTGGATTATGTGGACAGTGGCCCTCCAGCCAACAAAGCACTCTCATGAGAACAGACCATTAGCAGGGGGAAAACAAATATCATAAATCTCCTTATAAGAGCAAAAGGGAGATGTTGTAATAACAGATTACATGCATTTACTGTAATGGCCAAATTTACATCCATGAGCTGAAGCTAAAAGCATTTGACGCAAACAGACGATTGAGCGAAGCTTCGTTTAGGAAGCTATAGGACAGCGAGGAGGAGGCAGAGTTTCAAATAATGAAATCAAAAACACACACCTGGTTGAGGTCACTTTTCTGAGCAGGTTAATCTGAAGCTGTCTGTCTTGTTTGGCTCAAGAGTGATGCTAAATGTCTTCTAATTTAAGTTGCTGAGAGCTTTACACTTGAAATGAGTGGTCGGTGCCGCACTGTTGTCGTTAACTTCGAAAACTAAAACCCCAAACAGTAAGTTAGACACGAGTGTGTTCCTGATGCAACACAGCAAGATCAACATCTATACATGGAAACCCTTCCTCTATGAGTCTGACATGTAGCTACAAACTGGACTGAGCTGCACTGGATATCTGAGGGAGATGAAAAGTTTGATACAAAACAAAGGTTATCTCTTTTATTAAAAAAGAAAAAGAAAGGTAAGCCAAACACAATGTAACATTTTGACAGAAAATATCTTAAGTCAAGGTCCACTTTCCAGCTTTTTACAAGAGCTTTCCTCTGCATCTTACTGTCTTTAGAGGAGGGAGTTTGCTCAGTTGTCAAGCTAAAACGTTCCCACTTTAAGGTGCAATATACGGGATTCAGAGCATTAATAAAGCGGTAAACAAGTAGTTGTTATGTTAAGATATATAGGAACAATGTCTGAGCAGAAAATTAAGTAACTCTCCCTCTATGTGTGTTGTTATCAGAGCCTCTCCTTGCTTTGTTGACATAGCCGGCCCAGCTCCATGTGCTTTTAGTGCACGTTAGTGCATGTTAGTGCATGTGATCTTGCCCCACTGGTTAGCTCCCAGCCCCCGCTCTGCTCTGCTCTCATACAGCAGTTACTGTCGCTGAGGACACCGTCCTGACAGACTGCGTCATCGCAGAAGCGTAGCACCCAACCACCTCCGGGTAAACACCGTCAGCTCCGTCAGTAGTTTGCACTGTTAGCGCCGTTAGCTACAAGCCACCGGCTCAGCCGTCGCCATGTTGGGAAGCCGTTGACAGGGAACTGAAATGCTCCCAAAATTTAACAACTGTAAATAATGTAAAATAATTTCCACTAATGTTAACCCCAAAATCCAATGAAACAGTTGAAAAGAGCTGAGTATATTTCTCTCTATGTTTTGAAAGATAGTAATAAATAAATAATTAAAAAACTGTGATAATTCCTGAAAATAAGGTCAAATCAGGGCGAACAGCTAACTAAGTGCATAACTTGTTAAACACACGTCGACCTCAACTGCCAAACCTCTCCTCTACTGCAGTTGCAATACAGAGGTCAGAGGTCAAGGGGCCTCCCAATGAAAATCTCACGAAACAACAAACAGCTCCATTCATGTCCATCTTTACTGCAATTACAGACAAGTAGGACATGATTTCTAAAGATAAATCCTGATGACTACAGTATCCATTGCACTATTTACCTTCCTGCTCACTGTGACTCTCTCTGGGCAGATGGAGAGGTAGTACAGTAGAGGAGGAAGGATGCAGAGTTTGTTGACAGATGCCTCTCTATCCCTGCCCCGCCTCGCCTCCGCCCACCTGTTAAGGGCGGCGGTGAGCTCCTGGAGGCAAGCGTGTCTGTTGCGGACGCACGCCGTGAGGAGGTGGCCGGGGAGGGGCGGACTGGAGATGCTGACACGTGCTGCCCTGCTGAGATCTTCCTCCCGTTACAAGTGTTGTGACAGAACAGTATGTGCGTGTGTTGCATTAGGCGAATGAGCGCAGGTGTTTCCTCTGCTCTGTGGTAATATGTTGTGTTTATGGGTTTGTGGATCAATCATATCTGTGTGTGTTAGTGTGTGTGTGTTTAGGGGAGCAGGAGGAGTGTGCCCTCTTTGCACCCCCACAGCCGCCACACGCCTGGCCACCTGCTCTGGGATTAGAGAGCATGCGGATTACACGCGTCACAATGGAGATATACAAACACAAATATGCCCTCGGCCAACAAAGCACACACACACACACACACACGCCGGACAGCATTGTCGCTAATCGCTTTTAGCATCTTCAATATTTTCATAGTTTGGGAAACAATGACTCTGGATGCAATGCACGACAGATGATATTTACGTTTATGTTGACTGATGCTTTTAGATGCAGGAGTGGAGATTTTGACCTGTAGACCTTTTCTGTGGATTCATTATTGTACGTGTTTATTGAGGATTATTATTGCTTATTGCACCACTCTGGACTTGTTGTTTCAGTGAGTTTTATCATGTGTGTGTGTGTGTGTGTGTGTGTGTGTGTGTGTGTGTGTGACCCACAACAGATCTACTTATCCTACTTTTCAACCATAAAAACACGATGACGTCAACACGCAGAAACCAAGAGAGCTCCTCAAAACAGAGCATCACGATTAACAACAACAGCACAGACAACGCAAACACAAACAATTCTTATTCACAACGATGGGTGGGTGTATTTTATCAATACTAGTACTCTTACTCTTTTTGATTATATTGAACAACAATAACAAAAATAATCGACATTGGTTTATTCTTCTTCTATGGAAACAAATAGTTTTTCTTTCGTAGCAATACAAGAAGTTCCAAAATCCTTCAAATTCATTCGCAGCTAAACAATTAGCTAAGCGATTAGCTTTCATATATTAGCAAACTCCGTAAGGCATCGCTAACATTACCTGCAGTGGAGAATAGACGGCTGCCCAGTGTACGTGAATAGTCTTCTGTTTTCAGGCGTGCTAATATGGACGGAATTCATTTCTTAAATGATGCTGAAACGCCCGTGTGGACGTAGATCGTTTTCATTTTAAAACTTTGTTTCAAAACAGAAACGTATCAGTGTGGACGGAGCCCAGGTCTCCGTATACTTTCGAACACACCGGGTTTCCCAGCGCACGGTCGCAGTGAACACGTGGTTTAGTCAAAACATCGTGGTTGATCATCATGAAGGACGATGGTAAACTAAGTAAACTGTGAAAACCATGACACCATAAAAGTATGGAAAACATATCACGTACAACGTAACTTCAGAATAACTCAGCAACACTTTAGCACACAGACACCAGCCTCCTGGTTGAGAGTTGAGAGTGTTGTGTATTTTTTCTGGCTTTATTCTACGTCATCACACTCGTGGAGCATTTTCTTTCTCTGACCGTCAGTTATTTAAAAGCCTGGTGCTTCTCTTACAGACACTAAAGGGTACCTTGGCGTCGGTATCAGGCTGTAATATCATAATATAACATTTGAAATCGAACTACATAATTATCTCAGTCATTCTTTAATATTATTGTGAACAGGTAAACCTGCTGAGAGCTTTGACTCAGTTCCCCGCAATCATTTAAAGGGACATTCTGTCTATTTTACACATCAGAGACAATTTCTATTTCATTTTTTTGCTCGTCACAGGGAGCACTACACAGCCTGTAAAAACACCTCAATAATACCTTCTTTGGTTTTTAGGGACTGAAAATCCAATCAATGAACACGATGGAAATAAACTGAGAAAATAAATGTATATAATAATTAGAATGTTAAACTACAGAACTACACAGACTTCTCATTAAAAAATCATTCAAAGTTGATTTGAAACTGAACACGTGTTTGGCTAATTTCAGTTTTATGAATTAAAAAAAATTCTGTGTTTTCCATATGACGTAAATGAAGTGTAATCTCTCACATATAAGGCAGAAATATAAATGAGAAAATGTCACTCGTGATGAAACAAAAGAAGGCAACATAACGAGCATCATCGAGAGGCTTGAGGGTAGCCGTCATTTTTTCGGATGTTAATCTAACAGTCATCACTGTGACATATGTCTGGATGATGTAATTCAGGGCTTCAGTGTCATCTAAATATATTTTAATGATATTTATTTTAAGTGATCCCGATGTACAGCAAAAAAAAAATGAACGCCACATGAACTACCAGCTCTCTTTGTGTTCAGTGACATTCATAAAGGCATTTGACGTCTCACACTTGTTGTGTAAGAGGCCTTTGGGCCTCTGCTCGAGTGCTTAAAAACAGTCATGGTGGGATGTCGGGGGGGTGAAGATCTTCCCCCTCTTCCTCGCCTCCTTTTGCCCCACGGGGTCGGCGGGTTTGTTTTGCTAATGACCCCATCCCGTTATGACCTCATTGAGTTTGCGCTCAGTAATTGGTGGCACACTGACACACTGCGGTGTTGGGGGGAGGGGCTCACACGCCTAGAGGGGGGGCGATCCTATTGTAAACATTCCTCCCTGACAAATAAGGTATTGTTATTGATGATTAACGACAATGAGGGGTACTGTGTGTGTGCGTGTGTGTGTGTGTATGTGTGTGTGTGTGTTGGGCAGGGAAAAGGATAATAAGGATGATGTAGGTGATGAATGATGATGACAAGTGAAGTGTTACCCCAGATTATCCTCGGCATGGAGGGAAGTGGCAGTAATGAAGATAACTGATGATGACAGTAAATAGTTTGTCAGTGCTCTGTTAATGATGATACTCTCCACACCTTCCTTTGCTGAAGTGCCATTGTGCAAGGCACTGAGTCCCGAGTAGCTACAGGACAAGGGATCCATGTTTCCTTGTTTAATTCAGGCTGCAACCTCCGGGTCTGAAAAGTGAAGCTAATGCGTAAGAGCCTTGAACCTTGCATTCTCTCTAATGGCCATCAGGGGGCGACTCCTCTGTTTGCTTAACTAAGTCAGATTGTATAGAAGTCTATGAGAAAATGACCCTACTTCTAACTTGATTTATTACCTCAGTAAACTTTGTAAACATGAGTTTATGGTCTCAATCTCTAGTTTCAAGTCTTCTTCAATGCAGTTTAGAGTCAAATAGACATAAAGCAGAGTATGCTTTAGGGTGGGGCTACCTTGTGATTGACAGGTCGCTACCAAGCGTTGTCCGGTCTGGGAGTTGTCTGTGTTTTCGTCTTCAACCCGTTCACAGTGTCGTCAGTTGATGAAAGTCAATTTTAACCTTTTTGGTCGCCCTAAAAATGTCGTATTCAGCTCCACCCTTTCGTGTCTCTTCTGGTTGCAAAAAGCCAACATGGCGACGGCCAAAATCCAAGATGGCGACGGCCAAAAAGCCAAACTTGAGGCTTCAAAACAAACATTGAGGTAATACACAAACTAATGGGTGACGACACAGTGCTTGGCTCCACTTCTTATATACAGTCTATGGTTAAATGGCTCTATTTTTTTGAAGAAACCAGTTCTGTATGGAACAATTGTATGATCTGGATTAATGTGGAAAAAGATGTATACAGTAGGTCTGAGGAGATTATATTTTGTATTATATTATCGTTAGGAAGTCGGGTTTTGGGTACTTGTACTGTAGTTGAGCACTTGTATGAGGGTGTGGATGCATGGTGCTGCTGGTGGTTGAAGGTGGATGGGTCCTCTTGATGGGGAGTCTCTCCTTTCTTTGCTGACACTTGTTTTGTAGCACAGTCAACCTCTTCATAATCTGCAGCTCCTGCAGGGACTTTGTTTATTCATGTGTTTCTGGTTCAAGCTAAATCCTCGCAGTTGCTGCCGTCGATCGAATTTTTTGGAGACTGATCTTGATGTCTCTGTTTGACCTCTTTTTCTGATCTGCAGGTCCTCGTTGGCTCTGAGATTAAGTTTAGGTAAATGTGAGACTGGCTTTCTCCACACGTGGCCAGTCCATCTGAGTTGGTGTTAAATGATGATGGTGGCGGTGTCGTTGGTTTTTATTTCCTCTAGCACACTGATGTATCTGTGTTTGCCTCTCCAGCTGATGCTAAACATGTCTCACTCAACTGTCTCATAACCGAGCAGTTTGGTCCTCACTTGTATGTCCACTAGACTCCTCTCTTGAGTTTTACAAAGGCCTTTCTGGCACGGCTGATACGATGATGTATTTCTTTGTTGATGTCAGATCTGAAGGAGAGGAGGGTGCCAGCCGGGAAAGAGGTCCGCACTTTGGAGATTGGAATCGTTAATGTGGATTGCAGTTGGACGAGCAGTGATTTGCGGTGGCAGCTGGTGGGAAACGTGTGTCTTCTTGAGGCTGAAAGGGCATAGATTATAAAAATATTGAAGCTCCCAATATATAAGAATATAATAGTAAACATCTGTACTTGTGATTTAGTATTTTTACATTTGTGTATTGCTATTAAAGAATTATGTAAAATATCACAACACCACCACTGCGCAGCGGGAAAATCTAAATAGCACTAATATGTTGGATATAGTTATTATCTATGACAGGAGTGAATACGTTCTCGTTTCATCCTTCACCCTTTTTTCCCAGAACTTTAATTTGACTCGCGGATGGGGGCCTCTCTTGCATGGATGGAAGGTTAACTATTAGACTTGTAATATGGCACAAAATTATATCTTCATGGTCTGTGTGAGTGTGTGTGTGTGTGTGTGTGTTTAGGAGTTAAGTGGTTGCATATCTTCTGTGAGAAATGCCCGGAGTCATTCATGGATTTTTCTAATGCGTCTGTCTACATTATTCAAATGAATTCGAGGGGAAGTGTATAATCGTGTGTGTGTGTGTGTGTGTGTGTGCACTAATACATTCTTCTAAGGAAATGCACCATCGATTGTAAATCAAAAAAAGTCACATGATAGCCATCAGTGTTAATTATCATCTGCTATGTGTAATAGGTAATTACACAGACATTACTATCATTAATTATAGAGCGTTTATAAATGAATTAGCATGTATTATGTCTCCCTTTGGTGTGTCTCTGTGCGTGTGCTCTGCGGCAATGGATTTGGCAGGTAAACAAAATGCTCTGCTGCTGTTGCATCGCTTGTGTCATGCAGGTAAGCGCCACAGGAACCCTCCAAACAACAACAACAAACAATGAACAAGGGATGAAAAGTGCTTCTGCTTGTGTCTGGTTCATATCAGGAAAAAAACTAACAAAAAACATGTGCGCACATGCGCCCACAAATACCCACAAATGCAAACACACACATGCCCTATCTTGCTTTTTTATTTTTATTTTTTACTTTTAGTGGATGGCAGCAAAAGTCAGCCATGCAAGCTCCCCTCCTCCTCCTCCCCCCCTCTCTCATCCCACTATCACATCGGACAGGGTCTACTTATAGTACCACGCCAGAGAGCAGAGAATGGGGAGAGAAAGGGTATTATGACAGTGAGGAGAGAAAAGAGAGGGAGCGAGAGAAAAGAAGGGCAGACAGGGTATTATGAGAGAGAGGGATGAGAGCAGTGAAGGCATTTGGAGTCTTTATTCGCCTTCCTAAGCCACGGGCTGCGCTCCCAATCCGATTGGTCGATACGGCCAGCCATGTAAATGAAATGCAAAGCAGAGAGACCCTGACTTCCCTTTGCCAATTTGTGGGGCCCTTTCTCTCTTCCTCTGCTGATGGCTTCCTCCTTTTATCAGTCTGTCTTCCTCTCAACTTGACGCCTTTCTTCCTCAGTATCGCATCCCGCCGCCTTCAACCTCTGATTCTCTCTCTGGAAGATAATGATTTGCCTCTTTTCCTGTAAGAGCTGAACTCTGCACTTCTCTAATGTTCAGCTCGAAGGATTTAATCCACGCTTTTTTAAATATTTCCTGGGAAACTCTAGTGGTGATTAAGCATATGCTCTTTTGCATGTGTGCAGCTCTGTTTGTGTGTGTGTGTGTGTGTGTGTGTGTGTGTGTGTGTGTGTGTGTGTGTGTGTGCGTGCAGAAGCATTTATACGTGTCCTCACGCTCTTTGCATAAAGCTGGATTCGAGGCCATTAGAGGTTGTTTGCTCTTCCCTTGAAGTTTTCTTCAGCTGCATCAGGTCTGACCCTGACTGGACTTCCACACATTATTTGCTCATATCAATACACTCCTCCTCCTTTTAGACATTTCATTTAATGTCCAGGATGGAGACCGTCCTCCACCCCGGCAGGAGGAGGGTCTGTTGACACTAAACTCTTCCCAGGGGGGCAGAGTACCAGTAATGGGGGTTCTGGCTGCGTAAAGCCCTGGCTGTGAGATTTAGGTTACCGTTTATTTATTTTATTTATTTATTTTAAAGAGTCTAATCAGCTCCAGCAGTGTTTTTCCTTCTCTTAACGGAATGGGACGGGGTGACAGGCTGATAGATGGGGCAGGACTGATGACAGCTTTTAAGTGCAGACAAATGCCACAGTCTGTCCCAGATTAAAAATGCCCACTACCGCTGTAATCCCTGTAGCGCTGCCAAATTGGTATTTCCTTCCTTCCCCTGAGCTGAGCAGCACTGAATGAGCAGAGACGGGGACAGGAAGAGAATGAGCATCACAGAGCGACTTGTGAGGACTGATCCGACTGAACTCCCTGGCCCTGTGGTTGGTTGGAGTGGACTGAATTTCTCTCTTAAATTCTTCAGCAGAAACACAGTTCATGCCAACAATATGTTACTAGGAATTAGTCGCAGGAATTTGTTGCGTCGGTGCTCACGGAAGGAAAAAAAGCATCATGCTCAGCTTTAGCTCTGCTGAGGAAATATGCCTAAAGAGAGAGATGTGGATGCACTTCTGAAAACTAATAATTATAAGTAGGTAATAAATAGCACAAGAGAGGGAGAGAGATAAGAGAGAGAAAATACAGTAAATGATCAGATAGATACAAATGCAAGAATGGAACAAAGTGGAGAGGGAAGTGACCCACTGGTCAGCAACCATCCTCTTAGACTGTTTATAATGCAAACACTGCCACCTGCAGGCTGCTCTGAAAAACACAACTGCTTCATAACACGACTAACAAACATGCACAGAAATCACACACACCTTCAAACACACACACAAAATCACAAAACATGACAGAAAATTGTCTGTCGGGGAGTCTCTCTACAGAAGTTTATATATATTTTTTAAACGGTCCTCCAAAATGGCTCAGTACGCTCTGAACTAACTGCTGATGTAATAAAAATGTTGAATGCACAGCATGTAAGCCATTAATACGTTTTGTGGTATTGTTGCATCATGATTTTGGGGGCAATTCTTGCAATGAAAAATGTAATTTAACATGAAATGTAATAACAAAACAAAAACAAAATAATCCACATGTAATCCACACTGAAGCTTGTGATAACTCCGCTAGAGCTCTTTCCCCAACCAGGTGAAGTCCTTATTGCACAAACCAGCACAGAAGCACTCCCTGGATTCCCACCTATCGGTGCCGGTTGCGTTATTTACAATCAGAGCCAGACCAATAAATCGTCCAGATCGACATATCAGCCAATATTAGCTTATTGCTGGTATATCGGTATCAGTGTAAATGGCAGGCAATAAGAAACAAGAAGTTGCAGTACAGAAATACCGAAGTGGGTTTGCGGTAACTTTTTAAAAAGAGACCAGAGACTACTTGATTTTTCAACTTTACAATGTTCCTTCCAAGTCTATAAAAAATAATCGAATGGATCCGTTAGATTGTTGTTTATGTTGTAAAATGACATTATTGGATTCAAAAAAGATATATGTATATGTTGATATCAGTATTGCCCTCAGATCCAGTATTGGTCGAGTATAGTTACAATGCTTGGCCATGCTGAAACCTTTTGTCTGCAATGAGGGTCACATGGACACTACAGATATCACAAATAAATTTCTTATTTGCAAATATAATCACGTTGTATTCATTATCCATATCTAGATAAACTCAAGACATGTCATCTATTGAAATGACAATTTTTGTGGAAGACATTTTAACATGTCTAAGTAAGAAATGCAGGTGAACATAATGAAATGAGTGTAATGAAGGCTGAACTCCATTTTGCATGCTGACACACTGTCGAGGCTTACTGGGACACTTAGCAGACAACTACTGTTCCCACGATGACAAGTCAGCTGTGTCTGCTGCGAAAATGTTCTACTGCATTTATTGTCAAAATAATGATGGGCTTGTTTTTGATGACAACTGAGCAAACTCAATGCGCAACAAAAAATGGCTGAAAGCTCAATAAACCACAAAAAGTTGACTTTCTGATCATATTTTATTGTGAAACCTGTATTTTCAAGGTAAAAAATGAACAGTCAAACCCAAGTTTTGTCGGTTTTATCTTCACTGCTGATCCCGACACAAATTTAAAGTGCCCAATCTCCCAATTTACCAAAAAACAAAACTTGCTGTTAGTGTAGCCATGCAAATAGTTTTGGTTTGATTTGTCCGGGTTTACGTGTCTATCTCTGAGATTTTTGACGTCACTCCTGTACAATGGAGGTAAACAGGTATTTATTTTATGGTGCATTAAAATTACATTAAAATAAAATAAGTATCTTTCCAGCAACAATGCTCTGGATAATCTTGTAAATAGCTTTCATTGGAACTACTGTTGATATCTCACAACCTGGACACCTCAAACCAAAACTACAGACATGGCTAGAGAAGAAATAAACGAGAAAATTGTGTTTTTTTTGGGGGGGACCGGCCCTTTTAACTAATGGCAAGTCAACCTGTACTGTATTCACCTGGGAATGTGTGTGTGTGTGTGTGTGTGTGTGTATGCAGGTTTGTGATGGACG
>NW_022280064.1:1717100-1738241 GCF_004355925.1 Anarrhichthys ocellatus | reverse complement strand
GTGTGTGTGTGTGTGTGTGTGTGTGTGTGTGTGTGTGTGTGTGTGTGGAGAGCTGGCAGGTCTGTTCAGTGCTGCTGCTGGTGGGATTTGTAACATGTCAGTCCGTCGCTTTGAGATGAAACTCAGCCCCTCTCGCACTTGCTGTGTGTTTTCTACCTCCCTGCATGTGTCCTCTCAGGCCCTGTCTACACGTAACTGATATTTCGGCCTATGTTTTTGGCCTCTCGTCCAACACAGAGTTTTAGGTCACTGGAAAGGATATTTTTTTAAATGATTTTTAAAACCTCCGGTTACTTAATATCTGCGTGGACACTGCGTTTTGGGAAACAGTGACGTCTTAACATAACAGATAGTTTCACTTTAACAACAACCGGCGAAGGCCGTTCAAACGGACCAGAAGTAAATCCCATCGTTCCTTTACCACCGCTCACAGAGCTTGATGTTGGCCATGTTTATTGTGTCTTTTGCATGAGGAACCTCGTCCTCCCCCCCTTCGCAGAGTCTTCCATGGCAGGATACTGTTCCTAAAAGGACACTGGGATGTCTGAGTATTTAGTATAACAAGACTCCCAATCAACGTTTTCTTGGGCTTTCATCGCCAATATTGTCCACTTCATTGTGCGTCCACACATATGAGTCAATTTTATTTTTCGCCATAGCACCAACTATCAAATATGTAGAAATAACAAGCTATAGCTTTATTGTTTATTATTTGTTAACACCGCCAAAGGAGAACAAGCTCACTGCACATGCTCAGAATCATTTTCTCTGTTTTGTGACATAATGTTGACGTATTGTTGACGTAGCCTTTATCGCCACCTACGGGCCCGGCCAGCGTTTGGAGTCATTTATGCGTTCTAGTGGACGGAGATATTCTGTAAAACAAAGATCGGGTGGACATCATTTTATTTTAAAACGTAGAGGGAAATGTCTGTATAAGTGAAGACATGGGCCTCAGTCTCTCCCCCTCTCTGCTCACACACAAACATCCTCACATGCATGCAAACATAATCTACATACATATAAGCCCACGCACACGTGTGCATTTTGCAGGAACACCCCACATGAACTCCCCCCCACCCCCAGTGTCCTCATCCTCATAGTTATTAACCCCTGACACATAAATCCAAGGGTATGTGGGTGTGTGATATTAGCCGTGTGTGAGTGGGAGGGAGGGAGGATGGGGTTAATCTTTATGTAGTGGGGATCTTTCACAGAAGATCACTCAATTTAAATAGAGCGGGAACGCTTTGATGTCTCCAGCCCTCCCCCCCTTTTTTTTTTTCGCTCTCCATCTCTCATTCACCCCTCTTACTTTCTTCTTTTGCCCCCCCCCCCCCCCCCCCTCTGTGCCCCAGTGATAAGGTGTAATGAGAAATGTTTTCAAAATGGCTCTCACCTACCATGCGGTGCTAATTGGGCGTGTGCTTGATACAGCCATAAGAGGGGAGTGCTCATCCTTGACTGTCGGAGGTGCTGAGGAGAGGGGAAGAGAAAAGAGGAACACTTAGTTTTCCATGAGTGGATAGCAGAGAGGGAAACAAACATGCTTGCATCAACCGAGCTCCACCGAAAGCCCTGCCCCCCCCTCTCAAAGACACAAAGTAATGAGGGGAAATACCATCTTCATTAGTTGTCATTTACGGGGAATTACGATGATGCCTCCTCGGGGCTGTTATTGGTCACGCTGAGATTCAGGGAGGAAAAGAAGGAAGTTTGGGAAGATGTGGGAACAGAGGAGTGTTTGGCCTATATTCCAACACATGTTCTCACATCTTCAAATACCAGAGATCGGTGGCCCTAAGCTTGACGCTTTTAGGTTCCCCTCTAGCGTCAGTTTTGGACGTGACAGGGACGGCTTGTCGATGCGACGATGTCAGCTGTTCTGACCGTCTAATAATAATAACGCAGGTGGGTTTACATAGGAGTTAGTTAGTTAGTTAGACGCCATGGGGCACTAACCAAATGTTTGTACTTGAACGGTTGAGAGTGAGACCAATTTGTATATTAATTTAGCAGCAGAGGGTGCACTTGGGAGCAAAATGGGGAACATGAAAAATGACAAGTGAGCACGGATTCAAAAGCAAAACACTAAATAAATCAAACAGGAACAGAAACTGAAAGAGAAATTAGCGAGTAGAGATTCAAGCATTATATGTCACAAACATTGAACGTGAAATCAGAGCTGCAGACTTAAGGAATCATAAATACCACAGAAAAGATGAGTCACAATAGGTTGAATGCTAAATATCCACATTTCTCAGCTAAAAAAAGAGGCAACAAACCATCAGGCTGATATGATAACAAGCCAAATTCACAAATTGAAGCATAGCCATTAATTTGGTCTGCACAGGATATGACCGTAATGAAGCAAATAGTAACAAAGATATGTTCAACAGGGACAAAAAGCATTAAGTAAGTAATTAACTTGTTAATTTGGTCATATTATCTGTTTGAATTCACTAGTTTCAGTAGCAAAACCAGCTAAAGTGCATGAAGTTATACTACATCTAAATACTATATAAATACACTAACATATAGTTCATGCTGGTTTAATAGCTATTTAGGAGAACCTTACCACAGTTTATTCATGTGAATAAAAATTGCGAGAATCCAGGTCGGTCATCCGGGTCCTTACGTCCATGTCCAAAACTCGAAGAGGGCCGTGGCTTCCCACTGCGGCGTTCAACTGCGCCGGTTTTCACCAGAGTTGTAATAGTGCGTTTTCACATCACATTGCGTTATTATTTTTAATTCCTGTTGCGTCTCCCGGAACATTTTCATTAAAATCTAAACTATTAAGTTATTGGAGGTTTTGTCTTTGTCAGGAAGTAAACTTGGCATTTATTTAATAGAGAAAATGTAATTAAATTAATACAATGTGAATGCAATTTGATCTGTGGTTCTAACAGCCATGATAGTAAACAGCATTTTAGAAAAACTGAGGTCATGAGGTCTCCTTCACCCAATGTAAAAAACAATGACAAGACACCACAAAGAAATTCTCATTTAAAAAAAATATAGATTTGGATTTTTTGGATCAAATAATTGTTAGTTGTTAAATCATACTTTATATAAAATCCCAACTGAAGGTCTTAGTTCTAACTGCATCACACTGCCAGGAATAACATCCTAGTGGAGAAATACTGAATTCTTAATAATTAACCAAAGCGTATTCAAATGTAATCACATATAGCCTGAAATACAGGAATCATCCTTTAAAATATTTCCACCATGTGCAGGTTTTTGACTGTAAATCGAGGACACGACCTCAGCCTCTCCTTGCTCTAATGCTGTATTTGACATTTTAAGCTAAATTAAATCGTGTATATAAAAGTGAGAGGGATCTTGTGGTTGGATAAAACTGGAGTAAGTGGAGGTGGAAAGTGAAGCATCATCGGCAGTGAGGCAATGAGCTATATATGACAGGTGTTAGATGTCAAGTTCTCATCCGGGTTGGGCCTTCCCCTCCAAAACGGTGACGTGTGACGCCAGCCTCCACGGTGGCAGAGTGGGAGACCACTTGATGAGACACAAGACAGTCCGGATTACCAACCCACTGCCACAACATCACCTCCCTAACAGGATAACACAGCATAATAAACTCCATAAAATAATCAAACTTATTACAACTCTTAACCCCTGTTTAATACATTCTGCTCAGCTTACGTGTGCCGGCATTCTCTGCGACTCGAGGCACAAAAGAGAAAAGTCTTATAAGACTAGAGAACACAGGACAGCAGCTTGTGATGCCTTAATATTGGCTTTAATTGGATTTGTAAATTATGTGGCTAAATTAACACTTTCTATGGCTCACTGACTTAGTGAAATGTGTAGAAGGGAAGAAAAAGAAGTGAAAGTCTTAAAGTTAATTAATCGTCTGTGGCCCCCAGCTTAATTAAAGTTTCCCAGTGTTTGTAGTTAATGGGTGGATTGATGAAACAATGGCACAAACGCCGCTGTTACCTCCAGAGTGAGTCCGCAGAGAGGAAGATATCTGAGTCGTTGATTAACACTCACACACACACACGACTCAGATGCCTTCACATGCTCCTCACAAGCTTATACACTGTGTCTGTATGCATGCACGCACAGAGACATATGCATGTACACTTACATGCACACACACACACACACACACACACACACACACACACACACACACACACACACACACACACACACACACAGTCCCCTTCAAACTTCCCAGCCACAGATACCCGTTACTCCCCATTGAGGGTTTCACATTAATTAGCTGGGATCAAAACCTACAAATCCCTCCGCTGAGAATTGAACTGTATTGCTAAACCCTGCCTCCATCATCTATGCTAGGTCCCATGACACACACACACACACACACACACACACACACACACACTCAGGGCCGGAAAGAGCTGCTGGGCCCCCATTAACCCCCAACCGCCCCTTTCTCTGTTAAGCATATACAGTATTTCCTATAATGGTAATATGATTAAAACCAAATTAATTTAGGAACATACAGCATTTAAAACCAAAATCTTACATTAATAAAAAACAGTTGGCTTTGGACAGTTGCTTCTTCAAGACAAGCCCTACCTACTGGAGCAGGACTCACTAAAGCAGCAGCAGTGGTCTGAAAGCTGAAGTGTCTTAAACTTGCATTCTTCCTGCTGGCCATTAGGGGGCGACTCCTCTGGTTGCAAAAGAGGTCAGAAGTCTATGAGAAAATGACTCTACTTCTCTCTTGATTTATTACCTCAGTAAACATTGTAAACATGAGTTTATGGTCTCAATCTCTAGTTTTAAGTCTTCTTCAATACAGCATGATGTTCATTCAGTAGATTATGGTCCATTTAGAGTAAAACTACCGTGCGATTGACAGGTCGCTACCACGACGCTGTCCGGTCTGGGAGTTGTCCGTGTTTTCGTCTTACAACTTTAACCCTTACACAGTGTGTTTTCAGTTCATATTTAATAATTGTAACCTTTTGGCCTTTGGGTCACCTAAAAATGTCTTATTCAGCAGTTACACTTAGCTCCACCCCCTCGTGTCACTTCTGGTT
The DNA here is from genome assembly GCF_004355925.1 of Anarrhichthys ocellatus. NCBI lineage: Eukaryota > Metazoa > Chordata > Actinopteri > Perciformes > Anarhichadidae > Anarrhichthys > Anarrhichthys ocellatus. Next base: position 1,733,199 of record NW_022280064.1, on the reverse strand, counting down.
GCCAAAAGCCAAGATGGTGACGGTCAAAGTGCCGAACTCGAGGCTTCAGAACCGTAGTCCACAAACTACTGGGTGACGTCTACGATTGGGATATTTTTTACTTTGAGGTGTTCGTCCCCATTAAAATATTTCTCTGAGCTAAATTGTTTAACCTTCCGGAGAAAAGTTTACCTTTCTGAGTTCATTGAAAACTGGAAAAAGGTTGTAATGATTATCGGAGCATTGAAGCAAACGATAACAAAATGCTACCAAATGTGTTCACTCACGAGTAAGGACACGTCACTTATTCCAACCTATTATATGAAAATCTCATAATATCTTAACATAAACCAGAATTTACTTCTGTTCAAACTGTCGATAGAGTTTCAGCTTTGGGTTTTCTCTCGCCCATGCTTTGGAATAAATTAACTGTAGTGTGGCACTGACATACCCATGAAATGGGTTTCATAATCTTTGAAAGAGAAAGAAAAGGAAAGCCTCTTCCCCATGGTTCAACAGGGAAATAATGTATGAACAAACTTCTGAGTAACACCACTCTCAGCAGGTCTTCAGGAGTCTTTCAGCACAAATCCTGAATACTTTTTCAAAGAAACAAACTTACATCGTTTCAATTGCTGTTTCAAATCAGGCATTCTGTAAATTTTGAAGCGTCTTATCACATTTGCGTGGTGATGAACATGACTGCCAAAACTGCTCATTAAAACGGTTGATTATTTTAAAGAGGTGATGCAACTCAGAGTAACCTCATCTTCCTCTGTGTGTGTGTTTGTGTGTGTCCTGCTGTCAGCTTCAGTGCTTGTAGAGAGCGCCCTCTGCTGGCAGCAACACATATGACATTCACTTCTTTACTTTTCTACTTAATACATACAATGAACTGTGTTCTGTGTAACAGGCACATTCTTGACTTTATGCTGATCTATTTCCTGGAGAAGAACTCAGACGTGACAAGAGAGCCAGAAGAAATTCATTTTTAACAGGTTTATTGACATGTGTATAGCGATTGTCTGTGCACCGGACGATTACAGAAGAATATGATATAAAATAATACAAAATGGCTGTACATAACACAGATGTATTAAAAGGGAATGCATTATCAACTGTGAGGTTTTACGCTGTATACGTGTCAGCTACTCGCTCACCTGTAGAAAGATGAGTTAATTAGATGAGGAGGTTGAGGTTTTGCCATTTTGAAGTGAAGCTCAATTGAAACATATAATTAAAAAAAAAACAAAGTTAGAGAAACTGCTAATGATGTAACTAGTGGTTTAAAACAACCTAAAATACTGTATCTGAAAAATTCACCAATACTAAAAATCTAAAAAACAAGGGAGAGGAAATTGCATATGGACACCTATAACCCAAAGAGGGTTTAAAGGAAGAATAAAGTAAAGGAAAAGTAAAGGAAAATGAGCTAAAATAAATATATCAGCATATAAACTAGAAGCCAATGAGGGTACTGCAACGGTTCTTCCATCCACACGCCAATGGTGTTACATTAATTGTTGTATACGTTCTCTTCAAAAGCAGGATTCACTGGATTGGGCGTGCAGCTCATCCAGATGTTTTCATAGCCTGTTTGTGCCCCTTTAATTAAGACCCGTATGTGACTGATGCTAGACCTGTGGCCGTCTACCCGACAGTACGTCCTCTCAAATTTGGCATTTACATCAGATGATCACTCTCACACCTAGTTTATGTGTTTTTTTTGCAGTTGTGAATCTTTTTGACTGAAGGTGTGGCCTACCAGGCTCCTGTCATGTCTCTCTAGCTATGAATCTGAAATCACTAATCCTGAGCTACAGTAATTATCAACCATCCACTATCGGGAGTTCAAATCTTGTATTTAAACATCAAACAGCTTTCATTTATTTTTTTAAACAGCAGGCTGACCTTCAGTCACTTTAAATGTCCCATGATCGCTCTGAATACAAAATGCTTTCTGCAGTGAATTGGTTTGGTGGGAAATATTAGCATAGTAGTACAAAGTGGGATTGGACAGGTCTCATTCACAAAAGTCACGCATCTATCAAGTATGAGGATTTTTTTTTTTTAGGCTCTCTCTCTCTCTCTCCCTCTATTTTTCTTTTAGAGAAGTTTTCCAAAACAAAAGAAAGAAACTGAAATGATGTAGTTTTACCAGCTGAGGGCTCGGAAGACATCTTGGTCTGCGAGAAACGCTCTCAGCATGAATAACAGGTTGGCAATCAACCGTGCAAAGTTTTTCCGAGTACGTGTAGTGTACATACTGTATGTGTACGTTCAGCACATGCAAGCTAGACACAATTTCCACGTGAGTGTGTATTATCAATTATACGTCTTCCACACTTTTGAGGCTATTATTGAAAATGATCTGACTTTTTCAAGCTAGTTCACCAAGCAACACCATAATATTCAGTTACAAAAATAGTATCACAATATAGACCATTCATTATGAGCACCAGGGAAGGCTAAATATAGCCTGAGTATTTGGCTACATTCATTGTCTGGGCAATGTTTTTACGGTAGCAGTGTGTTAAGTGTGTGTTTGTTGGACACAGTGTTGGCAATGTTTTCTCACTCACAAGCTCTCCTAGATCTACCACATGAGAACAATTCAGAAACATACGGAACCTGCTTACACTGAGTAACAATAGTTCACTAAAACCAATTATCAGTTAGAAAAATAGTTGCTGTTTTTTTTAAACACTGAACATCTAAAAGAATTCCTCCCGCTTCCCCCAAATAAACCCCTCCCCCTTTCCTAACAAAATAGTTTTCTTTAAACAACAACAAAAAGGTTATCTTTTGAGGTTATGCATACCACTCTAACACGGACCCTGTTCAGCAGAATTCAGCAACCAGAAGCGTGTTCAAAATAACAGTAGCGATGCAATTTCTTCTTTTACGACAGCTGCTGTGTTCTTCGGCAGCGTAAACGTGCTCATTTCTGTCAACACGTTTAGGCTATTAATGAGTATTTAGTGAGTATTAAAATGAATGTCAGGTGTTTCCTCGCTGATTCAGTTGCTCATCTTTAAATTCTAGTGCTTTGGTTACATCACTCACTCACACACACACACACACACACACACACAGACACACACACACCACATTTGGAAATAAAACAAATCGTGATATTGAACACGCCTCTGGTTGAGCGCTTAACCTGGAAACCATTTCAGCCATGTTCAACGCGGCCGCCGCCCTCACGCGTGGCTAACCGTAGCACAACATCTAGCTTATCTATGGGACTGCTATTATTGCTGTAGAGAGTTATGAAGTGGATTTTACCCAGTTTCACTCCCAGCCCGTGCTTATCCTCCGCCTGCTTGATAATCAGCGTAAGATTTGTCCTTAAGAGGTGAACTATTTGACACAGCATAGTGTAGCGGCCCCTCTAGTGCTTCAGAGATAATCAAAGAGTCTGCAGGTTTTCATTCCAACCTCATAGGACACAAGGAGGCTCATTGACGTCTGATACATGAAGACAAAGGATGAAAACATCTTATACTCGCGTAAAGAAATACTAGTGATTCACTGTAAATGCAGTGTAGAAGCACAAGCCTCTGATCTCACCTTGTAACCTCCCACACGTTCACCATGAGGAGTTAAACCTGCCTGCTGAGAACACGGCTATGAATATAAAGCAGCCGGTCATTGAGGGAGGAAGACGGGGACGTCAGGGTGCAAATCTATAAAGAGACTAGGTGTGAGAGGTGAAGGTTTTTTTTTTTGCATAAGCTGAGACCGGGTGGGTTATACTGTTTGATGAGTGGCAGCATTTCACAACAATTACGGTGACGTGTTTGAGAAATCAAGAAGTGGTCGGATATCAGGCCGAGAAGTGCAAGAGGCGGCGTTTCACCGAGTTTAAGGACACACGGGCGCTGCAGGCGAGTAAGGCGCTGCAGGTGAACTGAGTAAAAAAGGCCATTCCTTTCTTTTGTGCAAAAAGCTACTCGTCATTTCAGACATGGCTTCTGAGACATACAAATAAACGTGTTAAGATCCGTTTGTCATTTGATAATGGAGTGGAAATAATTGTTTTCAAAAGGGTCAAGCAGCATCGGCTGAGCTCCTGTGTATGATTTGTTGTACTTACACTTGAGCAAAATCAGCTGGTGTTTAGTTGGAATGAAAAACAGCAGAATGTTCCCTGACAAGAGGACCATTTAGAGTAAATGCTGTCCACCTATTCTCCAGATCTTATACCAATCAACAAGCACTGAGGGATGAACGAGGGCAGGGATTCAGCTTTGGGCTACATCCAGTCACAACGTTGGACAGTGTTTGTTGTACACTCAGAATGTGTGGCGCACACCTGCTGTTAGAACGTGAAAAGGACAGGCACTCCTAACCAATTACCTGTCCACACTGAACACTGACCAACGATTGCACCGCGGATGAAGCTCAGGCATCCGGCTGTTACTGTGATAGTGGTTGTGTGTTGAGTAGCGACTAGTCGATGGGGCCCTGGAAGATGAGCCGCGTCCAGCCGGGGGTGCTGAGGGCGGCGGAGCAGAAGGGGCAGACGGCTCTGAAGGCGTGCGTCCCGTGGGGCAGCGGGGTCTCGGCCCAGTACCTGGCTGTCCTCTCTGAGCAGACGTGGCCGCACGGCACAAAAGCGTGAGTGGGAGCTCCAGCGTCCACGTACACGGCCGGCTCACAGCCCAGCCACAGGGGCACGTAGGGACCCACGCTCCGGCACAGGGGACATTCTCGGCGGGTTGTGGAGCCCTCTCCCTCTCGCGGCTCCGCCACTCCCTCGGATCTCTGGCCCCAGTCGTGGCGTCCGTGGACATGGCCGCAAGTGAGGTAGACCCAAGGCTGACGCTCTTCAAGGCTGAAGCGACACATGAACAGCATCAGTATTTAATTTTCTGTTTTTAAAATAATGTGGAGGTGTCTTTAAAAGGCAGGCTACTGGAGATGAAACAAGATGAACGCCATGATAGAAAATAAGTAGTTTGGAAACATACTCCCACCTGTGGCTGCGTGGCATGCTGGGGAAGGCCAGCGTGCTGAGGCCTACGGGACACTGGGGCCGGGACGCATTGAGCTCCTGGCGAAGTGCTTCCAGGTGACGCAGGGTGGGGGCGCGCATGAGCCCCTCACCTGTACGCCACAGCAGGGTGGCACCGCACAGGTCGACCAGGGAACCGTCACGCAGTGCACTGCTCTCACCCTCCGCCTGAAAACGTTGACACAGATAGACACGTTACTTTACAATCAAAAGAAAAACCTCACTACCTTAATCGTGGCAGCAACGTGGACGCTGGCGACTCACCAGTTTTCCCCGGCTGGGTCCAGAGCGCGTCTCACGCAGGGCGTAAACATCCCCACAGACGGAGATCTCCCGCCACAGACCCTGCTTGGGGTCCTCTGGGAACCCCTCCGGGTGCATCACCAGCACCCCGTTGGTGGTCAGGCCGTCCATGTGCCCATCAGGGTTTTTCCATTTGGTTGCTTTCTCCTGATGTGGCCAAGACATGAGGTTTATAAGTATTTCAAATTACATACAATACAGATACCATAACTAGATTTTTACTTGGATCATCAGTCCGCTCACCCCTAAGAAGATGTTTTTGGAGGAGTCAAACCCAGCGGCGTAGATTCGTGCAGTGTAAGGTGGGTTGCGTTCACACACCACTCTGCAGGCAAAACGCGAGATGGTGCTCGGAGCGATGGAGGGGTCCTCCCCCTCCTTCCCCACCCCGGAGGTGTCCGTCACCACAAAGTCAATGGGACTCTCTGTGGAGCGTCCGATCTGCAGGGCACAGCACAGAGAGGTGTTCACTACGACTCATTGATATTCATGGATACATTACATCAAAACAAATGGCTTTTAAAATGATGTTAGTAGACCATTATTAATAGTTTTAGACGCACACTCGCTTAAAGTGGGTTGTGGGATTTTCCACAACCTTAAACATTGTTTCCCCGTGATTGTGGCTTTTATCACTGTCGGTGAAAGATACGTCATCATTAGCAGGAAACTAAATAAATATGTGATGCTATTAAAAGAACTTTGCGTATAAAAATAGACTTCCTTGGTCTTTGCTCGTAATACTCAACGGTCACAAATCCCCGTGATGGCGTTACATAACGGCGTATTTTTGGGAGACGCTTGCACGTGATCACAAATCTGGGATTATTTGTCCCGTGAAACGAGCCACTGTTGACCCTGTTTTTCTTGGTTTCCTCGGTGGTTACCTGGAACATGTCTGTGCTGTTGTCATGGCAGTACTCCACCACCACCGTCTGGTTGCGAGACAGAGTGAAGGAGATGCTGTGCTGCCCCCTGCTGTGGACAGCCTGCAACAACAACGGCAACGAGCTCAGTGGATCCACTCCTCTAGAAAAGTCTTTCATAACATAACATACATCAGACTGAATGACAATGCTACTCAAAAATCAGATGTTCCTCCATTAATGATTATTTTAACGTTACATGTGACAGCAGCATGAGACAATAACCTGATTGTGATGAAAAATCCTTACTTTTATTTTACTTCATCATCATGTTTCAATTACACAATCACGCATATAGGACAGACAGCCCACATATAGCAGTCGTCATGCTGAGTCATTCTTCTTGTAGCTCATTTATAAAAGACAACAGGGAGTCACAGGAAGGAAACCAATGTTCTCAGATAAAACAGTACACAAACACACGCACACACACACACACACACACACACACACACACACGTACCTTGCTGTCCTGCGGTGTGTTGAGGATGTGCACGGCGCTGGGTTTGACCCCGTTGGCCTTGGCTCTTCGGTACAGAGCGAAGCGGCTCTTTCTGCGCCCGCGGTCTCCGCTTGGAAGAGAGCCATTGTACCTGGAGAAACGGACACAATGTGAGCACATCAGACCCGACCAATCGAGACCAGAATCTCCAGACTAGAATACGGCTCAAGCTCACACGTGTTCATGCCAGTTCATCTAGCTTCACTGAGAGAGCCGAACGGCGGGAAAAACACAGTTCTGTTGTTTGCATGCTGTATTTATGATTGGCCATTTCTTCTGGGGAAACTAAAGCTATAAATGAAACGCCACTGATGGTGCCGAGATGTCTGAAGAAATAACTGCAATTAGAGTGCAAGCTCCAATGACCTGGTGCATCTTTAGGGCGACATTATCAGAGATTATTTTAGAAGAGCAGCCCACTCGGGCCACTGGTGAACTACCACTTGATCTCACTCAGCTTCCACTTGATGCTCACACTCACTGAAGCGGAGCTCGCTCTTCATCTAATCACTTTCTTTTTTTTTTTACAATAAAAAGCATTTTCAGCAGAACAGAATACTTTTCATGACACACGAAAAATGTTTTGCATTCGTTAACAGAAACAGAAAATTCAGATAATTCTCATGAGAGCAGGAATATTCTGAACCTTGAGAGCTTTAGAATGAAATATCAAAACCTTTATGTCACATTTCATGTTTTAATAAAAAGTGATGGAAGCTTGATGTTAGAACCTTTCTGGTGTCCGTGCTGACTAAACTGTTTTTAAGTGGGACATCATTTTCACAGTTTGAATTCACACAGAATGCTGGTTTTAGGCTTTTCTAATCAGCAGCGCGTGGTCTTTATTAGAAACTATTCAGAGGATAACCGGTGGGCAGGAAGACTTTGAGGGACAATGGCGTTCATTCTGGATCAGATCAGCCCCCGCCTCACAGCGGGGGCTGAGGAAACCACTGCCTGCTTTCAGTGTTTAGTATCAAAAAAGCTGAAACTGTGATTGATTCATCAAGCAGCCGCTCATAAGAAAATGAAACAGTAATAATTTTAAAAAAGTGATTTACTTGTTAATACATAAAATGGAAATGCCAATAAGCGGCTCATCACAGCTTCCTTCTTCATTTTACATCATTACAAATTGAATACTTTTCTTTTCATTAATTGTCAACGATTCTTAAGTCATTTTTTATGCAAAATACAAGAACAAAATAATTGTTTTGCCAGTTTTCTTTGTCTTTTATGATAGTAAACTGAATATCTTACTGTTAATCAGATAAAAAAAAGATATTTCTAAATGTGAATTCACTTTCTTCTGACATTAACAGGATTGGTTAATCAGTTAATTGCACAAATAACCGGCAGATAAATCCACAGTGAAAGTAAGTTGTAGGTCTGAAGATACATAAATGTAACTATTTAAAACTGTGGTTTTGATAAATTATAACAAACTGGCATAATTGTGCTCTCAACATGGCAACAGCTGATCTGGCGGCTTGCAGCTAACGTGCCGACACATCTAACGGTGTTTACGTGAAGGGGAACCGGAGCTTTGGGCGCTACGCTACCACAACAACGCTGTCGGTTGGGACGGGCGTTGTTAGCTGTAACCGCCATATGAGAGCAATGCAGAGTGGGACACGCTCACATGTACGAACATGCACTATAGGCAAGTGTAACCGCCGGGCTGTCAACAAAGTATGGAGAGGCTCTGATTACAGCCCACACAGGGAGAGCGACTTCATTCTCTGCTCATTACGCCAATAGATCTTTACATCGCTGTTTGCTGCTATATTAATGCTCTGAATATCAAATATAACACCTTTAATATCTATTCAAAATCTGAGTTAGAGCTCCGCATGCCACTTGGTATCTTTAGTTTGGAATTTCCCTCGCACAAAACTTGGAAAAAAAGTTATGTTTACAAATCAAATACCAGATAAGACTTCATCTGAACATATGGCAGGAAATAAGATAGAAACCCAGTCAATCATCAACATTTCTGACCTTTCTGAGTTGTAACAAAGTGAAAATCCCAGCGGAGCACAAAACCGTTGCCTATATTTACCTCTCTTATATTACTTTAATAGGTAATAAATGTAATCTTAATATATACGAATGGTTTCTGGTGGTTAAATGTGTGTGTGTCTGTGTGTGTAAGGGAAGTTTGTTGACATTATGCATTTTTAATGAGCTACACTTCCATGAATCACAGGGGAACAACCCTGTGGGGAACAACCCTGAGGCCAGAGCAGGGCAGGCAGTCAGCGGCATGTTGGTAAGAGGACCGGGTGTGTTGGCTTTAAAAAAAACTTCAAACAGGCCAGATCACAGTGCTACTTGCTCCCTCCATGAGCCTGCCCGGCAGTTTAAACTGGACCCCGGCTGACAAGAGAAGGTCTGGGTCAGGAAAACAAGACACACGAGGACAGGCTTCTGAGGAGTCTGGTTTAAAAGGCAGAGGATATGAAATGGGACCACGGATAAGAGGGCACAGGAGAGAGAATCAGCTTACAAAAGAGAAAAGGTAGCCAGCGCTTTTGACAGAAACAGAGACAGAAAATGTGTCTGAAGCTATATCATGAGCAGTGGAGAAAGATAAACGAAGGGCAGGGTGCAGGGAGACAAGAGGGAGAGAGGAGGCTAGGAGACAAGAGGGAGAGAGGAGGCTAGGAGACAAGAGGGTTGAGGGTAAAGGCCAGAGGAAGAGCAGCTCCATGAGATCTGCCCGGGCTGTTCTGGCCTGCATCACGCATGTGCGCACATTATAAAGCACAATATGAAATATTCACTCCTTCTGCCCCTCGACACGGAGTTTATTTTTGTTGAGGGCAAACCACCAAGGGGGCCTGCCTCTGAGAAAGTCAGCACTCAGCAAAACACCAAGAGGCTGCCAGGGAAGGGACTGAGCGAGAGACGGAGGAATGCGACAGAGACGGCGTTAAGAGGGGTTAAGGGGGAGATAAAATGGTGTGCGGGGGTGATAAATGCAGAGAGGACGGGGGAGCAGGGGGTGTTTGCATCGTGATGGGAGTGGGTTATGAGGGAGTGGAGCTTTGCCGGGCTGCTGGACAGGGCGGCACTGTACACGGTGTCCAGGCTAACTAAGGTAATGAGCGATGGCAGGCAGCCACTGCAAAGATCACACGGCCTGCAGTGAGGCCGGCATCGACCACACGGGGCATGTGATCGTCAAGCCTGACAGATGCAAAGTCAACCCACACTCGCACAAAGCAGGCCAAGCAAATACGATATGTGACAGGAAGCAGTAGAAAGAACAGCCTGTTCTATCTACTGTCAAAGTCACCTGTTGTATGTTCGGGGACAAACAAACTGGTCACGGGTCTGAACCCTAATACATCCAACTGATCCGTATACGGGATCACCTAATAATGTTGACATTAATAGTGTATCGTCTACCACTCTAATGAGAATGTGACATTTCTAACAGCGACAATGGAAGACGCTCTTCGAGTTACAGCTAAATCTATTTCCCCATAACACAGAGATGATACCTATCACAGCCTGCCAGCTTGTGGCAGAACAAGATCACACCAAACCTCAATCGCAACAGTTTTGAAATGAGCTAATACAAATGCTTTCTTGACCCCCTCAATGAGACGCATTAAGCGGCGTGGCACCCACCGCAGAGCACGCTTGGTGTGTTCAAGTTGCCTGCCCCGAAAAAAACTCATAATGGGCATTAAACGATCCAATTCCTCACTCTCTGGTCTGGAGGATGTAAAAGGGCCGCTCTGTTCAAACAGTCAGATGACGACGAGGGCGACTAATCAGTATTCTGATGCGGGCGGACTACGGCCTCCTCACTCCATGTTCAGCCGGAGGGGAAGAGACAGGCCATTAGGTCAGTTATCTTTGGCATACACAGGAAGCTCTGCGGGGCAAGAGGGATGCCTGTGTAAGCCTGGATATGACTGTGTGTGTGTGTGTGTTGTGGCATTTCTGCTCCCTGCAGACCCTGCACAGTGTGGAGCTGTATCGGGCTGGAAATGGTGTGGAAGCTGGTGGCTGTCATCAGCACATCCTGCCCACTGTGTGCTGGTGATGTAGAGAGGGGGCTTTTCTCCGACTCCTCCTTTTTTCTTTTTTTCTTTTTTTTTTTTAAATGGCATGGGTGGTCATCTGGCAGCGACGTTTTTATTTATTTATTACAGTAATAAAAGAGACTTTATGACTAAATAACATGAGCAGGATTCATGTATTTTTTTCCAGACAATGAAATCATCGCCGGTCCTACTTTTTAGATCCAGCATAGTATGACATCATTGGGATTTTCAGCCCCCACTACAACCATTGATGAAAAAAAAAGCGGCTACATCCGTAGTAGCCTGTGCTATGGCTACACCACATTTGATTTGTGCACCTTAAACACTCAAACGCACCATTACTTACTTGATGTGGAAAACAACACGACTACAGTCTCTAGAGAAAATGTAGCCATTCGTGACATAAAGTTACTTTGTAACATTACTACACAGGCGGGTGGTGTGCGGCGCTATTGTGCAATACATTAGGTATAAATGTGTTACTATGTTGCTATCTTTAATAAGAGCAGTGGATTAAATCTAAACTCGTCATCTGGTGGTTCATTGTGCTACATATTAAACCTTAATTCACCGCTGGAGCGTTTTCTCCGTCCTCACACAATTTTTTTTTACTATCGGTCTAGGTTTTTGAAGAGACTTACCCCAAAATGACCAATTCTCCGTATTTTACCGGGTCTTTAACGGGCACATCATCATCTCCGTCTTTTTTCGGTGAATTCATCAGACTGGACTGCTCCAGAAGAAGATAAAAACGCGTCCGACGGCAATAGTGGCGAGAGATAAAACAATGCTAACACACTCGAAACTGAAGGGAAGTGCTTTGGGTTGTAGTCTACCAAAGTTTGGGCACAGTTGGGCAAAGTTTTTCCAGACTTCTTGTTGTTTGCTTTATTGTTTTAATCCCGTGAAGGCGCATCTTTTCGTGGCTTTAACGCCAGCGTGTAGCAACATATCTGTTCACTAGCATTTGGATATAACAACGGCTAACGGCAGGGAGTGGGGCGTACCATGTTTCGTAGGGGTGGTCGTTCAAAAATGGATTTTAAAAAATAGTCGACAAAAATGACCAATGCGAAGGAGACATGTTTCAAAGTCCAAGAATACCGTGTTAGTGATTAGGAGAATAAAAGTGATTCATGATTCAATTTACAAAAATTCACTTTCAGCACGGACCCTCCTGTGGAACAAGAAATGGACGCAGCCCTAACGAGTCTGGCTCCCACTGATAGAATAAAATGAGGCATTTCGAAATCCAGAGGAAGTGCCCACGTACATCCCGTGGCATGCGGAGGCGTTACTGGCACATTTAAAGTTAAATACCAGGCCATTCGGTGGTATGTATGGGAGTCATATAGCTCAGATCGCGTGGGTCATTATGGAGTCTGACGTGATGAGATGCTTTAGGGGGGTGTGGTGTAGCTGGGATGTGGGTCACCATTGCGCCCCAGACAAGATACCTTCTTTTCTCCTTATCTGCATTTCATGTGGGAGTGGGGAGACAGATATAGGCCGGCTGGATCCCACACTTTCATCTCTCTCTCTCCCTCCCTTTCTCACACACACACACACTACAAGAGTGGAGTCTCTGTGTTACTTACTCATAATACCGTGACCACATGAGGGCAGTGCATCTCAGTTGCAAAGTACAACTTTCTCCTATGAAGTTAGTCAACTGTAACTAGTAACTATTTGAGTTAATTTGTATGTCTAAACATCAGTTATACCTGTTCACCGGACCATTAACACCCACTGCTTTCTTTATTTATTGGGAGAAACGCTTTGGTATTCAAATGTTTAGATTAATATGAATGAATGGGATGAAGACCTGCATGCCCATGTCACATATCTGACACACATTTTCCTCCAACAACCTGGTTTGCTGTTCATTGTTTTTTAATGAGACAGAAAGCAAAACCTTCACTGCAGGTCCTTTTGGACAGAACACAGAGCTGGGGTGTCAGTAACCGAATCTGTTCAGTCTGCATAGTGGCATGGCCTCCTTCAACTGGAACAGTGAGTAGCCTACCTTGTGATCTTGGTGGGGTGGCATAACATGTAATGGCTTGCATGCAGGGTAAAGCCCACACAGTATTCTACATGACTCTGCAGCGCACAGAGTGGGGGGGGGGATGCTGGCCCCTCGCTATCGGGTACGTCGGTGTCATTGAAACATGAAACATTTGCCTGTGCAAATTCACAGACGTTACCTGAGTGATATATCAGATTCAAAATGGTAACGGTGGAGCCCTCCCTCACACACTGGTGCAGCTACAGAGAGGCCATTGAGGACACTGAAAGAGGTGATGACTCATGAATGATCTTCAGCATAAACCGAACAACCACACCCTCGATCTATGAATGACAGCCCACTGAGTAACTCATGAACTAACTGGAGTGCTGACTCACCTCATAAGGGTATAGTACGCCAGTCTGACATTTAACCTCTCACATACTTCTTATCTAAAATGAAAAGTAGAAACTGGATGGACCAGATGTGTGTGTGTGTGTGTGAGGTTCTTTCCCACTCTGGGATTAGGGTCACACCCTCTTCTCTCTCTCGCTCCCTTCCCATGTTCTCTGTCTCTCTCTTTTCTTTCTGCCTGTCCCTGTCCATGTCTGGCTGACTAGAACATATTTGGTCTCCATCATGCAGGAGGAATCTTCGCTGCTCCCCTTAATTTGCATGGATTATTTACTCAGTCTAACCAGGAATCTACAATGTAAAAAATGCTCTGAATGAATCATCAAATCCACGTTTAGCTTTCCACTGCAGGTCATAAAACAGAGTGGATTCCTCAACCTGCTGAAGGAGACTTAGCAGGGAAGGTGTTTGTAATTACTGATTGGACATTTTGTTCATAAACTGTCTTTCTTACTCAACCTCACTGCCATAAATAGGCAAGGAAACTGTTTATATAGAGAGCGTCTGTCCATGATGTCATCAGCTCTGTCATCTAGATCCTGTGTAGTTAAGTGATAAAGAGAAGCAGATGTAATTAATACAAAAATAATAGGACTTTTTTTGATTGACAGCCACTTTGTTCTATGATGGCCTCATCAGCCAGACAAATTCTCCTGAGTTGATCACAGCGCGAGGTCTCGGCTGGCTTTCATGTCTCGCTACTGTGGCCTAGTATTTATATTCACAAAATATACAGTACAATACTGATATTTGCGGTACATTACAATTTCAAATCTCCATTTATGGCAGCTTGCATGCAAATGAGGGATCTAAACAGCCAAATTTGATGTGTGGTCCACTTTCTACCTCGCTGTTGTAGTAGCAAACAACCATGTTGCATCACACAAGTCATCTCCATATTTGGTGAGCAAATCCCAGATCCGATTGTATGCCTAATTGTGAACATGTGGAATGCATTACTTCTGCCGTCATTATGCCGCTTACGGCAGGCTGCATTTCAAGTCAAGCCAAACATAGTAGAGGTAGCTGCAAAACATTTATAAGTGCATGTTCATGCAGAATGTACACAAATAAGGACCTTTCTGGAGAAACTCTACTCTCGAATGTTCCTCATGACAGTGGATCCTCTGATATACCCAAATAGAGCCATATGTTCACTTATAACAACAAAATACTGAACGCATACCGTAAAATGAATGAAAAACAGACCTTTAGTACGCTCTCTCTTTAAACACGCTATATAACTGCATGATGCCGCTAATGCTTTTGTGTTTTGGCTTAGGAGCATGTTTCACATACACCAACAGACAGAGTTCATGATGAATGTGACGTCTGGATTGTTTCAGAACGTCTGTGCATCCGTGACGTAAAGACGCCTCTGGACCGACTTCCTCCTTCTGGATTTAATTGGCGCTGCTTTAAAAAGGTGGAAACAGATATTTGAGGTACGATAAGTAAGAGATGGCAGTCAAGACATTCGACTTAGACCCGCGTAGATGTGCCACAGCCATCTGCTGCTGAGTCTTTGTCAATGTTTCCATAGAGACAAGAGCAAACAAAGAAAAGGTATTTCTTTCATTTCATTTAGAAACCTCGTCTCCCGTTTGTAGTTGCAGCTCAGATGGACTGGTGAAGCGGAAGCTAAGACTCCTGGAAACCGAACAGAGCAACACGAGCTATTAAATCACCTTAATGCAAAGAATAAAATCACACCATGATCTCTTATATGTTAGCATCACCGTGTGCTTGTGCAAGTGCATGAGGCCGCGTATGTAACAAAAAGGCAGTGTCCTACCTGTGAGGCACGAGGGCACATGCCTGCTGGGGGTGTGTGTGTGTGTGTGTGTGTGTGTGAGAGACACCATACTCCCTCTACTTGAGGAGGCGGCAGACACCGACATAGGGCAGGCATGATACTGCAGATGGCTCAGCATATTCCCATTCCTGGACACAACAGGATCCACTTGGCTCCCCACAGGGAAGACTAATTGCATACACAAGCAGGTTTGTTGCAAAACACTGACAATGAATGGCATTATAAACCGATTGTATACAGTGTACATACTAGCTTTAGCAGACCGTCGTACACAGTCACATACAGTATGTGCAGTTTAGTTTAAACACTACAGTTTTTTACTCTCTTTTTATCTCTTTGCTGTTAGAAAGAAGAGGAAATATCATGTGAGATCATGTGAGAAGCAGGAGATAATGACGTCATTCATTGACCTCGTAGAAACCGCTTTTGAGCCAAATCACAGTCGGATGTGTCAAAGATTAACCGTTGTAGTCAGACAGTACACTTTATGTATTTCAATTTGAATGAATCATTGATTAAGTTCCATCGCAGTATACAAAAATAACGGAGTAAATGCAGCACTTGCAAGGCGAACCGTCATTACAGCTTAATCCAACACTCACAAACTGTAATTTAGAGAGAAACAGGAAACATTGTCCCAGCGTGGGATATGAAACTGGCCTTTTAGCAGGACGACCGCAGCTCGGCTTAAACACTGACTAGTGAGCTGGGACGTTCTTCTCCGATTGCTTTCCGCACACGGAGTCCCTTCACAAATCATTGAGCACCACGGAGCACCTGCCAACAACCTGCCATACATGTACATGACCTGAGCACATAGGCTGCACACACAGCTGCTGGTGTGAGTGCCTTACACGAAAGCAGATGGCTCCTCAGACAGGGTCATTAATAAGAGCCGGCGTGGAGGCTGTGTGCGGTGGGTTATTTTTGGATATCGTGTTGTGTGTTATTTAGAGATGAAAGTTGTGTTGGTGACTCTATTTCTGTGTTTGTGTAAGTGGGAGGTAGCCAACAGGCAACAGAGAGAGAGAGAGAGAGAGAGAGAGAGAGAGAGAGAGAGAGAGAGA
>NW_022280064.1:1621910-1717090 GCF_004355925.1 Anarrhichthys ocellatus | reverse complement strand
AGAGAGAGAGAGAGAGAGAGAGAGAGAGAGAGAGAGAGAGAGAGAGAGAGAGAGAGAGAGAGAGAGAGCAACATTTGGAGTAATTGGCTCCCTGTTCAGTCTGACAATATTCCACAGCAGACCTATTAATAATTACACAACGTGTGAAGGGCAGCCTTTAACCTGGGTTCAACAGATAGTTATTACCGCAGCTTTTAAAGAATGTGTGAAGGCACACTGACACTTGTTGATTCAGCGATCAAGATGAAGTAACAGAAGGGAATTTACTGAGATAGAAATAAAGTTCACTCCACTCTTCTTGGCCAAACTCATATTAAAAACAGTCAGACTTTCTGCATCAAGACTGTATTACGTCTCCGTTTCGTCTATCCAGGTAATTACAGTGCCGTATAACAGACCCATAATTTACTGCATTCTTTTATTTAGACCTAAGCAGACACGTCTATTGTACTTCTCTCATCCTGCTAATCTCTTTTTTCTATCTCAATGCGTCCATCTGTTGCTGTGGTGTGCCATGTGTTACACAGGAAGGTTGCAGCATATGTCACTTCCTGTCATAAATGAAAGCAAACTCAAAACTTACCCATCAGTTTAGGTTTTTCTCTTTAGAAAAAAGTGTTTCTGTGATTCGAAAAATCCTGTAGCTTCCTGTTATTTACACTGCAGTTCAAAGGTTTGGGGTCGTCTCCCACACAAGACTGATTTTTTACAGTCAGATGCGAGGACGACTGTATAAGTTTTTCTTTCATGCTTTTCAGTTGTAGAAAGTCCTCTTTATAAATAGATGTCGAGGGTCCCTTATGCTGGACTGGAAAACAAATTAAAAATAAAATGTTGTTTGGGTGGAAAATGATTCATAATAAACAGCATTCTCCCCTGCCATGTAACGCTGGGGGGGCTAAAGGACATGGACTAAAGTTTTAATCATTTCATTCTTCTTCTTTTAGGGGCCAAATCGATTTCAAATGTAAAAAATACATTTGGTGTCTGAATTATTCTCTTCTTGTCTCTGTTAAAATCATTATTGATGGAAAGAAGAAAAACATCAATACAACAGATGACTCCAAACTTTGTAAAGGCAGTGTATGTCAGGTGGTTTATATCTGCAGAAGTTCTTCTTAGTGCCAACTTCCTGTTCATGGTCTGTATGTATTGTTTACAGACACGTTGGCCCACAAAAGTTATCATTAGTGCATAAAAACAAAACTGATCGCACCCAATCAATGACATTTAAAGTATATAAAATACATTGTGAGCAAAATATCAGCGAAGCAACGTGAACATCTGTGCACCAGGCCTGACAGTATTTTGTTCTGTTATATGCAAACACAAGGTCCCCTCCACCTGCTCTTCTTTCACACACAAAATACAACACTTTCAATGCAGAGCCTCCATTAATTACATCTGTGAGACTGAATCATTACTGCAGCACACATCCCTCCCACTGCACAACCTCTCCGCCAAATGCAAACACAGGCCTCGGGCTCCCTGTAATTATTAGCACATTGTCCAAGGCGGAGGGGAAAGCACTGTGCGACAGATTCTGAGGAGCTTACAACTGCCTGGGAGCTGAATGTCACTCCGCATGCTGCTTTTACGACACTGTTAAAACGGGCTCCATGACAACTGAGACACTCTCTGAGCTGTGGCTCCGGCCCATCCAGCCAGCCCCGAAGTGCCTTTGTGTGTCAATACATATACCGGAAATGCCTGCGACGATAATCATTCAGTCAAAAGAGAGAGTTTTTTTGAAAAGTATGGAAAACAATAGCAGTCCAATGATGAATCCAATCCTCAATGGCCACTTTTCTTATGAGCTTCTAATTTGAGAGACACATGTCATGGCCACAGTCTTTGTGTAGTTTACATGCCATTTCTATAACAGATCATGTTCATGCCAACAGTTACTGATAAACCCAAAGACTTCAGAATATGATAGTTTTCTCTAATTAATCTTGTTTAAAAGGAAAAGTTATTATTTTAGAAATGCGCTTTTCACTTTCTGGCAAAAAAAAGTGAGATGAGAAGCTTGATACAACTCTCATGTCTATCTGTTGAGTATGAAGCTACAGCCAGCTACCGGTTAGCTTAGCATAAAGACTGGAAAGGGGTGGGGGGGGGACAGCTAGCCTAGCTCTGTCCAAAGGTAACAATATCTGCCAACCTGAACCAGCCCCTCTAAATTGCCCTAATTAACATCCCTCTCTCTCTATAACGATAATATATACAATATTACAATATATAACATTAACATGTTACATCTTGTTTAATTTGTGTAAAAAGCAAAGTTTGAAAATGACGTATCACAGTTCGCGGATCTTTTTATCAAACTCTGCACCAGGAAGCGGATAAGCATATTTACCAAAATGATAAACTATTCCTTTAATCCTAAATAATGAAATAGTAAATATAATGGTAAGTACGTTATTCCAACGCCACATTCATAACTGCAAAATAACCATAACTGTAGTCCACATACAGCTGAGCTTCATTGTAGATGGTCCATGGATCGCAACGTTTTCTAAATGACAAACTTATACGTTCACTTTTCATTCCCCCAATTCTGTACATATCTACACCAGCCAATCGAACTGTGCCTTTATATACACATTTGTTCAATGACATGATGAGGAAACGCTTGAGGGGCTCTGACTCGGAGCCTGTCGGATGTAAAGTAGTACCATCTCTGAATTCCCCAGCTCAATGGAAACAACTGTGGGTGGAGACTGGTGAGAGGAAAGCAGTGAGTCTAACTCTCACATGTGACAGTTAGTGTAGGTGTGGTTGAAACTAACAGAAACACAATCAGTGCTTGTACTGCAGTAAAGCAAACAGACATGCTTCCAAAGGAACCTGTTAGTTAGTGTGTGTGTGTGTGTTATACGTCTTTAAATATGAGTTCATGAGCAGCTGACTCCTTCCTGTTGAGACGTGAGCTGTCTGTATGTGACAGTTTCCTGGTATTGCTCTGAAGTGAGATTAAAATCAAAGAGGAACGCCTGAGTAAACACATGACAGAGGAACTGCCAATGAGCTCCATTTAAAAGTATTCTTTGAAACCACCCCATTCAAAAAGGCGTACAATAGTCCAGCCCTCACCCCCCCCCCACGAGCAACATACAATAGCGGCGCACGGGGTTCAAGCAGTGGAGACCAAAGAAAACGGTGCAGGCCATTCAAAACAAACACTTCTCTGGGAGACGTGTCACAGAAAACACACAACAAGTGAATCACACATGAAGTCCTGGTGTGAAGAGGAACTGAAAGAAATGTCTCATTGAACAAACTTCAGAATACTTGTCTGCAGCCGACTCTCTGGAGGCAGGTTCTTCATGGCAAGAAAACGCCGTTGAGTTCATAGATTCCACGCGGTTAAGCCGGAGTGACACTACAGAACTCTTAAATCGTGTCTTTTAACGGAGGGCCACAGGTGAGCCTGACAGCATTTGACACCAGCCCAATGTGCACAGTGCATCTGCTGCCGAGTGCAGTGACAGCTGCACAAAAGGCCTCCGACATGTGCGCCATGATTCACCGGCTCGACGCTGACGTAACACCAGGAGCCGCTTCAAAGCTGCTCTCCCTTTCCCCCGTTTTCCCTTCCCGGGAGAAGAAAAAGGCGTTTGTAGATCTCACTTTGGAATTTCCACCTCCACAATGGAAGTCATGAACTGAGAAATCATAAGCAAACAAGATCGTACTTGACACAGCAGAGGCACTGCCCTCAACTGTTCAAATAATGTGGTTTTGTTGCAATAGTGCTGCTTATAATTCCCCCCTCTACAAAAAATGCAGTGCAAAGTGAGCAGTTTCAGGAGAGATAAGGGGCCTCTGGCCTTTATGCGTTTATCTCAGTTGAACTGCATGTCCCCGTCCTTCATGCTGGACACGTCACATGCTGCTGCTTTCAAACAGCAACAGTTCAAACTTCACAGCAGCAGCGACAGAACAAACACCAGATCAGCAAACTGAGCAAATACACAGACGGAGAACAAGCATTCCTGGACTGTGACTCTCCTTAACATTACTACAGTAACATACCTTCAAAATGTAAAATTTTCAGGATATTTGAGTGATTTTTGTGCTTTTTACTGCAAAAATAGACACAAGCCTGCACTAGAATTAGTACTCTGTTTATCTTTACAGTTCAACCCGACACTTACTGTACTGCTGCTCACCAACAGGCAGGACAGTCCTAAACCACAGATTTCCACGACAACAATTCTCTTCTCTCAAGCAGTTTCCTGACCTTACACAGTGATGTCACCGCCCGCAATTCACATCTGCCTCTTTGGATTCGTGTAGAGGGGAAGCTGACCTTAGACACACATGGCTCAGGGACACGTGAAACTCGGAGCAGCGGTACACAGCGGGGCGGTTAAAACAAATGAAACATGAATGGCTTCAAAAATTGCGACCTGATCTCCAGTCTGCCCCTCATGACGACTCACGCACCCCGGGGGGCGAAATGCCAGTCTGGCAGGGACCTTTAGTGAGGCCGTCACCCTGACCTCAGTCGTTACACAAGTAACACACGGCTCTCATCGGGTTCTCAGTGACCCACATTTGCTCTTCCTATGAACAAATTCTCAACACAATGTAAGATTTCTTTTCTTCAGTTTCAGATCTTGAACCCTTCCGTGGTTCAAGATCTGGACCAACTCCACGTTACCTCTTCAATTTGTTTCCTCTGTTCGAAAATGTCAAAAGCCACCTGAGGAGCCGGCTCCCTCGTCGACAAAAGCGATACTCTGAGACCAGCAGCAAAGCGCGGTTTACCTGACAATCAGTACTCTGAAACTAGAGAGCTCATCATTTATTCACAGCCAGTGACTCACACACGCAAGAGAGCAAAGAGGCCGAGGCTCAGCTCACGTTGCTCTGACTGGTCCTTCTTTCAACATCCTAAACTCTCACTTCCTTCTTTCACCAGCACGACTCTTTCAGAAGTGAAGTATTACTTTTGATACTCTTCTTCACGGTTGCAGCTGCGTATTGAAAAGGCGTTACTTCCGTTCTGATCTGGATATATTTTTTTTATTATTTCATCAGCATAGCAAAAAATAAAAACAGAGCAGTGTCTATGAAGTATTAACAGAGATTTGATATGCGTCTGCAGGACCTTAACACACACATGATGTAAAGGAACGGAGAAGGGTTGCAGTTACTGAAGCACCTACATTGGAGATGGTTGGGAATTTCGTAAACAATTGCTGAGGTCCAAAATTCAGTCACAGAAAATCTAAATGTGCACAGCCAGCTAGTTCGTAACCACCCCCCCTCCCAAAGTGCAAACTCAGCAGTTGAGAACACCTTCTGCCGCAGTAACTGTCTGGATTCTGGGGCACCTGTAACCCGGGCCCCTCCTCAGGCAGCTGAAACTACAAATGCTCAACAGTAATGGAAGCTCTGGGAGAAACAAAAGAGGCGGCAATAAGACTGGTGGTAACAGATTCAGACCCTGAAACAACAAAAACATATATCCATATCACAGTGTGTGTCTGTGTGTGTGAATATCCAGCGTCCACATAGTGTCTTTCACAACAAACCTCGATGGTAGACATGATGGATGTGACCACGGCACAGGAAATAAGTACGAACACATTTCCTCAACGATCCCAATACAATCAATTTAGAAACACATCCATAACACACAGTCGTTCAAATTACAGCGGCAGTTTGAGCCATGAAAAGGATATGCTGATGTAGGCGATGGTTTCTGGAGTTTCCCATCCTTTGGATATGCAGCTGGGTCATGAGAATACTGAATAAGAGCTAAGCGGGGGGCAAAACGTATACATGTGTGTCCCAAAAGACCCCTAAAAGAAATTATACAAAAAGGAGGCGAACGAAAGAGCTCAAAAGTAAGCGTAATGTATATTTAAACAGAACTGATTATACAGAATGTGAACCAAAGCAAACTACAAAAAAAGAGAAAGAAAAACAGCCAAAAAAAATAAATTGTCTTTTGTTTAAATGAAATCTGGGGTTATAGTGAAGTCATCATTATCAAAAAGAAAAAGAAAACAAAATATAATTGCTACTCTCTTTGATATACACTCAGCAGAGAGGTTGTGGTATTAATTGCTTCAGATTGCATTTTTTTTTTTTCCATTCTCAGCTACTTATTTCTATTTTTTTTTTTGCATCCAAGTGTCCAGGCTGGTGAGGGGAGAAACATTAATTTTTGTAATTTGAGGTAAGCCAGGTCAGGCCCTCGTATAGTCCATCCCCTGTTGTCGCACACGAGGGCTGAACGTACCAATTCCTATCCCTAATCCGGGTCAGGCCCAGCTTCTCCTGGATCTCGTGGGGCTTCATGGCATCTGGGAGGTCTTGTTTGTTGGCGAAGATCAGGATGATGGCGTCCCTCATCTCCCGGTCGTTGATGATTCGGTGGAGCTCCTGCTTCGCCTCGTCGATCCGGTCCCTGTCGGCGCAGTCCACCACGAAAATGAGGCCCTGGGTACCCGTGTAGTAATGTCTCCAAAGGGGCCTGATCTTATCCTGCCCCCCAACATCCCACACGTTGAACTTCACATTCTTATAGGTGACGGTCTCCACGTTGAAGCCAACGGTGGGGATGGTAGTGACCGACTGTCCCAGTTTCAGCTTGTACAGGACGGTGGTTTTACCAGCAGCATCAAGTCCAAGCATCAATATTCTCATCTCCTTGTTGCCAAAGATCTTTGAGATCATTTTGCCCATCTTGTTTGCTGTGCATAAATACTTTGTAAGTAAAAAAAAAAAAAAAAACAAGACTTCTCTTATGAGGAAAACAAATACAAAGTTACAGTTTCAGTGTGTGTGAAAGTCCTCCACGTGACCAGCGGTGGGCTGACACGAGTGTCAATACTCAAAAGGCAGTGACTTCTCAAGTTGGTACCGTTGGACCACTACAATTAGCTGGACTATGATGATCTGACCTGAGCGGGTGACTTCGAGCCCTCAATGGGAGCAGTGTGCGCGTGTCCTCGTAGTATTGGGTGGGGATATATTTTCATGATCCACTGCCCTCCGATGTAGGAAGAAAATATTACATCCCCCTTGTTTCAAACGCAGACCTCCTTCAAAATCCACATTTCAAGTCAAAAAAAATCCACTTACTCTCAGTCCAGCTGGACTTGAAACAGAGTAGATTTTTTTTCTTCTTCTACTAAAAAAAACAACCACTGTATCAAATCAGGCCCTGTCCAAGCCCGAGGTTCCCACTTCCTCCTTGTCTGCCGGCTGTCCACACTTGCCCTTTAGCCGATCCCAGTCGGTGGATTTCAAAAGCACGGTGGTGGGTTTTCTTGTGATCAAAACACACCCAAATACAAGCTCCCTGGTCCGTCTCTGCACCGGGACATCCAGAGGAAGAGCGTGTTCAAAAAAGGTAATTGATTCATCCGACTTTCTTCCGTCTACCCCCTGTGACACAAGAGCGGGTTCAGAAGAAGGGAGGGGTGTTAGTAGCGCACAGAGGACAACTTTGGATCCGAAAAAAATGTTCTCTCTGCGGACGGAAAGGCTGCAGAAAAACAAAGAATACATACCTAGGTCTGCGGCAATCATCCCCCAGTCCCCCGGCCGTTTCTCCCCTCTCTTGCCGCTCTCTGTCTCTCTCTTCCTCCCTCTCTCTCTTCCCCAGCCGTTCAGTCACGGCGGTGGCGGGTGCTGTGTTACCGGAAAAGGTGTGGACCCAGATCAGCAGCCACTTCCTGTACGCTGCTCTCACACACACACACACACTGCTGCTGCGTTCAGGGGCTCCTCATGAGCTCCGAAAACTGAAGACGCAAAAAACACATCCTACAATAAGCTGCTCATACACTGCTTTTATACGGTTATTGTTTATCTATTTAATTTTTTTTAAATTACAATATCATTGTAATATCATTGATTGTAGATTATAAATATATTAATAATCACGTTTCTTAATTAGCTTATTAATATATTATTTCAACGTTTTTTATTTATTTATTTTATAGGTAACTGCTGTTTTGATCACACACAGATTCAATGCTTGTATGTTGGTTTTGAAGTTTTGGCGCTGGTCAATTAGAAAATACTTAAAAAACGCGTGGTTATTTCACATTTGAGATTTCTTTATTTCTTTAATTTCCGATGATCTTCTCACTAGTTTAAAAAAAACATTATTTCGAAAAAAAGGTGATGCCACGTTCTGTGCAAAATCAGGATTGAGCAATATTTTAATTGAAATCTGAGATTTTGAGTTCTGAATCATTAACATTAAATGTTATAAATAAGATTCCAGTTCCAGTGGTTTTGATATCAAGTTGAAGCAGTGTTGCACTGCCCCTTCTGGTTGAAAGTTTCAAGTCTGTTGCACCTTTGACCACACCCTGCAGGGGTGTCATTCAGTACAAAACCTGGAGTACACTTCTACATCATCAAGGTGAGAAGTTTCATTTATTTTACCTTTATTTAACCAGGGCGACCTGGCCGAAAAGGCAACAACAGGAGGAGTTACACCACAGCGTAAACAAAATAAATATATAGCTGCAGTTGCTTTGTGACGCTCTTAAGTGTGCCACCTAAAAATGAAACTCACAGAACATCAGCAGTAATACTGACAGTATTGTTGTCTTATAATCAAAGAATCTGAAATAATTATTATTTGGTATTTTTTTACCTTAATAATTCCCCATTTAAATATCATTAACATGGATATGTATCATACATTTATCATTTCCAATAATTAAACACAGTAAACATCTAAAGTCAAGGGTGGGTACTTCAATTTCAAGATTTACGACTGCACATAAAAGCACCATACGCCATTTCGCATGCGCGCTTCACAGCCACTGAACTGCAGACCGGTCCAGTAACTGTAGCGTTGACGCCATTTGAGCGTTCATTATGAATTAAATCGCCTCTAATATTGCGTGTGGCACAATATTTAGATATAGAGCTGTACACATGAAACAGATGTCAGGATTTAGTGGGCCTAGTCATCTCAGAAGGGGGGTTTACAGCCGGGTCTTTCCGACATGATCATTCATTCAAAACCGGTTCCAGCGTGATTACGTGGAGGTTGTGAGTCCATGGCTGTGAGCAAAAAGGCAAAAGGGGGAACTGCAGTGTGACAGACTGCAGCAAGCAGCCTATTATATGAGACCTGCTTATTTAAACTGACTCAAAACACAATTAACAGAAGATAGCCTTACTAAACAACCGTACGTCGCATAGAGGTAGGATACGTTTATGAGAGCAATAACAAAATCCATAAAATGCTGATTTTTATTAAGATGATAAATCATGATAAAGAGGAAAATTGTGTTGTAGAGCATCAGCAGAGAGAAGATTAATTTGGTTTGAGTAAAGAAAAATATGCTGCCCATCACCTCTGTAAAAACTATAATAATTTAATTTCAGTGTAATTATAACCACGTGGAAGATGTTAAATTCGGCGTGCTGTCCTGTGCAGGTTTATCAAGGCAAGTCTTTATAAATGAGCCACCCACAGTCTACTAATCCCTCTCAACCATTGACTATGGTTTTTGTTGCTAAATGGATTAATGTGTCTGGAAATAAAGTTGAATAATAATAATAATATAATAATATGTCATTCTCACAAAGAGTATCAAAATAGTTCCGCCATAGTAAAGGCTAAATTATTCAACCTGTCGTATTCCATAGGTAACCCGTAACCACGTTTATTTCCCTATTTTTTGTTCATTAATAATCTTGTGAAGCATATTTGAAAACTTTTATTTCAAACGTCGTCACCACACACATGTGGGCGGGGCGCTACGCCGCGCATGCGCACACCCTCTCCAGGTTCTTCCTCTTAAGATAAGTATGGTGGGCGAAGCGCGCCTGTCCATTTTTAGGTTACATTAAGTGACTTCTAAAGCTACACACAAGTTTATAAGGTTGACCAAAATTTCATGGAAGACACAGGTAAGATCCTAAAACGTATCTTGACTACTATCGTGGTAACTTATAAGCCAGCTAACGCTAGCTGCTAGTGCTAACGTTAGCATGCTAGCTAACGTGGAGAAGCCGTTGGGTGCCGACTAATATCTGGAGACGGAGGCAAATACGTAGCACGTTGTAGTTGATCTAGTTAGCTTAAGGTGAAACGAAATTGTGAAGCAATCGATGCATTGTTGGGTACACTTTGCTAATACCAAATCATGTGGCACAGGTACGATGGAATTAGTAACGTTAGTTAACATTAACTTCACTAAATTACCGTAGTCCGAGTTCACGTGCAACGTCAAAACCTGTGGTCGCTCGAGTGCTGTGATGCTTCTCAGGAAATAGATGGCAGTCAGGGCCCAACTTCTGATTGAACTTTGACTGTGCAAACATGGCCTCTAACAGCAACCACGGCTAAAGCTAGCATTAGCTTTTGACGGGACACGCAACATTAACGTGACATTATTTTTAGTGGTGCTGGCTAACGTTAGGGTCTCTGTAATGTTTGAACAAGGAAGTATCGTGTAGCAACAGCTGCGGCTTCTACGGGGCTGACCTTATTTTGGTGTGAAGCTAGTTAACATAGTAAGCATAACTTAAATCTGACGATACTTTTTAATTAACTAGATTCATTTTATAAAATGTAACACATATTGAAACTAACTCCCCCACGCCCATTGTGGTTTCCATGCAATTAATTATCAAAATAGTTGATATTTTAGTTGTTAATTGACTAATGTTGCAGCTCTAGTAATAATCCATCCTGCTTTTCAACAGAACTGCAACTTTCAGACGACCCCATCACTGGAATGCTGGACACTGAGTCCCCTGCCATGGAGAGCAACGGGGATGCCTTTCTTCCTGACCTGCCTGTTATAGGCCAAACTGCCGACTGGTCCCCTGACCAGGTTACTCCAGAACCACTCGCCAATATCTTGCCAGAGGACTCGGACGTGTCCCAGGATGTGTCCCAGATGCAACAGCAGTCACCAGACCAGCAGATGAATTCCCCAGAGCTGGGATCTGTGGAGAAGGCTGTGGAGCAGTTTCAGATTGCCAGTGCTCAGCTCTTCCAAGTTGAGCAGCCACCACCTCCACCTCAGCCTGCAGAAATGGAAGAACAGCCAGAACAGCCAGCAGAACACAAACCAGAGTCTGGAGAATCTGAGCAAGACGGCCATGAGATGACCATAGAGCCAGAACCTGTGGTTCAGGATAGCAGTCAAGGTAATCAAAATAGCTGATTAGTTGTTGGCAAAATTGGTCCCCTTACATAACAACAATAGATCTATAACTTAAGTGAAAACGTGTTAAGTTTTAGGATGGTTCATCATCACCAATGCACTTTTTTGTAAAATCTTAACTACAATGCAAGCCGACTAACGAAACAAATTTACTACCAATGCCTTGCTTGCTCCTCTACGAGGTGAACCGTCATGATTTCTTGTTGCCTTCTCCAGATGGGACTGAGGCCCCGCAGGTGACAGAGGATGGCATGGAGCTGGAAGAACCACTCAAAGAGACAACGGAAGAATCAACTGTTCCTGAGCCAGAGCTGCCAAGTGAGTTTGAAAAACTCTTCAAAGGATGCGAGGACAACCCAGAAGACTTCAATGGCTGGGTCTACTTGCTGCAGTTTGTGGAGCAAGAGGTAAGAGAAGACATGCAGGTTATTCAGATATGTTTGTATATTCCCAAGATTGAACAGTAGGATTAGTATACTAAATGGGAAATAGTAAATATTATTTTTGTTGCCTCTCTCCCTTGCAGAATGCCCTTCCAGCTGTGAGAAGTGCATTTGATGCGTTCTTCCTACGTTATCCCTACTGCTATGGCTACTGGAAGAAGTATGCTGATATTGAGAAAAAGCACGAGAATATACAGATTGCAGAAGAGGTAAATATAAATATCGTATGGACACGTGTTCTTTTCTATAGTTTAGTCTTTGGTGAAGCTACATGACTCAAGACCATGTAGCAAACAGCAACTGTTATTAATCAGGCATGAAACCAGAGGGTTAATGAGAGCGACTTTAATGAATACAGTAAAGAGTCCAGCCATTGACGGGCTTGTTTGGTCTCTCTCAAGGTATACAGAAGAGGCTTGCAGGCCATCCCTCTCAGTGTGGATCTGTGGCTGCATTACCTGACCTACATCAAAGAGAACTCAGACCTGAGTGATCCAGAGACCGAGGGACGCATTAGAGCGTAAGTAAAGGACTCTTACTTAATAGATTGTTTTTTTTCCTCCTTGTTATGCGACGCTTGCTTATATGACAGCGGAAACGTCCTACATTTAACGATATTAAGTCTTAATGTCCATATTTTTCTTTAAATGATTTTTAAACAGATATTAGAGGAGAACACAAAGTTGCACAAGATTCACAATCTTTCCTGTTATGTTCTCCTATCAGTGCCTATGAACATGCAGTGCTTGCAGCAGGCACAGACTTTCGCTCAGACCGTCTGTGGGAGTCCTTCATCAACTGGGAGACAGAGCAGGAGAAACTGGCTAACGTCACCGCCATCTATGACCGCGTCTTGGGCATCCCAACCCAGCTGTATTCCCAGCACTTCCAGAGGTAGAGGAAAGACTGTATAAAACTCTGGTTGCAGCAATTTTGTCCTTTTCTATCCTGTCCTTATAGTCCAGAGACGCATGTCCTCTGTAGTTAGAAAGGGATCTACTTTTATGTACAGTCCTCTTAGTTTTGCATCTACATGTAAAACTATTTAAAGTTGAATCTTATATTCCTGTTTTTAATCTTTGCAGGTTCAAAGATCACGTGCAGGACAACAACCCCAAACACTACTTGTCAGAAGAGGAGTTTGTTCAGCTGAGGCTCGAGCTCTCTAAAGCCAGCCTGTTGGCGATGATTGGCGAGGTTGAGGAGACGCCTATTGCTCAGGAGGAGTTGCCACCTGGTACAGATGATCTTGTGGATCCTGCAAAGGTGAACATCCACTTGCCTCCTGCAAGGGAGACACATTTACCAAAGCACTGTTTGCAGGGTTTAGCAGGAGCTTGCCTGTTCTCCATGAGATGGAAAGCTTTGTTCAGGTGTGAAGAGGTGTCTTTATGTCAGCAGCCAAGCCATTGAATGTCCTGGGTGGATTCAAGTTGGCATCCAGTCAGGGAATCGCCCTAAAACTAACAGGATCAACTGAGGCCCGGCCCCTGCACCCAGTGACTGATATGCAGGGTGCATACATTCCTCCCCCCCTCCCCAGGCTTCTTGTCTGTGGCAAGCTCATGGTGATGTAAATCCTTGGCTGCAGGACTAGCAGTTTCTACATCAAGTGGAGAATGTGGTCTGTGAAGAATACATGTGGGTGTTGACCATGTGTTTTTTGTGTGTCTTTATGTAGAGAGTGACCGAGATCGAGAATATGCGCCACAAGGTGATCGAGATTCGGCAGGAGGTGTTCAACCACAACGAACATGAAGTCAGCAAGCGCTGGACCTTTGAAGAAGGGGTACGCGTCTCGTTTTCTCCGCCACGATGTTAATGGTTGAAAATCTTTTATTTTTATTTTTCGACAATGTTAAACATTTATTTATTATTTATTTTTTAGATTAAAAGACCATACTTCCACGTCAAAGCCTTAGAGAAGACCCAGCTGAACAACTGGAAGGAGTACCTGGACTTTGAAATTGAGAATGGGATCCCTGAGCGCGTGGTTGTTCTTTTTGAACGATGCCTCATCGCTTGTGCACTCTACGAGGACTTCTGGACCAAGGTAATGTGGCCTTCAACCTCTCTCTCACTCCCGCTACCTCCCTGCACTTCCCCACCAACGATGATATCACATCGACACAGTAAATCGTCCTGCACTCTCTTTGCGTGTAACGTTGATATTTGACTGTATCTGTTGTATTAGGGGATGGCCAGCTTGCCACACAAGATTTGACTGCAGCATTTGCCAACTACTACGTTGCATCTTCTTCGTCTCCCACTACCTTACAGAAACTTATCTAATTGGTTCCATGAAGGTGCTGATGGGTTTACACAGAAAATTTCTAAAAACGATCTTGTCAATGAAGAAATTCAGTTTCTGTTAACTGAAAATTTAGGTTTAAAATGTGTTGTCTCTTTTGCCTTTCTCCTCTGTTCTTCTCCTCTCTTCTTTTTCTCCTACATCTCTTCCAACTCGCTCTCTGTTTTTCACTCTGAAGTATGCAAAATATCTAGAGGGCTACAGCATTGATGGTGTGAGACATGTCTACAAGAAGGCGTCTACCATCCATATGCCCAAGAAACCTGCCATCCATCTGCTGTGGGCTGCTTTTGAGGAGCAGCAAGGTGAGCGTTCCTCTTTAAAACCAGCATGCACTTGAACTCAGTCAAATTACCAAGGAGATTTTGATGGGACGTCTCTAACGGACTAATATAATTTCTTATGTTATGCCATGCTGACAGTATTGTGTTTCTTTTCTTTGCCCAGGTAATGTAGAGGAGGCTCGTAGCGTCCTGAAGTCCCTGGAGGAAGCGGTCCCGGGTCTGGCCATGGTGCGCCTTCGGAGGGTCAGTCTTGAGCGCCGCCACGGTAACTTGGAGGAGGCGGAGGCCCTGTTGAGGGAGGCCATGGAGTCCGCGAAGAATGTCACCGAGACATCGTTCTATGCTGTGAAGCTGGCCAGGCAGATGATGAAGGTGCAGAGAAGTCTGAGCAAGGCCAGGAAAGTGCTGCTGGATGCCATCGAGAAAGACCAGGTGAAAAGCCATGCTTATTAAAGGTTCTATTTATTTATTTTCACACTCTTGGGTGACGTAGCCCTCTTTAGATGCCAGTAAAATGTTCAACAGTGTCTACAGACCAACACACTAACAACATCATTCAATCACTTCTTCTCTGAACTGCTGCAGGAACTAGACGTCCTAACGTCAGTGAACACGTTGTCTTCCCTAAACGGGACATCTGATTGGTTAACACTTGTTGTTTGTTGCATTTGTGTAACTTGCATGTATAGTTTATATTTATGTCTACCGGATTACAGTTATTGTGATTTGTTCAACTTTCCACAATGGCTGTTTTACACACTAATATTTTTGTGTCTTTACAGACGAGTCCAAAGCTCTTTCTTAACCTGCTCGAGCTGGAGTACAGCGGGGATGTGCTGCAGAACGAGGCTGAGATCTTGGCTTGTTTCGACCGAGCCCTGAAGAGCCAGATGCCCCTTGAGTCCCGCCTCGTCTTCTGCCAGCGCAAGGTTGAGTTCCTCGAGGACTTTGGCAGCGACATCAATGTGTGAGTTTTATTGTTATTTCTAGAGACGATGTGCTTTTATCATGTTTGACATTGAGTAATTTTTTATTTATTTTACATCTTTTCAGGCTTGTGGCCGCATATGAGGAATACCAGAAGCTACAGAAAGAAAGCGAACCCTCAAAGAGGAAGGCCGAGAACGGGTATGACAGGTGGATAATGGAACAGGGCTCGGGTCACATCAACACATTGTTATTTTCACTTGTTCAGTTCCTTTTCTCAGAACGGGCCAAATGCTCGGCCTGTGGTGTTGCTGCTTGCAGCTTTCTCAACACTCATACATTTCACACTTTGCATCTTTGTCACCTTTTTCACCCCTGATGAGTTTGTACACCAGACTTCTAAAAAAGCTTTTGAGTTGCAGTCTTGTTCTACCACTGCCAATACCAACATTCCCAGTTAGAGGGTGAAAAGTAAAGAGACTGTTTGCCTTACTTCAATAAAGCCACCCCTGAAAAACCACACCTTTGGCTGGTGAGAACGTTATAAGTTGGTAGTATCAAGTCCATATACTCTGAGGAAATACAGCCCAGACATCTGTGATATACACTCTGGTTCGATCCTCCTTCCAGTGGGCTCTCTGCTCGGCTTGACTCGGTCACTGAAGAAGGTTCCAGTTGTAATGTTTTATCAATCATTTGTGTAGCCTCAGTACATCCAGCATCCATGTGACATTAACAGGCTTTGTCCAGCATGCGGCAGCAAGAGGACATGCTGGACTCGGTCCAACGAGGCCTGAAGCCCCGCCCCTCTTCTGCACAGTGCGCTGTGTGCAAAGTTTAATATTATTGATCGTGTCCAAATTGTCCCATATTCGAGACATGCATGTCTGTATGTGTTCTGTCGTTGGTCATTAAATCACAGTGAATGGCACTAATCATCTTTTATTTCTTGAACTATTTAAAAAGGGGTTTTATTAACTTGAAACTGTTCGTCTCCAGCTCTCAGGAGCCTGATTCCAAGAGACAGCGTGTGGAGGACGGTTCCTCGGGTGATGTCAACGCAGCGACCGACGCTCAGGCAAACAACTCTGCATACAACAACTGGTACCAGGTGGGTTTCTTATCTGAGCAGTTGATGGCACTAAAAGTTTTCTCTACATTTTGTTTGTCTAACCAGTCATGTATGGCCATTTACAGTTATTATATTTATTTTGAGCAGACAAAAGTACACTAGTTAGGCTCATGTTTTGTTTGCCTGTTGAAGATGGCAGTGATCATGGTCAATTTATCTTTTTTTGTTCTCTTTCCCTTCTTTTCAGCAGCAGTACGGTGGTTGGGGACAAAACTCCTGGGGACAGTACAACCAATATGCCCAGTATAACCAGTACTACCCCCCTCCCCCTACATGATGGACTAAATCCTGACATTTAAGATGGAGACTCGGAGGAAAGCATCCTTTCTGCCCTGACTACACGTCTAAACGGGGCTACTTAACATGGTGACATGGAGCTTTCAAACCAACCACTGAAGCTGATTTGTTCCTTCTTTCTGCTTTAAAGTGTGCTTTTAATTAGTTACACTGTGTAGCCAATTGGTTGGAATACAACACACAGGCCTCTGTGACAGTCATCTTGATCAGTCATGTTTAATAAAAGAAAACAAATGCATTGATTGCTACATTCATCTCCAACACTGGTTGCTTTTTTGGTTCTTCAATGCATGTTATTTGTGAAGGAAGGCGGATCTATTTTTTCTTGTGTGATTAAAGCTTTTTAATTCTTAGATTGGATGACTTAGTTTGGTCTCTTTCTTTGTGTTTTAAGGTTTAAACTGGTAAAGGAGATATTCATTGATGTACTTCTGAGTCGTGTACACCCCCCCCCCCCAAAACTGAAAGATTTTTAATGTCATGGTAATGTTTCCATAAAGAAAATGAAGAGTTCCTCCTTTTTTATTTTGTCTTGATTTCATAATAAAGAGATTGATATCCTGAAGTGTCTCTTGTTCGGTTCCTTAATGACTCAAATATAATGTATGTAGACCAGTTATTTACAGTCACAACACAATAACTTCATATATTTCAAGAATATGTATTTTTTTATCCTATAAACCTAATACTTGATGTGACATATTTCACCTGCGTTGAAAAATGACTTTGTAAAAAGGAACTTGCTGACAGCTTATTTTTCTATTTATGAGCCATGTGAAGGAACTAATCCAGTTTAAAACGACTATCTAAATAAACCTAACTGCTCATAATGACCTCGTTTGGCATACTATTAAATGATTGTGTCCTAACCTTACGGATTAAGGAACTGTGATGTTTTAATGCATAAAAACAACGTAAAAGACAATAATTGATACTTAAGTAATTGAAGCGGCCTCCAAAACGTGGTGGGCGTGGCCACTGCTTCCGACTTGGTTTACGTAAAATCCACACATGCGCAGTGTCGACCCTTAAACAGCCCTTTCTATGCCTAGCGTTGAACGACTAGCATCAAACGAGGTAAGGCCTGTGCAATTTAAGTGAAAAACGCTAGTATTGTGAAACACAGGTATGTTTTGGGTGCGTGAATATAGCTCCTATATAAACATTAATCTTACATTGTACTTTATTTGAACAATGTAACCCACATTTCATGTGTTTTTAAGCGACTTTATGAAGCGCGTGCCCCATGCGGCTATGAAGCTAACATAGCATTAGCAAGCTAACGAGAGAGACATGTCTATTCCAGCTCCCGGCATGTTGATTTCTACTGTTATTTTTTTACTACCTGCCCGTTTTGTGACAGGATATACTTTCTTAATGTATTCCCACATTATAGTTCGTTAGTGGCGGGCTCGGTGGCCAATGTTTGCATTCACAAATAACGCTAACGCCACAAGCTGATTTCCGCAGTATGCCAACACTGATGATGACCAACGTCTCTTTTCTTTTTCTTCCAGCATCAAGATGCAGCTCTTCTTGCGTGCCCAGAACACTCACACCCTTGAGGTGACCGGACAGGAGACTGTTGGACAAATCAAGGTAATGTGACTACAAGCTGGAGAGAACCTGAGATTTATTTTTGATAAACAAGCGCAGAAAACAACTAAAAGCTGTTGCTGCTTACTTTCCAGCTCCATTTTGAATTTAGTATTAGTGTTGAGTAGAAACGGAATGCTTAACAACTTTGAAAATAGTTGGAAAAACGTATTAAATGTATTTAACAATGGTGGAATGTCACCAAGTACATTTATTATTCAAGTACTGTGCTTAAGTGAACTACAATTTTGATGTACGTAGTTACTTGTTTTTATAGATTAAAAGCGATGAGCCCATTAATGCATCAATGATCGTAATCGAACAGTATAATGTGTATTCTTCTGAACTGGGCCATTCTGCATGATGACTACTTTTAGTAGCTTACATTAAATACATGTATTGTAAATACACAATTGTATTTCATATTATATACCATAACGTATAAGTTGTTTTCTTAACCTTCTCTTTTCCCGCTGTGAGTCATTCAGCATAGACTATCAAAACCCCTCTACACACACACTCTTTGGTTATTATGATTAAATGTTTATTCTTCGCTTTGTCTCTCAGGCCCATGTCCAGGGTCTGGAGGGTCTCCTGGTTGAGGATCAGGTCCTGTTGCTCGCTGGATGCCCACTAGAGGATGAGGCCTCCCTTGCATCCTGTGGTGTCTCAGATCTCTGCACCCTGGAGGTAGCTGGC
The DNA here is from genome assembly GCF_004355925.1 of Anarrhichthys ocellatus. Classification (NCBI taxonomy): domain Eukaryota; kingdom Metazoa; phylum Chordata; class Actinopteri; order Perciformes; family Anarhichadidae; genus Anarrhichthys; species Anarrhichthys ocellatus. The sequence continues at coordinate 1,698,227 of NW_022280064.1, read as the reverse complement.
AGGCTGCTGGGAGGTTAGTACACAAATCTGCATGTGTAGAAAAGCCAGTGTTTCCTGTTTATCACGTACATTTCAATTGTGAAAGAGCATTTGACAAATGTAGTTTTATCTGGCAATACTGCTGTTTGTATAAGACCAGTTATGTTAAACTAAACAAGCACCACTGTGGCACAAGCCATGATATTTAAGATAATCATGGATGAGCACACAAATGGCCCCCATGTTAATGCTGTGAACAATGGCAGAAGTTTTAGTTTGTCTGGGAAATATCACAATTAACAATTTCCTTCTTCCCTCAAGGTAAGGTTCACGGCTCTCTGGCCCGTGCCGGAAAAGTGAGGGGACAGACTCCCAAGGTAAGGTTTTATGATTTGTTACAGAATAATAAAAACAATCTCCCTTTTACACAAGTTAGTTGTGTATTTATGAAATGGCTTTTACATTCTTCTGTTTTGGGTGAGCTAGTCTTTAAGAAGCATACATTATGATGTGAGAGAAATAACAGTTGCCTCTTCCTGTCATGTTGTCCAGGTGGAAAAGCAGGAGAAGAAGAAAAAGAAGACTGGCCGCGCCAAGCGTCGCATCCAGTACAACAGGCGCTTTGTGAACGTGGTGCCCACCTTCGGAAAGAAGAAGGGACCCAACGCCAACTCCTAAGTGCCCCCAATGCCCTGAAGGAGAAACATGATCACCACCCATCTGTTTTTACCAGGTTCAATGTTATCCTGCTGTACAGAATAAAAATTTGGCTTGGACAAAATAGAACTGATTATGTGGTTTATCTTGCAATTAAAGTGTTCTTACAGGTGGGCTGTATACAGTGGAGTACAGTAGGCTCTGAAGAGGGCTGTTTTAATGTCATCTGCACACATATGAAATTTATGTGCCAGCATATTAGCTTGAGCATACAATTTGCAACACTGCCGCTGCACATCGTCATCATCACTAATGTTATTCCTGATGTGACCCAAATATTTCATTTTATGCACCATTCAGCTCTTGGCCTCTCGTAAAAAACGAGGGAAAATGTAGATTTTGACCTCCTTGGTTTTAGCAATCATAACACTCTTTAGAGTTGAATTTGATGTCATACTGCACGCTATACCATGAGCAGACTCTGCGCAACTGCTGTAAACCAGCGCTGTAAGGAGCCAGGACCACTAAGTCATCAGCGTACATCAGATGGTTAAGACTTTCCCCCACCATACATCCTGTATTACACTTAATTTTTTAGAAAGATCCATATATAGATTAAAAAGAGCAGGTGACAGTATTCCACCTTGTCGGACGCCATTGGTCACTAGGAAGAGTGCAGATACACTCTTACCCCATCTAGCCGCATGGTTTGATGTGAATACCAAAAGTGCAAATTAATCAAATACCAGTCACAAGTTATGGTATCCCTTGGAAACGGCAGATGCATTACCATTTTCATATTTGCCTCAGATTGATAATCGGTAATGATCTCCATAGGTTAATACATCAGACCAGATAACAAGTCTGAACTTAATGTGCAGTTCTGCCCTCGTATCTAAATTGGCATCTGCTGTAAACATTTGAACTAGTGAAAGTCGATCTGAAACCAGCGAAGATGAATGTAGTTGTAGTTTTATACCAAACCAGAGAAACTGCTAAATCTAGTTTTCCTCTACCACAATTTTCACAACCAAACTAAAGTTTTAAAATTGGTCACTATAGATCAAATGAAAACCATAAATGAAACTGCTGCATACATTTAGTCTCTGAAACAGGTTTTATTAATCATTTACATTGTATATGCAAAAGAAAATGCAGAGAATAAGGTTTCAGGGTGTCTCATATGTACATTATTGACAAGCCATCACATTTTGGCCAGAACCTAAAACGCTGTAATAACTGCCTGATTCTTTTAAACGTGGTGAATGAGACAAAGTAGAACCAGAACGTTACAATAAAAAAAAATGCCATTCTAACGTCAATCTTTACAGCAAGGCAATTCAACATTTTCTTGTCCCGTCGTAAACTGCGGTGCATGCTGGTCAGCGGTGATCAGTTAATCCACAGCCACCAGCTCAACCTCGAAGATCAGCTTTGCATTGGGGGGGATTCTGGTAGAGTTGAGGTTAAGGAATAGACAGCAGTCAATGCAAAATTAGAAAAGTTTTCATCCAAACAAAATAACTGTAGTACAGGAAACAATATTTTGCTGACACTCCCAAAAGGAGGCTCGCCCCAAAAACACTTACAGTCGCACGACACCGGAAAAACCCGATCACAGGTGTAGGAGGGACAATTAAACTAAAATGAACTGCGCATCACCTTATTGTTTAAAATATACATTTAAACAGTGAAGCATAAAACCAGCCAGAGAAAAGGATACTTTGAGTCGGGGAGACCCTTCCTCCCGTAGGCCCACTCTGGTTCAATCTCCACCCGAGCTGTTTCACCCTTGCTCATCGTCAGAATGGCCTCATCCCACTGTGAAAGTAAAGGGTTACTGATGACTACATGCAATGGGGAAGAAGTGTCATACTCAAAGACGTAAACAGAAATTTGGATGCAGAGCAAAACATAACTACTCACCCCTCTGATGACTCTGCCCAGGCCGGCTTTAAATGTCAGGGGTTTGGTTTGCTTCTTCTTTCTTGCCGCTGCAGAGAGAAAACTGGGTTAAACCTGAAGACAGAACCTTTATAGGATATTAATTTAATCTAGAACAGGTCCGATTGACAATATTTTGGGTGTAGGTCTGTCATACTTGTGGGAATATTGGTGTCGAAGACGGTTCCATCCTCCAAGGACCCGGTGTACCAGCAGCTCACATTGTCGCCTTTTTTTGGAAAGTTGCTCTTGTCCCCTTTCTTCAGCACCGACTTGAAGTACTTGGGCGGACCCTAAGAGAAGTAGTTATATGTAAGTATAAGTGCAGAGCAAAACTGACAAAAATCAACATCCTGTCAACAACAATCCCCGTAAAACTCAACATCTTGGACCAGTACCTCGTCCACAACCTCTGTGGCTTCTTTGGGCTTCTCTTCAATTTTCACAGCTCTGACCTGCTCCGTCACTTCCTCGACTGGTTCTGATCCTTTAAACCTCTGCAGATGAAACACACACACACGTACTCTTTTGTTGAATGAGTTCACTGCAATCTGTGTGGTTGATGTAAATTATCATTAATATCACACTTACTTTGCCCTCAAAGAGCTGATTGTAGGCAATTATCAGTTGTTCTTTCTTTGCCGTTTTGGCGACACTTTTTATGTTTCCCAGCAGCTTGTGCTCGTTGAGGAACTGGAAGAGAAAATGCAATAAAAAGGGAGAAAGTTAGCAGATGGTAACAGTCACTGTTTTTAACATCATCCGCGTGCTGCTCCGACTCAAATTAATTACGGCAAAATGTACACAAAAATCATGTTCAACAGTAAACCCGACCGTTCTGCTCCAGACGTCATGAATTAATTATATGCTGAGATGCGCAGGACTGTTCGGTAGAAATATGACCGCATTGTTGTACTATCTTCCCTCCACGATGCTAAAACAGCCGTCCTGATGTGGCTACGCTTAGCTAACCACGCAGCATGCCGCAGCTCCAGTGAGCGGTAATATTTAAATCTGCAGATATTCAACCTCGAATCACAACCGGACTAAAAAGATAAACATACCGAGTGTGCTCCATTGTCCTGGATGAACTTTATGAGGTCTTTTTTGGGCAAATCATCACTTTTGAGCTGCTCATCGCTCCACTCCCGTGTTGGTTCATCCGCCATTTTGAGAGGCGAACTACTTAAATTTGTCCCTCCTGACGCATCATAAAACCTCTGCTCAAAACGGGAAAAAAAGTTTTTTGCTTTATTATGAACCTGACTGCAGTGGTATTTGTAATACAATGCAATTTAATTTACCTCATACTATCAGGTGATATTCTTCACTATTTAGTAAGACACACTAAAACCAACAGTGGAGAGCTCATTACGGGACAAATGAACACTTAATCAGTCAAGTATTAAATGCATAAGACATGCAGACAGTAGAAAACGTAACTGTAAAAGAGCACGTAGCCCTTAGAATGAAGGATTTAAATCAGTATTTGAGCAACATGCGTCTCTCCACAGCCTGTGTGTCTGCCACCTAGTGGACAGTTAAATAAATACACAAATACACGTTTCAATGAACTGAAAAAAAGAGGGAAATAAATGGTCATATTTTACAAAACCTTACAATTGATGAGTTACAATTTCTATCGAATCCAAATGAAAAATCAGAAATGAAATAGTTCCTTACTAAAAAGTTAAACAATGTTTCTGTCTTTTATTACTGGAGGTTAACCCTCTGAACTTTATTCAATGGGGCCTCTTTTTCACTGCAATATACAAGTCCCGCATCTCTCAAATCATAAAAAAAGCTTTAGTTGAATTGCTTTGATAGTTTATTTTACAAAAAATGGGAAATAATGTATTCTACAAATCCAACATTGTTCCTAGTGCCCACAAGTGTTCCCAATAGTGGAACAAAATCGAGGCTCCATGTCCTGTACATATTTAACTTTTTACATTTTTACAACTTCTAGTTATAACCTCCCTTGTCCGCTCCTCTCTGCTCTGTGTTCAGCAGCCTGCACAGTAAACATATTCTTCTCCCTTAAGGAACTCTCTGGTCGAGCACCACTGTGCTATAGTATGACTTTTTTCACATACTATATACTATGACTATTATAAGACTTTTTTCGTCATACTGCAGTATCACTTTATTTGACATACTATACTATTACTCTTTTCGACCAATTATTTTTTTCCGACTATCATTTTTTCGACATACATACTATGAATTTATCGACAAACTATACGATGACTATTTTAAGACTTTTCCACCTACTGTAGTTAGTATCACTCTATTTGACATGCTATACTATGGCTTTTTTCGACATAGTATACTTTAACTTTTTTATGATTTGTTTTACACTCTAGTCTGACTTTTTGCGACATAGTATACTATGACTTTTTTTGTACTTTTAAAGTTAAAGTACCATTTCACATAAGTACTCTCTTGCTGTATTTTGTCTTGTTACAAAATCCCTTAAAACATCGTATAGGTGATACTTACAGACTTGCTGTATGCTTCCCAACAATACATATTATAGCCAATGCTTATGCTCATGGTAATGTTGATCCTAATGAAAAAAAGAAAGTACAGACGGGTTACATGAAGCAGTTTTATCACTTATTTGTTTGCAGCCTTTCTCAGAGCCATCATGTCAATCTCATCTTTGCATCAGCCTTTCAGTGTGCGCCTATACTGTTCGACTGAAGATGTTGCCTCTATTCACCAGTAACCTTTAAAAAACAGTGAGATGATGATTTGCCACCCCTGTACCTGTAGCACAGGCTCATGCAGAGTTCTTACCCTTGTCTTGACGGGGCAGCAGCAGTTACAGTGGGAGGAGGGCTATTTATTCCTTTAGAGGAAATCCTCCCATGGTCTCATCTCAACTCATCTCTTTTGATGCCTGTGAAAGATAGATAGTACCAACAGCACAAACTGTTGAAGTTAATTTAATTTAGAACAATTTAAATTATTTTACAACTCTGTACTTTATGAAACAAGAAAAAAAGGAATAAATGGGCCTCCACTGCCTTTTGATATAGAGACGTGATGTTTTCTTTATGTTGACTTCTTGCACACTTCACATTTATCTGTGAGTTTTTTTGTCATCACTCACTACAACAATTTAAAATCTCTCTATCTCTGTCTTTCTTTGATTCTTATGCCGGCAGCATTATGTTGGCTTCCGCATTTTGGAGTGATGAGTGTGTCTGTCTTTGTTTACGAGTGTCTGGATGAAACTTGCGCCACAGGAAGTTTCAGGAGGAAAGACAGAGGGCGACTGAGGATCACGTCTGTTGCATCGTGTTGTGATGAAGTAGCCTATTTCTTAGGAATGCAAAGCGGTGGAGCTTAAACGAGCTCACACATATCAAGGCAGGAAGAAATCTAATTTGATGCAGCTCCTGAGAGCTCTTCACATCTACAGGTTACATAAACAAGCGGCACACATTCTCAAAGATGCGCCTCTCAGGACAGAAATTGCAAACAATGTAATCCTCACGTAAAAAAAAATGTCCTTAGTTACACTCAATTCAAGCACATGAACAAACATCGGTGAGATGTTTGTGAGCAGCCTTTAATTCAGCGTTTTGTGGCTAACTCTCAGTCAAGGTATATAAGTAAGATACCATCAAATATAAAGCTTGATTTTGATCCCTAAAAGGCATTTTGAAAAGCAGATTGTGACGCGTAATGGAAAAACTGCGTATTTTTGGCACCAATAGAAAATAAGATACTGTATATTTGATGTAAAGTTGATACTGTCACGATTTAAGCCTAATATTGGCAGCTTTTTGGTTGGACATATTTATTCCTAAGGTTAATCCGGTGGTGAGCTGATGTTTACCTTCCATGATTACAGTTGAATATGTCATAGTGCTCCACCAAGGATCTAAATCTCTGTCTTTATGGGGCTATGAATTGGTAAGCTCTCTATTTTACCATTAAAGTCATTTTTTGACATATTGTCATCCTATACTGGATCAATTCAGTTTTTGTGCGCATGCCAAATAAGTATGTATACTGTCTGAAACACTGAGCAGACTTAATATCTCCTCTCAGGGAACAAAGATATGATCAGCTACGTCAAGAAGATATTGAAATGTCTTTGCTGCGAAGAGGAAAGTCTACTTCACCTCTAAACCTCCTCTATTAGTTACATGCTTAACTATGTGTACACATTTTCCATAACTCTACCTATTAACATATAACTTGACATCATGTACTTTATGTTTACAGATTTTCAGATCAGAAGGTATATTTAATGAGTTTGCTTGTAAGATTTGTAGCGTGGAATCCCCATATTAACAGAAATATATTGTGCTGATGATTCTATCTAATGATACATTATTTGTACTGCAGATAGATCACCGCAGTCGCTACAGAAGTCCACTCTGACTGCAGTTACATCCTTTGACCTCAAGGGGGTAGTATGCACACATTGTTGATATGGGTGACAGCACTGACAAAAGATTGATATTTTCAATATATGATGTTTACTATAAGGCTCGATAGGAGGGAAAATGACAATGATTCACCCAGTTGAAGAGCACAACAATAGTAAATACCATAAACAGTGTAAATAAATAACAGGTGCATGGTGAGGGGAACAAAAGGTTTGCAATGATGCTACAGAGCCTACAAATCACTGTCTGGGTGGATGGTGGTACGTTAGTGTTTATGGTTAAAACACAAAGTATGCATCTGTTTTTATGTATGTGCAAAAAGGAAGAAAACAGTAGGAGTCGTTCTATGTTTGTAGCCATTCATTTGTCGGTTTCCTTTCAGAAATTCTGTCAAAGATAACTTAGATATACCTTGTAACTGCACCCATATGAAGCATCTTTTTGTGTCGCTGTCTGAACAACACATTTACTGTGGATGTACTATAGCTAGATCTAGCATGAATTAGATCAACAAGCTTTTGTTATGTTGTTTATCAGTGAAACCATTGTAACTACAGGAGGAAATTCAACAAAGCTTTTCAAATCCATTCATTTGCAGGCCTCGAGTTTCCTCATAAACTCTCACATCTATTTACAACAAACACCCTGAGGGTTGATTTGATTAATTTTAAAAGCTTAAAGGAAAGAGAGCAACAAGGGGAAAGTGAAAGAGGATCATCAGTTGATGGGTCATTTGTTTTATCAATAACTAACAAAACTGTGTTCAGGGAACAAACCAGAGAACTAACATTCCCCCTTCAATGCCAGTCAGCAGTAGACCTTGAAGATATCATCCACCCATACATTAGCCAAGCAGCCAGGGAGCAGCTCTTCTCCTGGAGCGTTTTTCCACATTTCCACTCCCCCCTCCTACTCACACCAGTGGAATTAAAGGCTTTCATAATAGAAATCATCCCTCGGTGGCCTTGGTCTACTGTGGATAATGTGTTTTCTGCTCAGAGTCTAATAAGACCCCTCTAAGCCATATGGCAAGCAGAGTTCACCTGCCTGTACACCGGGCTATGCGAACACGTCTTTAGCTTCATATGGAATATGATTCATATGCTGCTGCAGCTCACATTTCATGAGATGCAGGCAAAGCACCTCTGGGTTGCTCTGTCAGAGTAGATCATAGGTCAGCAGTTCCACCAACATCTGGCAGCGAGAAAGTTGAAACTGTTACCTCGTTGCATGAAACATCCACTAATAATAATAATGTCTCTTGGGAGGGCAGCAAAAGGTTGGATCAAAGTGTGATATAGCAGGTGGGCTGATCAATAGGGAGTGTGGAATTTCACACAATCATGCTTTTGGTATCATCATGCACGAGGAGCTCTCCATCCAACAAGCTGCACCAGGCTTTGGAACACTTCCAATCCAGAGTTTAGCCTGCAGATCTGTAGTCTCAGAACTAGCCCACGCCTACCCTGTCAGATCTAATCTCTTGGCTGCATGCCGTGAAATGGGGCTTATTAAGAGTTTAACTGAGATCAGCCCAACCCCGATCACAGGCATGCAATGGAAAAGGGAAATCACTCACCTGAAAAATTTCAAAATCAGAAGAGCTGGGTGGCATACGGGGTTGGTATCAGTCACCAGAGGCTTTGCTGTACACCACTACGTGCTCTCTCCCTTCTGTCTCCGAGATGCTTCATCTGTTAACTGCTAATTAGAAACCAAAGAGAAAAGATGGATTTGAAGTTTCTATTGGAACTGTTCCCAGTATGATATCTCGCAGGGCTTAAACGGACAGACTTCTGAGCCACATGCTCCCAAAACTCTCGTCTCCTTGCATCACTCTCACACTGTCTGTTTGCATTTAAACAATGAGATTCAAGGCTGCAACCTCAGTGCAACTTATACATGTAAAACACCGCATAATAACTTCATGGCTCTGTCGAGGACAACCACCGCTCACGATTTACTTGTTCTCATGCCTTTAAAATGACTTAAAGAAATACAGTTTGTTATAAATGCGGGAGTAAAAGGTTATTTCTATTTTTTTTCCAGCTATTATTTCATTTAGTCTGTCTCCAGACTTTATATACAGCCCGAGTTTAAAAACTGTCGTATAAAAATATGTAGTAAAGAGCAATTACATTGCAGGCTAACTGAACAGATGTAATATCGCCTGAATAATGTTTTTTTATCTGAGTTGGTAGCGGGCTCTCTAGGGACGGCAATGTCTGTCTATCAGTCAGTCGGTCAGTCCACTTTGGTTGAGACTGGAATATTTCAGCAACTATTGAATAAATAGCCATGAAATGTTACACAGATATTCATGGTTCTTAGATGATAAATCCTAAGGATTTCGGTGATTGACTTGTACCACAAGTACCACAACAGCTTATGGATGGATTATTCTCCCCCTCGGGATGAATTGATCAACTGTAATAACCTAAGTGATCCTCTGACTATTCCTCTAACACAATCATCAGGTCAAAAAATTAAAATGTTCTTTAAAACGTTGGTTAATGACCAAATTACTGCAAACCTACATTGCCAGCAGCCTCAGCTGTACTTTGTGATTAGTGCTAATGTAGCATGCTAACAAGATGGTGAACACTGATAAATATTGTAGGCTACAAGCAAAACAGCAACATGTCAGCATTGTTATCATGAGCATGTTAGCATGGTGATGTTAGCATGGAACCCCGAGTGGCCCAGTAAGCCGTGTCAGTGAGTGAGCATGCACAACACTGGAGCCTTGGAGCTGACTCAGGGCCCGAATGGACGCATCATTAATGTTATTTATTCCACCTGAGCTTCTCCTGCTGTCTGATGTGAATAGGGTGTATGTCCTGCTCTTTGCACACAATCCCTATCCCCTGTGTGGTTAAAAAACATAGCGCTTCATTCACTGGAAAGAGGTTGCCTGCACTTACATTTTCCAACAAAAAGCACTTGTGTGTCAACTTTAACATGCACAGCTCATGTTACAACCACAAAAGATACACTGAACGTATCCCATTCACACCTCACACATAAGTATTAAACACACACACCTGCCCCTGAAGAGATGTTGTCTCACCCCTCCATCCGGCGATCTTCCCCGGCCGTACAGCCGGGAGATCAAGGCCTCCATCTCAAACAGACGCACACATCGCCGACTCAAGGATCCATCACCAGCTTGTATTTGTGTTTACCAACCTTGGGATGAGCTACGCGCTTGTGTTCACCAGTATAACATGCTTTAAACTCCAGCAATTCTCAACGGGACACCTTGGGATGGATGTGGTCGATGCGTGGTGATAGTGAAGGGAATGCTGATTGCAGAGAGCTTTTGAGTCAGAAGCAGAAGTAAGTGACAGTGAAAGGCATATGTCAAGACTGCATGGTTTGGATTATGAGCTTTCTTCTCAGCTTAATTTGATTTGAATGCCACACAGCATGATGGAAAGCTAGTATTTTTGATTTCATGAAAGAGAGAAGGACGAGCTGTTGCACACATTTATTACTTTGGATCATGACGTTGTTTTTAATATTTTTGTTCATCATTTGAAAATATAATAATTTCGGTGGCTGAATATATTTCACGGTGACATGTCACGACTGACATGTTGGCAATACCCAGTTTCATCTAGCGGTGTGCGTCCAAAAGGGATTCACTGCCTGCATCAGCCTCCATTAAATCCATGCCAGGATGCCCAACGTGGCCTGGCACTAACCTCCTGTTGCACTCGAAAACAGTCAAACATTCAAGCAAAATATTATAAAAAAGGATGTCCTTAGCTTTTCAGGATGTCAAATAAAACACAGAGCATATTCGCTTTACTTATACTGTGTTTTCAAACTTGGGATGTAACAACTTTTTGTCCAATTTGTTCAAAGATTGAATCGCATTATAGAGCAATCACTTTCTTTTAAAAAGAACACAAACACGCACAGGCGTACGCACCATGCGTGAGTTTTTTTTTGTGTAATTGAAAATGGGTTTGCGTTCAGTGGATGGAATTCCATCTTTTTTCCTTCAGTTCCATCACCGGCGTGGAGCAGGTTTCACTGTGGCTGCCATCTAAAATACATCATGACTGCGGAGAGAAGACTTATTGACAACAGAACATGTTTCTTATACTTAGTATTTATGAAACACCGCCTGAAGGGGATTTCTAAGAGGTGAAGCATAACAGGAAATATGGGTGAACTTGTGACAGATGGTGTCATGGAAGCCATGAAGCCATTATGTTGTTTGCAAATACTGCTATTTACCTACTCTGTGAGCAGATTTCAGTTTTTTTTTCACTGAGTGCACATGCATGTGCTTGAATACACTTTGGAGAGGGATGACTGGGGGAGAGAGGGCATTTGAGAGGTTGGAGTGCTGTGTGTTAAATCCTGTGCATGCTCAGGGTGCACACCTGGTGCCAAACCACGGGACATTAAAGCACAACAGCCAAAAAGGTGACCAGTTATTTTTTATTTTTTTTAATATGCTACTTTCCTGCCTTGTCCTCTCCAGCCAGCTGAGCCACTCAGGCTCAGAGCTTGATCAGTATGTGAAGCCTGACACGGACAAGGCACCATGCAATGAACATGAAAGGCTCAACAAACACCCAGGCAATGACACACACACACACACTCACACACTTATTCACTCAGGCAAACATACGCACTTATCCACACACACTTCTTCTTTTATGTGTCTGCCTCTCGCACTCTCTCATTCCTTCGTTATGTTCGAAAAGGCTCAAAAACACAACGAACGATTCACCCGCTGTAGACCCCCGCTGCTCTACACTTCACTTCATTCCCTCTCACAATCCCATTCATCTCAATAATGGAGAAGAGAAAAGTGCCAGTCCCAGATTGTCTCTGGCACTTCTACCACCTTGCATTTCTGAAGGTGCCAACCAATCTGTCTCTCTGACGAAATTCATGAAGGTTCTACTTTTAAAGAGGAGGAGGAAGAAAGGTCATGTTTGAATAATGAATCGGTGCGGGGAATGAACTACAGCCCCGGGGTGTGTCCGAGTTGTTCCAAATGTTCTTCAGGTGGGCAAGGCAGTGACCACAGGTTCAATGTGCGTTAGAAACACTCGAGGAGAGACGAGTTAAACTTTCCATCTAAGAGAATAAATTGCTCAAACAAGTAACAAGGGAGAGAGTATGAATGGATGAACAAACACTTCGCTAGCTTTAAGACATGTGTTATTTATGCCTCGTCAAGGCCTACATACATGCCAAACCCCAAAAATTAAAATAGAGAGTAGAGAGAGAATAGAGGGTGATGACAATGATGATGATGAGGAGGATGACTGTGATATTATGGCAGTGTTCACTGGTATTAGTAGAAGGTCACACTCTGTCCTGGCAAAAGAAAAAAAGCCATTATCTGGAAGGGTGAGATGGTCCACGGGGGCTCAGGGCTCATCAGTGTAAAGGACAGAGAGGCTGCAGACGACAGATACAGTAGACAGGCCGAGGTGTCCCAAGATGGCAATAACAACCAGGTGGAGATAGGTGCCATTAGAAATGGGCAGAACTATCTGGCATCCTCTTTTCTCTCACAGACCGAGACAATACGATTAATGTAGTGCGGTGTTAAAATATTGTTCCTCAACATCTTGTATTAAAGCTGCAGTGGGTTGAACAATCGTATTTCTATGAATGCACAGCCATATATGCAGCCCAAAATATCGTTACTGTCAGTGTTGTGTAGAAAAATTCTTCTTCTGGTGGCCAATATGATGTACTTTTAAGGAGATAGTTTATCAGAAAGCAGTGAGTGCTTCCATGCTTCAATTAGTGATTGTTACATGAAGATTTGTTGCTAAATTGCCCATAAGTAAAAACTTGTATGTAGCAGGTGAGCCTTTAAAGCTGCATTAAAACATTTTTGCTCATATTATCACCTTACTAAGTTAATATGGCGAGCATGTTAGCAAACAGTTGGCTCTATCTACATCCACCAGGTCCATACTAATTATTAGCTTTCAATTGGAATTGTTTTTGGTCAAAATGCAATTTTAATATTCAATGTCCTTTTAGCTTTGGACTGGTCTCCACCAACTCCTGAGAAAGAACGTGTGGTTCTTAAGCAGTTAAATGCTCGTTGGCTTTGTAAGTCTGGGCATGTAGCATACAGTTTGTTTATCAGAGCTGCAAACCACTGCACTGCAGCCACGTGCTGTGTCTGGAAATGAGGTTGGGAGCAGCGAGAGCGTAAATATCGACGGTGCAACTGGTGCAGCTGCACAGGGGCCCAAAACATGTCAGCGGCCCATAAATTGCCTTCCGACTGTGTCCTAACAGCAAGTGAGGGTCGAAGAACAACATTGGACACTCTCTGTCCACACTGAATCTGTTTTGCACTTATGTTACGTCATGTAAACAAACTAACTAGGCTACCTTTCAGCTGTGCGCCCGTGGGCCTACAGGTTTCTCTTTGTTATTATGAAGTATGAGCAGGGATTTAAAGCAATGTAACTGTTACCTCATATATGTTGAAAAATGTGCGCCTATACATTAGTGCCTGCTGTGTCTGTGATAACTTTTGGCCGCTGAGACCAGGGCAGGCTGTCGAATTAACATTGATAGATTTGGCGCTTTGGCTGCTGTCCGTGGTGCTGATCAAAGGCTGGTTTGCAGGATAGGAGTTGCATGGTGAGCCAATCCATGGTGGCAGTGCAATTGTCTCCTTTGCAATTGTCTGGAGTGGTTGTGTGTATCCGTGCGTGTGCGTGTGAGCAGGCGCTCGTGTTTGGGCCGAATGCCCGAGAAAAAAGACAAATGAAAACATTAACGCCGTAAAAGCCAAAATGGACTGAAAGATGTTTAAAGCTTCATAGAAATGAGAACTGAAGAATTTGATGATAGTTTTCTTTGGGTTTGCCACAAAGAGTGACACCTTTCACATTACAGGAAGTCATTTTATTCATTGTTAATGTAATATGGGTTAAAGCAGCTTTAAAGTCATACAGCCACTCAGTGAAGATGGCAATCTTTTCATCACCTTCAATCTCTACTCTAGATTCAACACTGGGACATCTATGAGTCATTAAGGTCCCACGATGCATCTCACTTAACTATTTATCATAACAGTATGTTGGAGTTTAATAAACAGCATACACTTAAGGGGCCTAAGTATGAAAATGGTTTAATCAGCAATCTGCAGAATCGAGTGGTGGCCTCCAGTGGACAAGAGCATCTGCTGAGGAGTGAGTGATTCTCTACATAAAAATGAATGAAAATATAAACAGAGACAGGGGGAAAATGTGTATGTGGTAGTGCCTTCAGGCTCAGGCCAGGATATCATTTACGCACTGACAGGAGTTATATATTGTGTGCATTAACTATCCGTTGGATCACGCTGAGGCTGGTGCGTTTGCAGGTGAAAATAACAGCTTACAACATGCTGCACACGTAGAGTTTCCATAAAGTAGCAGGTGAAATCATCAGCTATTTGACTTTAACTACTTGTCTTTGCATGATCCTGTACAGAGGTATCAGAGTAATAAAGTGGAATGATGCAATTTTATGTGCAAACCTCCCCTGAAGGAATATAAAGTGAAGGCAGGATGGAGTTCTGCTTTTAAGGCTTGAACCTGCTCCCTAGTGATACTGCATTCAGCAAGACAAGACTACAGCTCATCCTAATTATTTCTAACTGATGGGCCAATCCATCAAGAGAGACAGTCTGAACGAGGGAAGGGAGGAGGAGGAGTAGGTGGAGGGAAACAGGGAAGGACGGTAAGAACTCATGCTGAGGCTCAACCGCTCGTCCTCCGTAGGATCTCTGCTTTCTGTGTTTTTATTCCTCTTGCTTCTTTTTTTAATCATTCCCCTTTAACATTTCTTATTGCTTTCTCACTTTCCAACAGTCGCCTTGTGCTCTCCACGAGAAAACATCCCCTCTTTTGTGTTACCGTACGGCATATATGGAAAGGTGCAGGGTAAGTCGATAACACAAGCACATGGGGTAGTCATTGCCATAGTTTATGATGCACAAGCAAGCGTTCAGAGAACCTATTTAGCTTTATTCCTCATATGAGGATTCCATGACAAATGTCCATAGTCCAGGCACATTGGGTCATTAAATTTAGATTTATAAGATTGATATCAATACTTATCAAAACACTAACGCCCCCTTACCCCATCAAAGGCCCTAGGCGCCTATTCTCCCCTCATGAAGAGAGAGACAAATGGACCCAGAGAATGGACAAGAGTGAAGGAAAGAGAAAGGGATAGATAGAGGGAAAAAATGTCCTGAGCCACAGCAGCCGAGTGCGATTCACCATCGCGGCCTGAGCTGACGTCTCCTGATAACAATGGTAAGGGATTAATCAGTATTCCATGCATAGCTTAGGGCTGCACTAGTCCTTTATCACAGCAGCAACTGCGGCCTCCTCTAAAGGTAAGGTTAAAATGGAGATTACGCTTTGTTCCTGCTCACCTCCTCTAATGAACCTTATCTCCCCTCACTACCAATCTCTTCATTCGGTTTCATTCACACAAAATAACACACCTCCTGCACCCCTTGTTCCCCTCTCTGGAGGAAAACAGAGAAAAGCTCTTTGTTTTCTGTGTCTTTTTTTAAGTGCAATGGGCCAGTCACCCTCTTGTCTCCTTCATTTCCACTTTCAGTCATTCACATTGAAGCATTAACACTTCTCCACTGCTTAGGCATTCCTGTCCAATGTCTAAACAATGTGTGAAAATCCCTGACCATGGACTCATTTGCTCATAATGCTTACGAATTACTTACTGCTTTCATCCTAAAAGTCAAATTCATTTCAAGAAACCAGTGCAGACACTAATGTCTACACTTGAGAAGAAAATCTATTTAATCGGACTAATTTAAACATGCTGTTGCCAGTTCAATGCTATCCGTCTCATACGCAAAGCAACAAACCAATTTGTGGACAATTACTGCAGACATTATAGAAAATTACACAGCAAACACCTAAAGGTAAAAAAAGAAGTTTTGTGCCGTCAATTTAACCTTTTTTAGAAGTGGGAGTTGGATCAACCTATTTAAACTGCGGCGGTTAGAGATTTACGTATCAAACTAAATCAGTTTGCGCCACACAAACTGATGCTAACGGCTAATTCTCAAGTAGAAATAAGTTGCATGCTAATAACGTCAGGCAAAATAGTTTTGGTTAGCATAATCGTACAATGCTGTTTCTATATTCTCCACATACACAATAAAAAACATGACAGATTTATATTAACACAAGACTGGAAATGAAGTATGTCCCCTTTTGAAAGACATGCTACAGTATGTGATGCTACAATGATTTTCTGTTTGCATCAATGATGCATGTATGGCTGTGACAAGCACACTTTCAAAAGGCCATTGAATACATTTCTTCGATCACAAGAGATGTAAGAAGGGTATTTTTACAGTGTGCTCAAATATTAGAGCATGTTGTAAGGTCCCCAAATTTCTATCATTGGGCTCAACAGTTCAAAAAACATTTTCTCGCCTTTTTGGAGGCTTTGTACAACCTTCTTATTTCTCAAAATGAGAGTGATGCTGAGGGCCAACTCAATGAATGATCAGGCAGTTTGGGACAATTTTAGCTTTTACCTGTCTGCTCTTCAAAGGCAATGGTTTCCCTTCCAAGAGTTCCATCCCAATGTATTCATTGTTTTTCGCCATTCAACTGAGGAATTCTCCTCATCAGTCTCCACACCACATTCATGTCGACTCTTTACCGAATGCAGTGGTTGCTGATTTTAGGGAATAACTGCAGGGCCATGCATCACAAGCGACAACATCGGGTGTGACGTGAATAAAATGTTGAAGCAACAAAGAGAGGAGGAACTGGGAAAATGCCAGAACAGATATTTCTTTCTATATAGTTTTTGTAACCTTTTCATGCATAGTCACTGCAGTGGACAGCGGCCAGAAACACTGAGCTACTCATCTCTGCCAATCCTTCTATAGTAGAAGACCCTTGTAGATAAATACAATTTTGTTACATCAAATAATGACGTAAAAAGTAAAAGCAAAACAATGAGCTGCAAAATGCTAAATGGCTAAAACTATTTTTCTGTGGGTTTGTCACTACGAGGGATTCCTTTCACATCACACATAGTCATTTGATCCATTGTTATGAAAACGTTTTTATTAGTGCAGCTTTAAGGACTGCACTTGCTAATGCATGGGGGAGATGCTCACTTTTAAAGGGGACTTCCACCAATTGTACCCAAGTAGTCCATTTACAGGTCTTGGGGAGTTCTTAAGTGCTTCTACTTTTCATAAAGCCTTTTTGTGGCTCCAGAGGGAGCTGAGTGATAGTCTGATAAATTGCCTCAAGGGATCAAATGATGTAACTTGAGGCAGAGTCGGTGGGAGCTGAAGACTACACATTTCAAAAATTGAAACATATCCTGATTGTGGATCTGTAGTGATGGTAAATGGTTTAAGTATTTTTCCTCCAGCTCCTTCTGTTCTGTTCTTGCAGTCACCGTTTTTACAGCCAGACTCTATTCTGGCATCATCAATGAGCACATCTGATCCTATTTCAATTCCTAACCTTTCTGTTTCGTCTGTCTTCACAGGGCATCAACCTAGTTCCCTTTTCGTGCGGCTGAAATGTAGATCTCAGGATCCCATTTGCATAAAAAAAAAAAGTAAAAAATTGTTGCTTCGGCTTCAAGGGACATATCTTTCGTGCACTATTGTTCACAGCAAATCTCTACAAAAAAGCTCAAGTCATTTCTCTGCATGAATGGCCTTTCTAAACCAACAGGCTTTAGATGAATTCTAAATCACTCGGTGTGCTTCACTCTCCACAGTCTCAGACCACTCAGATCCAGAGCTGGCATGATACATCTGTATGCACATCTGCCAAACCATCCCTGTCTCCTCTCTACCTCTCTCCCCTTCCCTGTTCAACCCCCCCCCCCCCCCCCCCCTTCCTCCATCTCTCAGTCCCAGACTCATTTTATTTGGGGTGTAATTGCGGGTGCAGATCTGTGGCAGGGTGTGGAGAGGAGCGATTGCTGTGCTCCACTGAGTGCTGAGGATGAGATACAAGAGAACAGTACCCAGGAGAGTCCATGCTGCTGGTTACCTAGACTCACACCTAGCTCCAAGCGCACTACAGTGCCAACGGGAAGCCGAGGTTGGCTTTGCCAGTTTAAGTCTCTCTGTCTTTGCTTTGCTCTCTCTTGTTCTGTCTCTCTTTCACACTTGACTCTCTCACTTGTGGCAGCTTCTTCTTCCCCCGTCTGGCTCTCATTTTCTCTCTCCCTGCTTTTGACTCTCTTCATCTATCATATAGATCCTATACCTAAAATAAAATATCTCTCTCCGTCTTTCTCTTCCACACTCTTTCCACAAGCATGCATTTTCAATTCGTTGTGGACTTAGTTCCTGCAGATTTATCCTTGCTTGGGCTCGAGTTACCAATTACCACGCCAGGTGCCCTCACATTTTCGATTTCACAATCACTTGGCTCGAAAAGCAAACCCAAATATGTGTGAATGCATATTGCAGACGAACAGCGGGATGTTGCCGTGTGAAGCCTTCGCGTGCAGCCCATGAGGGAATCAGTCGACCTTGAACACCGGGAACAGTTCGTAGGAAAAGCCCACTTGTTTTTGGACAGACCAGCTGTGTAGCTTCTCCATTCTAAACAAGCTGTATATGGTTTGTTGTGTGTGATGATGTTTCATTTTACTACAGTGGCTATGGCCTCAAAACTGTTACAATCTCTGCAGAGCAAGCTAGTAATCTAGTCCCTCAAACTGAATAACTACACGAACAGCCAACTGTTTAAACCCATCAGCCTCCTGTGGTTCCATGCCAATGTATTAAACAGAGGTATACCCTTTAATTATAATCAAGACACAGAGTATAAAGTGAAGTGCCTATGGACAGAGGAAAACATTAAGCTAGCTCCCCTGTGAGTTAAGACCGTAGCAATTAATTCCCAACATGCCACAGTACATAGCAATCAGGTAGACTGTGTTATAAGGCTTAATTACATGACATTGACATTGACATGCAAAGCCTTTCTCAAATTGGCTCCCATAAGAAATGATCTGGTGCTATGATAAATATTCTGAGTTGAGTCTATTTTGGTGTGGTGAATATACAGACTCATCTCCCCCTGCTCTCTGTCGAGGCCTTGAGATCCACACAGGCGAGATTCAGGAGGGAAACGATATTGAGTGTAGGAGCAGTTGCTCACTCCAGGCCTTCACAGGACATGATTTATTCAGGAAGTGAGTGGACCAGCGGGCCACGGGGCCTCCCCTGCCATCATTTAGGTGCATGCGCCTGCGTCATTTATCCTCCCCCTTTATTGATTAATTTATGGCCCTGATTAAATTTTCACAAGTTGCCAATTGTCCTTCACAATGTCTGACTCCCCTGTCGATCTGGAGCCAGTGGGGACGACTGCCCTCCTGGTAATGGGAGAGGAAGACGCCACGGCTCTGGAACACTTACTCCCTCATCACGGACATAGAACTGGTCTAAAAAAATTCCTGCTCTGAATATTTTACAAATTGCAGACCATTATAATCTTTCTTTTTTTGGTTACCCAGTGAGAGATTACTTAAATATTGATGATATGGTAATTCATCAATAATTGTGGGCTGCTGGGCTAGCAGCAAAAAAGGAGAGTATCAATTAAGCAGTCAGTTGAGTGCTGTGATTCTTCATTAGTTGAAGGTGTTTTGCAGTACGTTGGGCATTAAAAAAAGTGCAATATGGGTATCCAATCTCCATAGGACTGAGAAGTATCACATTATTCATAAGGCCTTGAAGAAGCTGTGGCAGGAAACATAATTTAAAAAGGTATGCAAATGGAAGATTTGTTACAATAATTATGCGAGCAGCCATATTTCTTAGATGTCGATGCAGTGCAGAAAGCTCAAGGAAAAGCTGTGATTTAAGATGTAAACTAGAAAAGTGCACTGAGTAGAGTGAATATCTCTGCCTGGTGTGGCTGCAACAGACCACTGCTGTAATGTTTGATTGAATGAATAGAAACCCCAATTGGCTAACCCCCGTTACAGATACACTCTCATTTGAATCACTTTAGATGAGTGCAGCAGCTTTGTGCAGGGCGTAACTGTGACTTGAAGCACTTTTTTAGGCTTCAAATCTATTTTTCAGACTCGAGCACATCCAAAAAATAGACGTGACGACACGTGTGTAAAAGTTAGGTTGATGTCTAATAAAAAGGTGCGGAACAACTGTGTCTTTGGCAGCGGCGATGCAGACACTTGTGTGTGTACTTCCTTTAGCTGTTAGTTAACACAACGTCCAAAATAACAGAAGTGAGCAAACTGTTTTCCCCATAGACACACAGTCTATGGGTTTCCCCTAATGGGTGATGCTCTCAGCTGTGCTATCACTCACGGCCCCTACCTGTTAAAGGTCAGTTAAGAGTCGTGAGTGAGGAGTCAGCACGCAGTCAATGGCGGTATTAAACAGGCAATAAAAGGTGTTCTGAAAAAGTGTGAGTCATAAAACTGGCCACCCAAAATATTATGCAGTTTGCTGCAGCAGAATGTGAGATAAGCCGTGGACGGACACAGAGGTGCACACTCAATCCCGAACACGCGAGCACACGCACGCATGTGCACACACACACACACACACACACACACACACACACACACACACACACACACACACACACACACACAGGAGTGATTGCATGAGTCTCCTGGCGGAAATAATTAGAGCTGGATTGCAGGTTGAGTCACCTTAATACACTTAATGACCACGTTCAAGATAGAATATTGAAAAAAAGATTACAGGTTTGACAAAAACAGGCAGAAGGAAAAAGTAACAGCTGAATAATCGTACGTTTTGGCTCAGTCAGCTCAGTTCTTAAAGCTATGACATATAAAGCAAGCAAACTCCTCAGGACTATGAGAAATCACTTTCATTTCTTTGTAATAATAGAGTCAAACTTACAATTATTCCCACACTTTTCTCTACCCGATTGCCTGATAGGCAGCAGCGCACTCACTCAAAAAGAGTAATAAAAGCAGCTATGCCAACTTGCTAACTCATTCCATAACAGTACGACACTGTGCTGCATTAAGTCGACACATATTTGGATGTGAGTAAAGAGAGTGCTCCTTTCTGTGTGTGTGTGGATGTGTGTTGACCCTAATGTGTGTATGAGGTCAGCTGTGGATCAATCAGTTGTGTTTTCACTGAGCCACAAACACAGCAGAGCATCAACATGTATTATTGAATCTCGCTGCTCATCTTCTGTGAACTTGCTGTTGTGTCACAGCTGGATGTGAAGTCTTTTGTTCTACTGGATGTGAAGAATTTGCCCAATCTGACACCAGACACTGCATACCAGCACGGACCTCCCGCAATAACCAAGATGTCTGAGTAGACCGGCGGCCGACTGTCGTCTAACATTTATTCAAACGCAGACGTGTGGCTTAACAAGAAAGTATTTTATTCTATGTTAGCCATGTATACAAAACACGAGGATTGGGGATTAAAGGATGGATTTTCTTCTAATCCTGCTCAACTTGGTGGTGGTAAATATTTACAACATGATCAAACTTTACAACAAGGAAATGATGTGACAGCCTAATGTGAAGCCTACACCCTAACAATGTGAGTAATGACTCAATGATTACAATATTTAAGAGCTATCTTAATCATCAGGAGGCCATGATGCAATCATTCTCAATATCTGGCAGTAAAGCATGAATAAAAGGTTATGTTATTCAGTTAATTAAATGGAAGTATACAATTATCGTTATCTTTAGCTGCAACAATAAATGCTCCACTTTGGTCACTTGCTACCTGATGAGTGTGTCTGTTTGCTGATTGGTGCCGGGCAGGAAGCGTACCGTGTGTTTTTTAGAGCTTGGTCACTGAAAACAACAACCTGCTGCTGCTGGAAACTTAGATTGGTAGGCCAGAAACCCAAAATAGATGAATAGAATAGACTAAAAAGCTACGTGGAGCCGAGGGACTGTAGAGTTGGTTGATATTTCTTTGTGTGTGTGTGATGTCATTACGTGTGACCTCTTTTTACTTTACCACAGTCATTTGTTCATATAAAATATGGCCTCGTGCAGCTTTATTGTTGTTGTCTTATGCATTATATGTGAATCCCCGGAAGACGGATGAATCACTAGGATTTTGATAAACAAATATACAATCTCACTACATGTAAGGCAGAGGAAGTATGACACATAAGTTCCGGGCCAAGTATGCTAAACAACCCTTCTTCTCTTCAGGGACGGCACAGCATGGAAGCTGTCGGACGGGTATTTAATAACTGAAGCGTTATCCAAACCGCAACCCTAAAATTAGTCACCACGTTCAGTTGCCATGGAGAGTATCAGACAGGGCTTTGTCTGTATGTCAGGGAGAAGCATAAATCCCACAGCCCTGCGATAAAAGCCGCTAGATTAGAAAGGGGAATGTGCTGAATGCATCTTTTCTATCTCTATCTCTAATTGTTCTCTACTCACTTTGTTGTTATGTCCTTTTCTCACTCCTCTCATTCCAATTTCTCTTTCTTTACTACCTGCCTGGAGGGGAAATGGACTCTTCTCACTGCCATTCTGGAATCGGACCGCCACTTTTTCTGTGTCATCCTGTCCTCCGGTATGAGCATTAGTTCAACACACTTGTCTTTTCCTGTCTCTCATCTCCTCTATTACATTGGCACTTTTTTTTTTTTTTTTAATTCTCATTTTCACACCTTATTTTCTTCATCTTTTGTTACCCTCACTCTCCTTTTTTCCCCTCCCTTCCTCCCCCACTCTCTCTCAGACTAAGGGTTGCATAGCATTGCCCCTTGTGAAGACACCATCCCACTGTAAACGAATGAGTCTGTCACACCGCAAACAATCTGCATTCATCATTTCTTATCTGCCTGGGCCTCCACGGCAGCAGTCGTGATACCCGGGCAGAGTGAGTGTGTCTGGGCCGGTGGCGCCGAGGGTCAAGGTCTACGGCTCAGGGAAATAGCGCGCCGGCTCAAGGCTTATTTGGTGTTGGATTTAAGCATCAGGCTGTGGAGGATGGGGACAGGTGGTTTGACTTATCCTTGATCCAGGATAACGTTCTTTCTTTTTTTCCCTCTTATTTGTTAAGGGATGGTTTGCTGACCATGCATGCTCTTTTCCAGCAATGTACGGCTTCGGATTCGTATAGCTGCAGCACACATATTAACATCTGGCAGGATAATAGGATAACCAGAGTCTCAAACCTAAACATAAACAGGTTTAAGTGCCTTGCTTGAGGGCTTATCATAATTAATTGTTGAGATGAGCGAGGAGAGAGCGCTGCTTAATCACTTACCCCACCCTGAATTTCTCCTCCAGTTGCAGGATTCGCACTAGAGCATTTTCATTCACATCTACTCTAAAAATCGGGCTGCATTGAGGTTACAGATAAAAAGAAATGCATAGAAAAGTTTTTTATGAAACTGCTTGGACTCACACTGAGACACAGCGTGTGTCAAATCAGTGTTTACAGCAACCAATTCCGAGGTAAAATATTTTTCCAGCGAGGCGTTATACATCAAACAACTCTTATATGGAGAGAGCCGGTTATCAAAGTCATTACGACAGACAGAAACATGCAAATTATTTCTGCAAACAAAAGCAGCACCATGGAGCCTGCATGGACTCAATGATGAATATACATTAATACTGTCAATATCAGTGGGATAGCTGATAGAGTTTCAGTGGAGTTTATTGGATCCACTGAAGTGTTGGGACCTGATGTGAATTTGGAACTCATAGCCCACGCTGTGCCGTAATGGTGCAGATGAACAGAAATCGTGAAAAATCTGAACAAAGACACTTTTCTGATCGTTTAATGCATAATTCATCAAGATGCAGTCTGTGGAGCTGTTCTGTCAATAAACTCTTGACTGAATTTTGGCATCTAACTGGCCTTGAAACGCTAATGACGTCAGGAAAAGTGTTTATGAGCGCGGTGTTTGGAGGCTCAGAGCTGCGGCGCTGACCGAGCAACAGAGTCGCTGACTCCACCTGCTGCCTGGCAGACCTCTGGGCTACCTATCACTCACCGGCCCGGCGAACGGCCGCACCCTGGGTGACTGGACTACACCTCCTAGCTAGCCACTCGATCACTGGAGACAGCGCTCGTGGGAGCGTGGGCAGAGGGCATGTTGGAGGTTGTAGTCGAGTGCACGGCCCAACTGTTTCATCTGGGGATGGGCGTGGGGGGGGGAGAAGAGAGGCCAAGGGTCACGTGGACATTTTGTTTGACTGACTGGATGCGAGATGGGACTCTGCAGCGATAAAACAGATGTAACATGGTGGAGACGTGACACATTGAGCGTTTTCTGAAGATAACTGTTGGTGTAATAATTAGAAATACTGTGATTGATGTCTGCAGCTGACCATGAACACATATGTTTATTCAATTACTAATAATAATTAAACCCGAGCAGACTGCGGTTGTGCCTGCATGCTGTCTAATTAAAGTCTCATCTCTATGTTCTTTCTTGAAGACACCCATCGCTCAAACAAAAAGGCAGCTGTGTGTTGGGGAGCAGAACAAAAAATAAATCTCTCCACTATTGTACATTCTGCAGGTCAGCTTCCATTTCCCCCTCTTTTGCACCCGAGTGAATTATGTATAATAACCTTGAAGTACCAATCAGGAGTTAATATAAGTGCACTGGAAGTGCTGTGATTTTTCCTTATGTTCCTTTTCATTATTCAAAATGCTTCAAGGGAAGTTTGTCGCTGCGGGGGGGGGGGGGTCATGCAACACCACACCAGGAGAATCTGGTTCCCTGCTTGCGAGGATACGGACAAGTTAATAAGCACCTTGAACAGTGTTCTTCTAAACAAATTGAGTTAACCTGCATTTTAATTCCATTCGGTCTTTGATTGAGTTTGTAACGCTGGGTTTATATACAGCTGCATGTGCACTTCTATGAGAAAAGGGAGAGCTTGAAAAGGAAATGCCTCCTTTTGTATTTTGGCTCATCTTGCTCCCTGCTGTGATGCGAGTGGATTCACTGAGCAATTAATACAGATAATAATAATGACCACTAGAGTTTCTCCCTGCACTTACAGTAGCATTTCAATGTTTTATATATGTTTATTGCATTAGCATCTATAATTAGGAAAAGCACCATGAGGGACAATATGTAAAAGCAGTGGCCTTTAACATTTAACCCTTTGCAAGCTCCTCCTAAAGCTCATGTGGATCGGCTGTGGCTCTCGACAGTGAAATCCACTATTCCTGACAGATAGGGACACTGCTCCACTAATTCATATTTAATTGTGTGAGCCATTATGATGCTGGAATATTTTGATTACATACATGCATTATACTTTCCTTGGAGGAACGGCTCTGTGTTTAATTTGATTCCTTATAATTACTGTAAAATTAATCTTAATTGTTATATCCAGTCCTAAAATAAAATGGCATATATGTTGTGCTCCCTGCAGAGAGGTGAATTTTCATTTGGATTCGAAACATTGCAATCAGACTATATTTGGCTAAATTAAGGAAATGGAGTCCATCTAGATAACTTTGTTTGAGCAAAAGCATGAAGACAGTAAGTGCTCTATTAACCCACTTTGCAGCAGAATCAAGCCCAGTGAAATCTCATCACAGAGGGGTAAAGTCACAAACTAAAGTGGGTGGATTTGAATGTAAAAATGGAACTCGTAACCTTTTGTTTTACAAAATTGAGACTGCGGTTTCAGACAAATCCTAGTTGGCCATGTTGTTTCTCCATCCACACCTTGTCAAGAACATTATTGGTGTCACAGTAGCCTGAACATTGGCCATATTTATTACAGTTGGCTGCCTCTTTCTGTTTTAAAACGACACCATGGGTCTGTGCTGCTCACTATGAAATCCTGCCTATTAGAAAATAAAATACTGTATATGCACCTCTCTCCCTCCATCAATGGCTTCTGTTGTCCGCATGGATCCAGCAGGTTCCGCTGGGTAGAGATGAGCTTCCCCTATTCGGAAATCAGGAGACACAGCCGCCTCATAATTAGATTTGCTTTCTGTGTGGCGGCAGTCCCTTCAATCTAATCTATTTATGCATTCCCTCCTTCAGGCCTCATTGAGATTCTATCGCCTTGTATTTGTACCCCGCCTGTCAAAACGGCCTTCTTTTCTTCACAATTTTGGGCTCATTTCACTGGCGGAGATGGGCGATGATTGCCCGCTGGTCTCATTGCAAATGCAATGTGCTGGAACTTAAGAGGCTTCTCTTCTCTCTCTCGCTCTCACTTCTTTTCAGTTTAAAAGGCTGGAGAGTGTGTGCGCGTGTAGGTGTGTGTGTGTGTGTGTGTGTGTGTGTGTGTGCAGGTTTGCTTGGCAGGATGAGACATATGCTTGGCTGTGGGATGTGTTTGTGTTTTTGAGCATGTGTGCTCATGTCCTTCTGTCTAGTATTGATGTGGGCATCAATAAATAGTATGTAAGTGTGTGTGTGTGTGTGTGTGTATGTGTGTGTGGCTGAGGTGTAGGGCGGTGGTGGAGACAGGGAGGAGAGGGAGAAGCCGGAGTGTTAAAGTAAGATTAACTTTATTGATTCCATGAAGGGATAATTGGTTACTGTAGGAGCAAACATTAGGCTATGGATATAAATGCAATAACCAGAACCTGAGGATGTGTGCCATCGTACCAAAATAGATCTTTTCTCGGCTTAAATTAATTCTCATATCACATACTCTTGTATTTCTCAGAATGGCACAACTTCATGTGCAGTTTTCCACCCCAACATGTCACCATTTCCCCCCCTGATCACAAAAGACAAACTCAAATGAACATAAAGTTAGACGACGTAACTTTTAACATACAGTCTCTGTGGCCACAAGTGAAAAAAACATACTGCTAAAAGCTAAAACATTGTGTCAGAGTAGCACAAGTGGAGAAAGGTCACAAAGTCCGTTATACAGCAATGGATTTGAATTTGAATGTGAAAATGGGACTGGTAACCTTTTGTTTTACCAGCGTGAGACAGCAGACAAATCCTAATTGGCCATGTTGTTTCTCCATCTAGACCATGTCAAGAACATTATGGGTAGCGGCAGGGATGAGAGGGAGAAGCTGGAGTGTTGAAGTAAGATTAACTTCAATGATCCCTGGGAAGGGTAATTGGTTACTGTAGGAGCAAACAATAGCTGTGGATGAAAATGCAATGAACAGAACCTGAAGATGAGTCCCCAAAATAGATGTCATCTTGGCTTCTCAAATCACAGATTGTTGCATTTCTCATTTTAGCCACAAGCATAATGCTAAAACGTTGTGTAACAACAGCCCAGGTAGAGAAAGGTCATCAAGCCGACAAGCTTATTCTGCAACGTCCGTCACACAGCAATATCTAGCTAACGTTTGCTTACTTTAGCAACATTATATTAACTACTGGCCGTGTTTATTTGCTTATAAACTTTTCATTTATAAGAGGAATAATGAGTTATTCCATCGTCTTGTTTTAAGCAGGCTTTTTATTTACACTGGAGACACTGCCAATTTGGGGTTATGCAAACAGAAAGTGATTTGCCAAATGACAAGAGTGCATCGTTATCTACTAGCATTATCAGATTTACAGGTGGAAGAAGCAGAGTTTGTGATTGAAGATGCACATAAACTAGTGTGTTTGTGTGTGTGTTTCTTGTGAGTAGCTGTGTGGCTGAGTAGCTATGTGCATGTTATTTATTCACATGAAAAAGGAGAGAGCTTCAAAGTAAATACGATCCAGGTGACTTGAGGCGGTTTCGGCTGTCTCAAGTGTTTCACTCCGTGTCTGTCAGCAATGAGACCTGTCGCAGTTTGTTGCCAATCCCATCAGCGTGAATGGCAATGTCCCCAGAAGGACATGGCGAAGCCTCAGTACATCCGAACAATAAATTACCCCGATAACAACAATGAATGCTGTTCCCGACAAGTCGCTTGCTATTTTATCATTGTCCAGCTGACACCATCTCTGCTGCCAAGCTAACATCGGCCTACATTCAAGCCAAATCAGGCTTTGTGGTGAAGCCGTCTGTATTGAAGGACATGAAGAAAGAAACTGTGAGTAAAGGTTGTAGAACAACTGGAGTGATCCACGCAATATCCTACAGGTGTTTAGTTTGTGTAATAGCTAAAACAAAAAACAACTTGCTGAAGGTTAAGCCTTTCGCTAACAAAAAGTTACAGCATGTAAACTAGACAAACTAGATTCATTGTGTTCATTTATTAGTGAGCTATAACCAGGTGTTGGTTGGCATATATATATATATATATATATATATATATATATATATAAATTTAAACTGTGGACAGACTGAAGTTAGCTGTTTCCCCCTGCTTCCACTCTTTGTGCTAAACTAAGCTAAACAGATATGAGAGCGGTATCAATCCACTCATCTAACTGTTAGAAGAAAGATAAGAAAAGTTAAAAAAAGATAAGAAAATTTAAAAAAAAATTGAGCTATTCCGTTCAGGCAGATATGGATATTTATGAGTTTGTCTTGTTCTTTTAAACACATATAGCTATTTGTCAGCATCTTCACTAGTTCACATAAATTGTGTAGGTGTGTGGTTTTAGCACTCAAAACTGGATGGCTAATGTTTCAGGTCATTGGGAAGATTAGCTCAAATGCTTACCGAGCAATTTTAGCAAAAGGAAATTAATTTGTGACACATTTACAAAAATCAAACATACCAGTTAATATCAGTCTACCTTTATATCAAGGAACATAACCTCAGACTTATTACAGCCAGTCACGGAGAACAGCACTGCGAAAGTGCAAAATCCTGTTTTCAGTCAGGTGTTCCTGTAAATGTTCACCTTCCCTGTTAAATTCAAACGGTGAAAAAAAAGCTGAGCATCCGACAGCAGCCATGCTAATTGACTGCGCTGAGTATAAAAGCTGGTCGGTATGACAGCCTGCTTCTGTGACGCTTGTTTCCTGTGTGCGTTCAGATCTCTTGGGCATGTAATGCAGCTATACGCTTCCTGAGAGCTGCAACCGGCAGCACTGTTCAGCTGGTGACACCATTACAGTGAATGATGGTCTGTCAAACAGGGGCTTCTGTCACCACTTGCAGGAGGAGTCAACGAACTGAACAGTCTCTCAGCGACTGAGG
Source organism: Anarrhichthys ocellatus (assembly GCF_004355925.1). Classification (NCBI taxonomy): domain Eukaryota; kingdom Metazoa; phylum Chordata; class Actinopteri; order Perciformes; family Anarhichadidae; genus Anarrhichthys; species Anarrhichthys ocellatus. The sequence continues at coordinate 1,669,157 of NW_022280064.1, read as the reverse complement.
AGCTCTGCTTGTTGCCAGAGGGATAAACACAGCCACTGGTTGGTTTTAATTTTGCTCTATCTAGTTGAGCATTTGTCAGCTGAACCACTTGATTGTGGTCTCGATCACATTTTGGTGCAATATTTGACAAGTATTCACTTCCTGTTATCTAACTGTGATGGCTTTTGTGTTGATTTCCTGGCACACCTGTCAGATGCCATGTAGTGCTGAGTCCCGACATATAATAAACTCATGATCTAATCTACAGGTTAAATCGCGTTTCTATAGACATGTCCATGTTCGTGTAGCTTTGCATGTCTTTCCGCTGCGACAAACCAGTTCACGGGAGCACCTTGAACTTACACCTCACAATACTTTGCAAATAAGATTAGAGCAATTTAATTAGGCAGAGAGCCGCAGTAATAAAGCCATTAAATTAGTCACTGGTGCAGGGCAACAGGGGCAAGGAATCCCACTAATTAACCTGTGTCTCTTAGACTGCTGCAGCCTGGCTTGTCATTACGGCGAAGGCCTGATGCTGCGATGACCCAAATGTCCCTACCTTGTCTAAAACACTTAAATTCTCATCTAGTTGGAAAATTGGCAGAGTTCATTAGTACAAGCATACAAAACGTGCAACATCCTCTTGTTTTGTTCGACTCGATGGATGTTTGATGAGTGCAAAATGTAAACGGTTAAAGCATGATGACTTCACGTGAATGATGGCAGGCGTAGCTGATCATTTTTGCCATCATGCTAATCCTGGATCCACAGCATTTCTTCAACTTTACACATTTTTCATCTGAGGTTTAAAATTACATCTGAGCTTGGTGCAACGGGCACAAATAATCATGGACTTTCATGTTTATTCAACGAATTTCTCCTCATTTTCTGCAACGTGCACAACCTTAGACACTTACTGTCATGCAGAATAGATGCACAATATATTTTTGTATTTACTGAAGTCGCCTGTGGATCAAGCAGCCGTTATTCTTCTGAACCAGTTTCTAATACGTGACTCGCAACCTGTGCCCAAAGCTCAAGCAAAGTCATAGAGATGAGGAGTATAAAAATAAATCTGAACTCCAAATGAAAGCTGAGCTTGATTGCAGGAATAACATCTTGTGGCTCATCACCTTGTGAACCCTCATCTACATCCCGTCAAACAGAAAAACACTTGAAAGTCATTAGAGGATTTTTTTCATTCTCTTTTGTCTTTGGTAAAAGCATGAAATGGTATTACTTGCTTTATTTGTCTCTTTTTTTCCTAACACTGCAACTAGAGGGCAAGCTAGCATAGAAAACATTCCTGCTGTATGTCTCAGAGGGATGAGGGTTAAACTTTGTATGTACACATCATCTTCATACGATATAAATGAAGGATGTCCAACAGATTTGGAGAGTGATAATGCACTCTAAATCAGTCTTTTTGGCATTACTTCAATGCAGAGAGCAGAGAATGATGTGATGAGAGGTGTGCACCCTTCAGATTCAACCACTCATCCCCACGTCTGTTCTCTGCGGTTTAGATTCACAGAAATGCACTTTCATGTAAAGCCCCCAGTGAGATAAAACATGACATCATAAAGATTTAACATGAAAGTCTGAGCGAGAATTTATGTTTCTGTTGGTCTTTGACACAATATCCATTTTGGGTGGGTGGTGCTTCTGGCATGCGTTGGCTGACTGCAGCACCCATGGGACTGTGCCTAGCCCCTGGCATTGTCATTCTTCATTGATCAGAGGGGAGAGGCTAACAAGGTCTCCAGGCTACATGCTGCTCTCTGCCTGCTGTTAGAAACCTGCTCCTACTGCTCAATCTGAGCGGAGCTTTAATGCCGTCTCACACGAGACGGACCGATTTATCCAGGATCTGCATCTCCTTAAAGGGAAATTAAGGTATATGACAACTTGGGTCTCATTTTTGTAGTTATAGTTATCTTTTCTATTGGTTATGATAATATACTCACAAAGCTAACTGCTGAAATGCAACACAACCACTTGCAGGATCACTAGAACAGCATGGTTTGGCTTGAAATAAGTACGTTTGTTACATTATTTAAGTTACAGATGTGAATTTAAATACGTTAACATTGACTTTTGGTTTCACAGAGGCCACAAACAGCAGTCTCCTGGGTGAAAGTCCTCTGTTTGTTCCCATGGATGTATAAAGAGAAGTGGATACAGTGGCGCCCTGATTTACTCATTGATGCATGAGACAAAAAAATCTTCCAACATTCAGATAAAATGACTCGTATCTTCCGGTGATCTTTCACATCGATGGGACCAATAGAGCAAGTGCACTAGCGTTTTCTTTAACCCCTCCCTCCACTCCTTGGTCCAGCTCATTCACATGAATGGAGGATGTAAAATCACTCTGGAGTCTGCTATAAGTGCATTAAATAAGTGCTATTCAGTTGTTTGTACAGGGAAGTTGATTCACCACATAAGAATATAATTATCGGCTAAGTTACAGACATTTTTCCTAATGTAAGTCTACGGGAAAATCTTTTTAGGTCCAATGGCATCACGTGACATACCCGGAAATTGTAATCCGATCGTTTGGCCACTCTGTAAAATTTGCTTCAAAGCCTGGCGCTCTTCCCGGGGGCTTGGTTTGATCCACCAATCCAACTCCGGACTTTTATGAGACACAAATTTGGCAAAGCCCACTGTTGCTCTGTAACACCATGTATATGAAGAATGCCAACACAGTTGCTGTTAGAAATATAATAAATCAAGATATGACCTGATTACAAACATTGTAATGATTACATTCATCTTTCGCTGCAGTGACATCCAACTAAACTGAACTAAAAACCAAAACTTACACTGTAGCCATATGGGGGACCGCTGTTAAACCCCCTGTGTCTAATATAATCCTACTTTAAATCCTCTTTTCAGTTTCTTGCTCTGTCTTGGTCTTAACACCAGTTAAGGTACCCTACTATGACCATTAGCAGGGGTACATTGCCACAACGGATTTAAGCGAAGTTATGTACAGAGCATATTATTAGATTGCCTCCACACCATCAAATCCAGTGCGGTGATCCTGGCCCGACTGCTGCAACCTGCATAGCAATCATCCCTCCCTCTGACCTACTCTGCCGACCCGCCACTTGCCCTTGCTCTACCTGCTTCCTCATTAGTAGCTGGCTCTCGATGAGGAAAATCCATTAGTAATCCTACTCTCTCACACAGCATGAATCTGGATTTTTCCACCTCTTTTTTGTTGCATTCACTTAATCACTCTTTGCTTATTTTTCACTGCAATTTCACACAGACATGAGCACAGGGTATCTTTTTTCACGCTGGCATGTTTTAATTTTTCCTGCTGCTATTCTCCTGCCTGACATTTTGTTTGTCTCTCTCTCTCTCTCTCTCTTTCTGCGGCTTCATTCCCTCGCTTCCTCCACATGTCAGCGGAATACCCAGAGAGCACACATACACGCTCCCGCCCACGCACTCCTCCTCTGGCATACGGTGCATCTAAGCATGGGTGAAACCGTGGTCAGAAGACATCTCTGTCGCTTGGATCTAAATTGGCCAGTCCTGAACTCAGAGCTTCAGAGGATGGCCTTGGGGGGTGGAGAGGTGAAGCCCAATATGAACAATGAACAATATGCAGTGCCTATACCCATCATTCATTTAGTTTGCGAAGGCATCTTTGCTGCTCACGGGATGAGGAGGATTGTATAATTAGGCGAGTTGTGAATATTCAAATGTACATATGTCTCACGTGAATATTTATGTCGTTTATCAATGAAACGAGTGCACGATTGCGATATCAGAGTACACAGATGGCTGAGAGGCAGGACTTGGGGACGCCTTGTGATAAATTAGAACATTTTCAGTATGAGAAAAACAGATTGACGCTTTATAAAATGCTCTAAAAACACAGATAAGAAGCTGCAGCCTGAAGTCACCATCTACATGCAGTATTCGGATAAGAAACGTAGACCAAAGAATTGCTGCCAACTCAGATGACTGGAACCAGATGGGGTAATCATACAATTAATCTATTTGTTACCTGCATCACCCCGAAGCTACGTGATACAAACCAGACTAAATTACACCAATTAGTTTGCTGTGATAGAGCTAGGTGCTCTTCATCTTCGTCCCCTCATTAGTTATTTTTTTGTGCTGCAATTTTTCCTAATTGAACGCGTCAGGAAAATGCATTTAGCACAAACAAAGCTTAGCTAATTGTGGTGTGGAACAATGGCAGGGGTAAGAAATGAAGTAGCTGGGATGACATGTGTGAGGAGACTGTGGGTAAATGTGTGTGTACGTGTGTGTGTGTTTCAGCACAGCATGTACCTTGGAGTGGTTTTTGATGGTAATGCATATAAACACCTTCAACTGGAACTGACCGCTTCTGCTTTTAGAAGGACTATCTAGGTAATTCTGCACCTTAAGCCCACTAATTACATTTGTGTATACTTAACATTATTGCTGACCACTCTTAAAGCATGCCATAGATTTTTACATTGATTTCTTACCCACCAGGGAGCCGCTGGGTTCCATATCTTTGAGCACACTATGAAGCTGAAGTGTTCCCTGTCCATCATTGCCTTCAAAAGGGACCAGTAAGACAGCTACAAAAACCTGCCATGAGTGTTTTTCCATCCGTTTCATAGTTAATGGTTCGTTAAGTTTTGACAACTAAATCTATGGTTAAAGTTAGGTTAGGATTGACGTCATTCTTTAAAGAAACCAACATTTGTTGTCTACTGGATACTAACCTTGCCTGGTTCCACAGCTCTGAATCCCATTTTAGATTCAGATTCAGGTCTGTTGTGCTAATTGTTGAGTCCTTCTACTGGTTGGAAACAATCAGCCAATCAGAGCTAAGGAGGCAGGTTTTAGACTGGGACATCATCTTCCTACAGCTGGCTAGAAAGCACAATGTTGTAAGTTGATTTACACAAACAAAAACTAGAAATAGTTATTGATTTTTTATCAAGTTGAAAAACATTTAGTTAAGTGCTCCTATAGCAAGCACTACCAAAGTCAAACAGTATGTCCACCCTAACAGATTTGTAGCAGTATAAATCCATTAAGCTAATTCTACCTGTACCGGTAAAAAAAACGAAAATATAAAACTTAAATAACTTAAATAACTTTAATGACAAAATCGAATTGTCACGATGCCTTTTACAATGTCTCTGTTGTCTTCTCTGATTGTCCAACAATGTCCTTGAAAGCTTCTCAGCTTCCATCTGCTAAATCCTGGATAACAGAGCGTCCTTGAATGCACCACCAAGAACAATCCGCTGCTTACAACACATGTGGCACAAGTGAAACAAAATGAATGGCGACACGCAGCTGCCCAACACCTATTAGTACTAACTGGACATAAAGGAAGAATGTCAATTTTTGGGTGAAAAAGGAGTGAGGATATTATCAAAAGATATTACAACCATAACGGAGTGTATTTTCCTCATACCAACAAAGGTGAGATAGTGCTGGAGGTTCATTCCAGCTTTCACTTCAGCTGTGCGAGCACATCGACTATACGCCTCGACCTAATCTCGTCATTCCTCCCATTGCGCCCACCACAGTAAGCCCCTCTCCCATTTTACATTCTCAGGGGTTAAACCCACGTAGCCTTTATTCAATCCAGCCCTTGATCATGCAGATAATGGCTTTAGGGAGCTAGTTAAACCGAGGGACAGGAGGGGGCTCTGTGCGCATGACAGCCAGCAGACGGGATAAAGAGACCGTTGGCCTTGCCAGGATGACATGCTGAAGGCGTTCCTAGTCAGCAGGCAGCCTCTTATACGATGTGCACCCAGCTCCAATTCAAAGAATACGTGGGTATACTGCACAGTAAATATATACGGTGAAGTATGTGTGGAAAATTTACAGGCTGCATTGAAGATTGTGTCATGTGTCATTTTCACAAACGCAACTGCAGGCAAGGTCAACACTCATTTTTATGTCAGAAAAATCATAAATATGCAATCCTACTGTAAAGTACAGTAGCGCTGCAGCAATCTGCAAACTGTACTTGTGTACAGTAAATTTAGTGCATGAATAGCGATGGAGGTCATCTCCTATAAAGTCACAACCAGGCTGAATTGTTCTGACACACGCTTGTGATAACTCTGAAACGTCAGTGCAAATTTACTGTCTCCCACTCCTTTCTATTTCATGCCCGCTTTCTCTCCAGTGCTCTTTCTTGCTTGCACAGGATATTTAGCAGGATGCTCGTCCTTCAGAGACGAGCACAATATCCCTCTCCCAGTCAACATCTCTCACTCTAGATTGTAGCTAATGTCAGCTAATGTCAGACCTCGCCCTCATTACACGTCGCAATCGCAGAGGGAGAGAGGTGGCTTACATATCCATATGGGGAGAAAGTGGCCGTCAAGTAGGGTGCAACATGTCAAATTGAAGGCTTATTTTAACTCCAGTCTGAAGCGGCTTGAGGTGCTTTTCTTTACTCTAAAACTGAAAATAAGTGGACAAGCATTCAAAAAACATCACCTCATTTTTTTTACAGATTCTTTGTTCATGCTAATTAGCAGAATCGTCATCACCAGATATTTTACTACAACTTTTACATCCGTCTTTACCTTTTGACTCTAAAACATATAAGGATAGGGTTTTCTTACTGTCAACAAATCCCATGGAAAGCTAAAAACTATCAATAACGAATCCTAATTGTATTCTCTGTGTACCTAAAGCCTCATAGCGTAATCCTCTGTGCCATAGAATGCCACTGTTCTCCAAAAATACCAACGCATAAATTAGCCACACTGCTGCGCTGGGTGACATGTTCCTTCATTATAATGAACATGGGCACTGTAGTTTATTCCAGTCAATCCCACGCACACCGTCCTGCTGCCTCTAAATGTGTGTGAATCAGATGCTGAAAATAGTCCCCAACAAATGCTCTTTTTACTTCTGTTCGAGTAACATTTCTTCGAGAACAGTGCGCAGCTATTTTAGTTAATCATCAAACAAACTATATAATGTGACCAGTATTCTTTGGGCTGAGTGCCACAGACAGAGTAAATAAATCTATGGATATAGACTATGGTTGGAGGAAGAGGGTCAATAGATGAGGCTATGCATAATCATTACTTTAGATCGCTAACGTGGACCCGACGGACTTACTCGTGCACTTTCCCAAGACACAAGATTGGGTCATGCATAGCTGACAATGATACACCACAACCCCCATTGGCCTGGAGAGCACGGTGGCTCGTTCACAGGAAGAAGCCCAGTTTGCCGTGCAGATGGCCACAGCTGTGGCACACTGGCATACACTTTGTTCTGCTCTGGATGAACCTCCCCTGTGCCGGCCCGGGTAAACGCTGCAGCTGTGGTGAACCTCTGCCACACACTCTCACTCAGTCCTTCTCACTCTCTGATGATCTTTTCCTCACGTACACACACACACACACACACACACACACACACACACACGGTCTCTAGGGATGTATATCTTCATCTGTGAATTCAGCGAAAAACAAACTGCCATCGGAAAGCAACATATGGCCTGCTTCTAATGGAACACATCTCTTGGGGTCTAACTGATACAGTAACACAATGGCTTGAATGTTTTGCACCGCTATTTGAGCGGAATTATTTACAGAATAATAAAATGGAGACTTTTTTTGAGTACGGTTTTCAGTTTTGCGTCGCTGTTATTTCTTCAGAGGATGATATGGTCGCTTGTCTTTGCCAGCTTAGGATCCCAAGGACAATTGGAAGATGAATTTGGCAGCGTAGAGAATCACAAAACTCCTTTATTTATGCATGTAGGTCGCTAAAGAATACATTCTTATTTACAAGCATAACCTTGGAGGAGGGAATTTTCCTCTTAAGTGGGAGGGGGAGGAGATAAAAAAAATGACGTTGAGGCAAACAAAAACACTCTTCACTGAGGGGCAATATCAGACAGTGATAAACAAGAACATAAATATCAAAATAAGTGCAGACTGGCAGCAATGGCGGCAAAATAAAATGAAAGCAGAAGGAATAATGAAAAGGGATTAGGCAATAAATAATAGTAATCAGGAAGAGAACAGCACAAAAAAAAACAGCGGAACAGAAGGACACTAAAATCATGAGGAAACAGAAATAGGTAAGCTACAAAAAAACATGTCCACAGGCATGCGACCAATATTAAGATGTTGTGTTGCAGTGCTCTCAATAAAATGTGCAAATGAAGACATAGCGTGATATTTAAATCCACATTCAATATTTAAAAATCTAAATAAATCCGATTCCCTCAGTATACAAACACCACTGTTGGAGAATATTCACAGCTGAGACAAACCTTAAGCTTTGGAGAGTGATGCTGCACACAGCGTGTGCACGGGATCTGCTCCAGATTTAGAGGCCCATTGAATTTTTGAATTATATCAAGCTCTACAAGCAAGAAAAGATTGTGTGATGACAGAGAGCCAGAGGTGATGTGATGTGCAGATGGGTGTTTTGTTGGGCACATTCTGGAATCTCACATTACTTGTTCTGGCTGCCTGAAAACATTTTCTTCTGACCCAATTTACTGAAAGAACTGGACACAAAATATCACATCTGAGATTCATTCATTTGAAATAATACTCTGGCCAAAGCGATTATCCAAAAGTTATTGTTCTACAATAACAGCTTCTGCACATCTGGGGATGGTTTTCTACTAGAATTTGGAACCTGGCTGCAGGGATTTAGGCCCATTTAGCTACAAGAGTATTAGTGAGGTCACCGATGCTGGGCGATAACGACTGGCTCACAGCGGACGTTCCAATGTAATCCAAAGGGGTTAGGGTCAGGGTTCTTGCAGGCCAGAGCCGAATACAAAACAAAAGTAGAAAAGCTGCACTCAGTAGAGTATGTAATACAAACCACAATTCAACTGGATAACCCCCCATTTGTAAGTGTATCAGACATGTTATTCATTCGCACATCTGACACAACAGATTTACATTAATTTTAATCTATGCAGATGTCTGAACGGGCTCTGTGCAGGCACGTGTCTCAGCTGCGTCTAATGGGCGTAACCTCGAATTGAAGCACTTATTTAGGCTTCTAGTCTATTTTTTTTGACAATACGCGTGTAAAAGTGAGGTTGATGCTCCAAAGAATGGCACCTAAAACCGTGCCTCTGGTCTGCAATGCAGTGAGCTGTGTTTGTAGTTCTATTAGCTGATAACCAAACACACCGCCTGAAACAAAAAAGTGATCAAACTGTTTTCCCCATAGACGTACAGTCTATGGTTTCCCCCAACTGTCTCGGCAACAGAGAAGCGGCTGAGAGGTGGCGATGCTCTTAGCTGTGTTATCACTAGTGGCCCTAACCGGTGAGAGGCAGTCAGCGCGCAGTATAAAGAAGGCAATAAAAGGTGTTTTGAGAAAGTGTAAGTCACACAACCGCAAGCATGCAGCCGTAACTGGCCACCCAAACTATTATGCTATTTGATGAAGCAGAATGCCAGATTAGCCGTGGACAGACACAGAGATGCACAGTCACTCCCGGACACACGAATGGACACATGTGAGCGGAGACTATAAATGGCTGACCTGTTAATAATGTCTTCACTAGGGACTAATAGGCTTGACAGAGAGGCACACACTAACTGGTCTTGGTCTTTACATGGGACTCAATTAGAAAGACATAAATTAACGCCAACATTATCCTTGATCATTATCCTTTTTACATTCTCCTTAACATTTTACCGAGAAGAGTCAGGTTTTTACACACCAAACGTCATAAAGGAAACCATTTTTTTATGGACCTCACTTTGTACAGGGACAATGACATGTTCCCCAAACTGCTGCCAAAAAGTAGGAAGCATACTATTGTCTAAAGTAATAGTTGCCATGCATATATTTTGTAGAAAGAGCGAATTTTAAAAACCTTGGCTTTGGACATTGTTCTAATATCGACTTTCTTATGGTGACAGGGGTGGAGAAACAACCCCCAGATCAATAGCACATAAACGTATGTGTCCACATATCCTTGGCTATACAGTGTGTAATTATGCTCTCGTAAAACTGCATTCAAGTTCAATACTGAATAACCACTACACGGTTTTCATCAAGCACAGCCCACACAAGAAACAACCGAACTTTCTTGCTTGTATGGCTGTTTTTTTCTTTCCCCATAAAGTCAACACATGCTACACTGTGACCTGCCAGTATTATTTACTGCTATTTACAGCAGAAATCAATGACTTACACTGCCTTAAAATGTCTCTCCATCTAAAGGACCCTACAAAAAAATACTTCATGTAACAGTGACATGTGAGAAAGGACAGGGTGAAAAGCAGCTTTTGCCATAGAAACAAGCTGATGTTCTGTCTCTTTTTTTCCTCAACTAGTGCAGCTAGCGTTACTGTTTTAGCAGCGCTGGTTCAATACTGTGATATGTAGCCTACATATCGCTTTTCATCTGGTATGAAAAATTTAGAAGACGCGTTATATCACCATCAGACCCACAGAGACATGAATATCAAAGAGCATTCTCTTGGTTTTGTTTCATAACACCCATATGATTCTCTTTCTACCCCTCACTCTCTGCTCTGATGCAACATAGGAATGTGTATACTGTACATGAACCTCGCACGTCCATAGAAAACACAGAATAATCAATGTCGAAACAACGGCGTCAGACTAAACGAGTGCTCACTCCTCCTCTTTTCTTACTCTTCTCTCTCCCTCCTTCCAGCTCCCAAATGAACACAGATGCCTCCTGATACTCTGCTAACTCAAAGACCATCTCTGGTGTAGCCAAGACAACACAGCTTATGATATATTCCCTCTTGATATAAAAAATGTGGGATGAGCAGAGGGATTGTCTGGGCTCTCTTATCTGACTTCTGAGAGCCTTCACCAACCCCCCCTCTCTCTCCCACCTGCCTCCCACCTGCCTCCCCTCTTCCTCCTCCTCTCCTGATCGTTACAGTGATAACCCACTGAGTGATGAAGGGGGGGTATGCATTCTGGAGGGATAACAATGTGGGCTAACTTCAACCCCCACCAAATCCCCCTGATGCTGTTCTCAGATCAGCCTATTTGTTATACATAGTTTTTTTTTTTGCTTGCGTACAACAGACACTAAGAGAGACAAACTCCATGTTTGAGTAGTGCCAGTGCTGCCTCGTCTCTTTACGCCACTCAGTCTATAGGGATATGTGTGCGTGTGTGGTGGCCTACATTAAGTGCAATGCTGTCTGCTGCGATGTGTTTACGCTGAATGTAATGTGCAAATTGGCAAATTCTACTCTTAATTTGTTGTTTGTGAATTCCATTTGCTTCTCTAAACTGTCACCTAAAAGGTTGAAAACAACAATCAACAGCTAGGCACAACCAAAGACCTAATATAGTGGTGTGCATAGGTGGGGATATGGGGGGGATTTGCCCCTGCCTTTCTGTCCTTGGAGCCCCCATGCCACCCCTTACTGATGATAACGGCTGCCCCGTTGCTTGATATTTATGCATGTGATTTGTCGTGTTTTATACACGTTTAACCTGAAAGCCACACGCTGAAACGCGTTGGTGTGACAACGTTTTGATCTCGTAAGTCCTTGGATCCCCCCTCAGGTGGAAACAGGAAGATACAAACCACAAACAGGCATCACTCACACAAGTCACGTTTACATGCACATCAGATATTAGATTATAATTTGATTAAGTCAATAAAGCATGTGAGACAGAGCCCATGTCAACACCATTCTCTGATTGTATTAATTAGATTTTGCTCTTAATCTATAATCATGATTGTATTAAATCTGCACAGTGCTTGGATTTTAATCCCACTAATGGACACCAGTTAGGACATATGCTCACCTTTGACACACATTGAATGGTGAGCACGCTATCTGGAGGTAGAGGGGTGATGGAGTTTAATTTTAATCTTTCTTTTCACCTGTAATTTGTTACAGATAAGGTTCACATTTGTCACCCCGTGAACCAGATAAATCCCACCCCTTATTCTCAGATCCATAACTGACCACATAAACATTATGGGAACTGTAGTTCTGATGCACATGCATCAATGTCAATACTAGACACGAACAAATATGGTACTACATTATGTTAGTAAGTAGAAATATGAAGAGTCAGAGATGCAGTGGAAATGTGGGCTCTGACTGATCAATTGACAGTTATTGAACTGCAGCCAGTCACAAATTATTGATAAACTCTCCGTCAGTCATGACAATCACTGTTGAAACTGTTTGACTAATAGCTGATGAAGAAACATGCCATCTAATCATTGTCTGGCCCAGGCAGGTTTTCCTCAAGGAGAATATCCTTAAAATATATATCTGCCTTCCAACATAATTTTTTTTTCAATTTTTTACTGAACATAAAAGGGGAGACAACATGCACCAATGCAACTTTTAAGGGGAAGTGCCCTTTAAAATGACAATCTTCATGAAATTACAGCTTTACTACATTGTACTCAAGGTGTCGCAGCCACATGGCGCTCTTTAACTACCTGAGAAAATAAACAGTAAACAAACAAATGAAATATTAGAAATAGATGGGAAATCAAAATGAGTGATGGATAATATGGCTGCTGCGACGAGGTTCTTCACAACTCATGAGACACTTTTGCTTTATTTTCAAATTACAAATAATACTCCAAATAATACATAGACTCGACCAAATAGACTTAAAGCTACAGCCAAGTAAAGCATTCACCACTTAACAGCATGCATGCACTCTAACCCTCACACACACACACACACACACACTCACACAAACACACCCACACAAACACACTCCCTTCCCAGCAGCCCCCTGCTTTGCATAAACCAATAATGTAATGGAGGGAAAGTCATTCCCTGATGAGCACTGTTATGAATAATTTAAAAATAATACAGCTGAAAACCATCTCAAACTTTTAAACTCGCTCCAATCACACATTCAAAAAGTCTATAAAGAAACGTAGTGGCAGTCAATAGATGTAATGTTGCAGAATCACTGCACAAATAAGATGAGTTGCTTGCATTTATATCCAATTGAATTTAATAAACACTAAGTCTGAGTTAGTTTGATTATTGTTGTGATGGATTGTAGTGGAGCCTGCTAAGCTGCTCAGTGGCCTCTGCTCTGCATTGTGGGTAGAAACAGTTTAGAGGTAGCTTTGTTTTTACTGTGCGACTTCTCTTGACGCCTGAGGGATGCTGTGACTGCAACAACCAGATAGTAAGAAGGAGATAGAAGAATGTTATCTTATGTGCTGCAAGTGTGTGTAGACACAGATGTAGATAAGAACTCAGCAGGGCTGCCAACTAGAGCTAAAAACAGCTAAAGTTGGCATCACAGAGGCCTCTGGGAGCTCGCAGGCAGCACTATCATTGATGGGTGTGGTCCATTCCTGACACACATGGCCACAGTTAAGTGATGATGCTCTCACAAGAGGCCATTGTCGAAAGATAAACCGCAAACAGAAACGTGATGTCGGTTTGAATCAAGTTGAAATAAAACATATTTATCAAATTCATCAAAAAATTTTAACTCGTTTTATTATCCAGTATTTGAGTGCCACCTGTTATTGTGCTGTGCTGATAAAGACAACGATAATTACGCAATTCACAGTATTCCTAGCCTCCATAATTTCTTGCATGAATTATGGACGTTTTTTCCGTTTATTTCTTGATCCTGGCAGAATTAACGACAGTTTTGTTCCATTTTCCCGGAGTTGAAATCTCAAAGATTTCCATCTGTTAAGTCTCTACTCTAATGCTGCGGGAGGTAACACAATGGTGATTAAGCCAATGGCCCACTGATGAAAGTATTGAAATATTTATACATTTGCATGTTACGAACTGGGTATCCATGGTGACATTCCCGTAAAAAATAATAATTCTGTATCAAGTTACTGTTAAAGCAAACCAGACATTTCCTACCGCTGCAGCTCTACACTACAAGTGTTGAACTGATACAACATGAGTTGACTTTTAATACAAAGTAGTCACAAGAAATGCAATGTGTTTGTCAGCATGACGATGGCTATTGCTCATCAAAAATGCATCGACGAAACAAGGAACAGATCATTTTCGGGATTTTTTGACAGCGGATCAGCAAATATTGCACGGAGTAATGGAACAAGAAACCGCAGCTACAGTGAGCTGTTAGATGAAAAGCTGCAGGCGACAGGCTGCACACCCAACTTCTAAGCCAGGTAAGCAACTACTTTCACTTTCGCTGTTTGCAGACTCAAGCCGTGTGCAGCATGAATCGGATCACGGTCTCTCCCAGAATGATGGAAAAAGGCCAGTTATTGCATGACATATTTATTTAAATGGAAATAGTTTGTGTTGCTGCCTTCTTTTGCATTTTAACAGGTCCCAGACTACTGCAGTATTAAACCACATTTGCTGTTACCACCAGTAAATGGGTTGCGTCCAAATCAATCAGAACTGAAATCTAATGGATTGCCACTTTAAATGATATATGACACGGTTACACAACATGTCAAACTTTAAATGGGATAGTGTCAAACATCTCTGCCTTCTGCTGCAGAGGAATGGAAGGGGCGACCTGAAGAAGTGGCCTCGGATAGCTTCAACAGACTAAGTTAGCGTAACGTTGACGCTCGCTAAAAGAGTACGAAGTTCAGCGACGAGCTGTGCTGTTAACGGTTGCACCAACATGCACTTATCTTGTGGTTTTAACAAGAAAACATTGCCTCCCAAAAGAAGACAAATCCACTTTGACATGGCGAAGGAGCCTACATTTAGAAACACAACCCTAAACAGTTCATGTGTGCTTCTTTCACGTTGAGGACAAGAAGCCAACAGAGGAAATGAAAACCTGCATCTTACTTTGTGGTTGGGCCACGAGAAGCCACCAGAGAAGAGACGATTCATGAGGAGGGATGACCACAGCACCGGGAGGACAGATATCCTGGTGTACGGAGAAGAATACAGCATTTTAGTGTTTGTTTTTTGCTTTAGTTTTACAGTTTACTGTACAGTTAAGTTATGCATGTAAGTACAAGACAACGAGGCAGAGGACCTATCGCAAGAACAGAAACAGTTCATGGATTTATAGGTAACTAACAGGGGAAAAGAGGCTGCTATTTGTACTGACAGGGAGATCAGGAAATGAGACACAGGTGACCAGGATTAAGACACTCCGAGGGCATCTGGTCAACAGGTGAGGAACGACAATAAGTCTTAATACAGATGAAGGGACCTGGGGAACTGGGAATGTGGCTGGAAGGAGGGACAGAGAGGCAGAATGGGCAAAAATAAACACAAAGCCGTTGTGATACAAATAATAATAGATGACATTTAATTAAAAGGGTACACAGGCTTAAGTAATGCATGACTAATGGTAATTTAACAGTTAACACGTTAATTTAGGATGTATATGAATGCCCGTTGCTTACGATTAAACAATATTCAAGTCACGATTGGTTCGTGTGCTTGGTTACATAGAAAAGAACATTTCACACCCATGCATTTGATTAGACCCTGAAAGCAGAACAGTACAATGTCTCAAGGAAATATGAGGCAGTTTTCATCAAGCAGTTGATGATTGCATCCGACGATCATCTTCATCTGATATTACAAAGCACAATATGAACAACAGCTTCATTTTTCTCTCAGAAAAGCCAGGGATCCAATGCATGAGTCTGAAATAACTGTATTCAGGCTGATTTGGTGACATGTAAATACATGTAAGAAGTAAATGTGAGTGAACACTTCATCATCTCAAGTGGTGAACTCATTTAGAATTTTGAGCAACATGAATCTATGATGCATCCTGCATTAGTTTTTGCAATTAATCATCACAAGCGAAGCACTTAAAGGGACATGTGTAGCATTAAGGGGGATACATTGGCAAAAAAATGTAATAGAATATTAATTAGCATGTTTTTTTCACCTTTAAGCCTGTGTTTAATACCTTTATTATAAAGTGTTGGCTAAAAGCAACACTCTTGCTGCTGGAGTTTTATTTATAGAAAACAAAGACACAATACTTGTCATTAAAACTAAATGAAGCTCTAGCATGAGTTCAGTCAGAAAGACTATTATTTTGCATGCTTATAGGCCTGAAGTTTATCTCTTATTCATCATGCCTTTCACTCCTTTCACACATGCTCACTCATAATGTCCTTGCTGTCATTATTGGGGGCTGTCAATCTTCTTAAATATGATTCTCCACACCTTTAGTACATTCATGCTGCTGTTACACGCACCCCATCATCGCCCAGTCTTTTCAATTATAATGAAATAATGGTAAACTGTGGTTTCAGTTACATGGACTTTAAACATTAAAACTGAAATAAGGTACAGCTTATAAATAATATTCAACAAGTAAAGAGCTGTATATGGTTTTATCAAATAAATGAGAGCTATTTTATCATGGGGGGGAAACGCCTCTGATGTAGTTTTTTAAACAATGATACTAGGACACCTACAACCCAGCCAAATGACATTTCTTAGGTGTGTTTATAATTTAAAGAGACTATAGCATAGTGTATGAATAGAGAGTATGAATGAAACTTATCACGATTACATTTTATGCATGCAAGGTTCTCAAGAGCAGTGGTCAATTCGTCTCAAGGGGCCCTAAATTTATACACATTAGGTAACGGACCCCCCTTTGATAGGATTTAGCTTCAGGGACCTCTATCTGAAAAGATTTGGGTTGTTACATGATTCAGATCATAATTCTTCAGATATAATTATCTGATCTGATCTCTGGCATAATTCAGACGATCCGCCTCCTTTGCTCTCCAACGGACTGTTTCCTGCATTTAACCAACGCAGTTAAATGCTTGAAGGTGACCTTCAAGCATTTAACTGCGTTGGTCTGCGTTGGTCAATATACTTGGAATGACAAAAGGCTTCTGATGTCTTGTTCCAATACCTTCAGCTTCTGCATATGAATGCAGAATCTGTTTAGAGGTTAAAAATGGGTCACATCTTACAGTTCAGAGTTGTACCGTGTTCTGTACGTGGTACCCGATGATGCCACTGGCTCTGAGAGGACTCACAGTTTTCTACATCTGTGACACATCTGAAGGAAACCATCCGTTGCTGAAATAGTGACGAATTGGAAAAAAAAAGAAAAGCTTATGGGATCTGGCATTGATGATGATAATGTGATTTGGATGATGGTGTTGGAAATGTATTTGCTTGCACTATCAGCTCTACATTCCTCCCTGGGCCTGTAGTCCACTTTCTCTGCACATCAGTACACAATGTCCCTGTCGTTCCCCGTCTGACTGCTCTCTCAACAGTAAACATCATTTTGAGAGGATGATGTTTTATTTTACTTGAGGAGATGCAAAAAAAAAAAAAGGGCGATTCAGGTGATGATTTATTAAGTAAGGCTATTCAAGTAAATACTCTCTTTAATCACTTTATTTGAAGGGACACAAAACTTTATGTTACTGTATAATATAAAGTAATTGGAAATGTAGCAGTTTTGTTCCACTCACCAGCTCACTCAGTTAATTGTGGCCTAATCGGTCATTGAGATAGCTTCAAAATCTATTATAACAATTTTAAATGAGCAATTAATTAATCATAGTATTTCATGAATTTATTACTCATTCTCCAAAGTTTCTGTGTTATTGTGCTGCTACTGTTGATTGATCGAGAATTAATTAAGAAAGTGTGATCGATCTGGTTGTTGAATGGTTTCCCATCACGTGCTGCATCAGTACAGTCTGCTCCACAACCATATGTCATCCACCTCTTTCCAAAGCATCTCCCAGCCTCACTCTGACCGGCCGCCCTGCTGTACGCGGGGCCGGGCCGGTGGGACACAACGGAGGTCGTATCTGGAAAGGGACAGTACATCAGCTGGACGCTAATCGGCTGACTCACCTTCACAATGCTCCCCTCTGGGATGGGCCAGAGGACTAGCGAAGGGGAAAGGCGGAGGGAAATCAGACTGTGAGCGATTAGGTTAATGAAAGAGAGAAATGGAGTGAAAGGACAGGAAAAGGTGGCCCTAAGGCAAATAAGTTTAGAGGAGAGCCGAACCAATTCCGCTGACAGCTTTAGAGCACAGCATTGAGACACTGATTGGCAGAGAGGAAATAAGAGCCAAGACACACTGTCACTGGGTGAAAGAATTACTTTAAATGTCCTATTTTAGAACCTTTTCTATCAACTGGAAGGTCAGTAAAAACCGGCGCTATCACATAAAAGTCCTCTTTTTTACAGCTGTCGGGTTTTACTGACTAACTGTAAGTTAACTGAAAAAAATCTCAAATAAAGTCGAATTTTAAAGCTCCGCTTGGCAGATTTTTATGTAGAAACACAACTGTCGAGGGGCTGCCATAGAGCAGAGCATCAAATCAAATGACACTGACTGAGACACCACAGAGGATGATGATTTATTATTATTATTTATATCGTATTAGGATGTTGGCTCTGACCACCATGGTAGAAATGATGTTCATGCTCAGTGGTGGAAGAAGCATTCCGATTGCCAAAGTAAATATCACACAGTGAGCAATAATGGCTGAAAATATGAATATAACGTAATGCTTCACTATCACAGGATATTACAGTCCTTTAAACAATTATTTTATGCAGCCTTTTGTAGCTGCATATATTGTACGCAGTCACAGGCCGTTCTAACACAGTCTCCTTTATTGCCCTGGACTTAATATCGCAGCTGGAGCCAAATTGAGAGCGTTAGAATTGGAATGTAATGCTCATTACAGCAGTTAGCATGTTGTAAAAACAATAAATACAAGTCACGTAAGTCATGTAGGCTATATATGTTATGATCAACAAGATCAGTGTCCACTTTAGTCAGGAAAATGGTTGTGTGTCAGTCAACATATAATCTAGCTTTGGCCTGTGTCTTTATCGGGAGTGTAGGTTGTGTGATGCTGAATTTCAAGTAAATAAAGCCTCACCCTTGCTTTCAACAGCTTTTAAAATATTTTTTTTTGGGGGTGGGGGGGGGCTAATGAGAAGTGACAGTTGTGATTATTGAGATTTGTACCTTTGCAGGAATGTGTGAGTTTTGCTCTAGGACATGCTGTAGATGTTAACAAGGCTGTCACCAAAAAATATGCCTCTGTGAGACAGTGACGAACAAAGTGCAAGAATTATGCAGCAGGGATTGGAGATTCTGAGTACTGGACATAGACTGTATGTAAGAAGTGGGCGTAGTCACCGTGAAGTCACCTATTGCTGAAACCAACTGCTGAAAAATAATTTTGCTTGTGCTAATGGTTACAATTAACTTGTCATAGGAGTTCACAGGTTAGGACCCAATCGCAAGACCACAGGAGACAGAAATCGATATAAACAGGTTTTATTTAGCCTGAATAAAGATGACAGGAAGGTGTGGAGCCCGTGGTCCGACA
Organism: Anarrhichthys ocellatus; assembly: GCF_004355925.1. NCBI lineage: Eukaryota > Metazoa > Chordata > Actinopteri > Perciformes > Anarhichadidae > Anarrhichthys > Anarrhichthys ocellatus. Next base: position 1,649,866 of record NW_022280064.1, on the reverse strand, counting down.
CCAGAGAGTAGGCAGATCGACGGTGTGAGTCCCGTGGCTTGACACCGGAGGGCTGGCAGCTTGACGGCGTGATGTCCCGTGGCTCGACACCGGAGAGCTGGCAGCTTGACGGCGTGTGTAGTCCGTTAACACAACAGAGGGCAGAGCGGCGGTGTGTAGTCCGTTAACACAACAGAGGGCAGAGCGGCGGTGTGTAGTCCGTTAACACCATGGAGGGCAGAGCGGCGGTGTGTAGTCCGTTAACACAAAGGAGGGCACGGGGGATTCCCGGACCGACGGACACCGGAGGCAGGCGCTCGAGGCAGAAGATGCAACGGGGTTGAAGCGGGTGAAAGACGGTACGACCTGACAACCCCAGACTGCAGGACCAGAGTTTATATAGCGCCAGGGGAAGCGTTAGTGGGACCTGAGTCTGGTGTGTCAGCCTGCAGGAGGTAATCGGCTGGAGTGGCTGCAGCTGTGTGGCCATGGGAGGTGTCTGGTCTGACAGGGATCCTGACATAACTGTCATGAACTGTAAACACACTGAGAAAGGGTTAAAATTGGAAGACAAAAACGAGGACGATCACAAGGTAGCCACGCCTTAAAGCATATATCCTGCTTTATGGTCTACTTTACTCTCAACGGGACCATCATTTACATGACTTGAAGCTAGCATGTGAGACCATAAACTCATGTTTAAAATGTTTACTGAGGTAATAAATCAAGTGAGAAGTAGAGTCATTTTGTCTTGAATGCTAAGCTTATTGTGTATACGACTTCCCACGTCGTAACCACACATTCACAATAGCAACAGTTTCTCTGCTTTCAGACAGAGGCAGGCCAAGGCCTTTTCACATCTACCCGGCAAACGGCTACACTGAGCACCCAAGCTGCCATCTGCTAATTATGAATTCTCCACAATTTGAACAACCAGCATTTTCTCTATTAACTATCATCAGTGTACTTTGTCTTGGGTCATTTCTTTCTTATTCCAAGTGAAACCATCTAGCCGGCCACGACGGGTGTAAACAGAATGCAAAGGAACTCTAGAAATGTATTCAGAGCATTTATTATTTAGTTATACTGCAGGTTTGCACTTCTACCAGCTGAACAAGCAAGTATTTGGTACTCAAATTGTAAATATATTTAGATATAGAATATTTAACTTCTTTGAACAATGTGTTTTTTCTTCAATAAATAAAATCCCCTGCGTCTTGCACAGTTTGTATTTGTTTTATGTTGGATAGAAGCTTCATTCTAGGTTTCCGAAATGGACAATCCTGTTTAAATTCAGTGCAGGTGATGGGGTGTATTTGATTGCCAGTCCTGTCACTTTTGCTGGCGCCTTAGAGCATAGTTGGGATTGGGCCTGTCACTGTGCTGGTGTTGGAGAAGCATTTATTTTGGTGATATACTCCCAGCATTGCTCCATATGTGCCAATTTGTCTCAAGGATTGGCCCCTTCAGATTATTCTGTGCTCCTCAGGACATCTCAGAATTCAGCGTTGAGAACAAACAAAACAAAAATAAGTCTCCATTTTCCTCTGTGCTTAATGTGCTCAGCAGATAAACAAATACAAAACTAAAATCACAGAAACAACAGGAGCTTTACTTTAGCAGATGTCCATATTGATTTTAAGAAAACTCTTCTTCCAGAATGTGGAGAACGTTTAAGCACCTACAGGAACAAAACCTCTGAAATCCTCTCTTCACCTCTCTTCACCCACCAACATCTTCCTTCTCAGCAACACGCACACACACACCCACACAAACAACTGAAGAAGCACCACTGAAAAAAAGCCCAAAGGATCCCAAACCATCTGGACTGGAAAATGTGTACAAGCTGTAAACAAATAGCCAAGGAACAAACCTCCTGGTCTCTGCGAGCTCGCTTCAAATACTTAAGAATTCACCTCACACTGCAGAGTTGACCTGGCCCTCACTCGGTACCTCCGACTCCTCAAAACCTGACTCTGCAGCACTCACAAATACTTCCCCTATTGTCCAGGACACAGCAAAGTGTCTCAGCGATGACCTTTTGAACTGTAAGAAAAGCTCAGGTGTTCACAATCCAAACAAAGTGTCGAGGTTGGCCTCAGAGGTTAAAGGTTAAGGCTGATGGAGAATAGCTTGCTGCTTAAAGTCAGAGATGTTGAGTTTACATCCCCTGTGGGTCCTGTGGCATTTGTGCAAGATGAAAGACAGTAAATGATCTTTTTCTTTGACTGAGAGAGATTGTGAACCTGAAATCGGCAAGATGATGATAGAATTTGCCAGACTTTTCTTTCCTTTTCTGATTATTTCTTATGTTCTTCTGTCCTTATTTTTCATTGGCCCCCTGGCCCTGCTGAGGGGCAGTAGAGTCGGTTGGGGCCACTTAATCCCCATGCAGCCTCTCAGTGTACCTTCACAAGAGTGTGAAATATAATTGGACACCTGCACCCAAGGAGCCCCAAAAATAGCTTTCCATGTTTACACCAGAGCTCTGAGGAGGGAGAGCAGTGCAGCCAGAGTATCACTGTTCCCCTTTGTTACACTCAGGCTGCTTCGTTGCTGTTGTGTGATTGCCCAGCCCCTCTGCAGCACGGAAATACAAATCCATCCAAGTTCCTGAAAGCAAAATGGTATTTCAAGTGCTTTTCTGTGTCTTTGTAAATTCTGGAGCGCACACTAATGTCGACACAAATCTCTCAGACCAGACTACTTGCCCTGAATTTGGTTTAGTGCGGCTCATTCAGGAGGAATTTCCAGTACAATACAAGGATTAATTCGAAGAATAGTTTTCTCTTAAGTCAGAAAGCCAGGTACGGTACACTGCCTTCCGCCCACACACTTTTTTTTCGCCTCACCCCTTTTGTCCGACCTACTCCATTCTTGGGTTCAAATGATCCATGGTTTCCCCCCTTAGTGAACCGTGATTTTCAATAATCTAACTTTATTGGAGCACTGTCAGTTGAGGAAGAAAAAGAAAAAGACTTTATCCTTCAAAAGCGTGTGTGTGCGTTAAGCAGCAGAGCAAGGAGTTGCAGTGTCTGTCCACATGCCCCACTATTTACAGTTCTTAACTGATCAATAGGCGCTGGAGGCAGTGAAAACCTCACTGAACCAGATCTACATCTCCACCTCTTACCCCAGGGACCTGGAGATGGATCTCAGCACACAATTAAAATGTCACACTTGACTGCACTCCACAGACTGTCAATATTAGGAAAATGAATAACAGCAAAGTTTGCAGTAAACACAAAGTTAAAGGAGACTAATAACTTGTAAAAGTAACTGATATAAGAACAAGAATAACACAGAGAGGTGATTAGGGAAGAGTTTGCTGCGATGTTAGCGGCTTTGTGGGGCTGTACTTGTGCACAGAGGTGACAAAGCTAAATGCTAAGCTCAGCATGCTAACATGCTTACAATGACAATGCTAACCTGCAATCACAATCGTCTTGCAATATAGATGGGGGGAATGCTGGCTGCAATAGGCGGCCAATGGCAGGCTTATACCCGCAGCCTACATCCGTCATGCATACTTGTCATGACAAGTGCATCATCAAAGTAGGGGAACTTCAGTGGGATTCATTGTCTGGGGTGCATGCCATGAATGTCTGTACAGTACAACATTTGGTGTCAATACATCTAGTAGATGTTGAGATATTTCACAGGGATAAGTGAAAACCTTGATCTAGTGGTGGTGCTAGTATCTAATAGGTGTTATTAAAAAAACCTAAACTGTTAACCTCGTAGTGGGACTAGAGGAAAAATCAGTAGACATCATTCTCTGAGGACCATCAACGTACAAAACTTCACATTCATCCATCCAAAATGGTGGACAAACCAACCAACAGACAGACAAGATGTATCAGAGAGCCACACCTCTAGCATGTCTAAAAATAAGTGCTGATATAATATGACAACTTGGGCTTCACAAAGATATTGTCAAGTTGTATTCACTGAAGAAATTTGGTCTACAGGCTCGGATTCTGGGACACTGTCTTCCTTGTTGATTTTCTTTACCCAGCAGAAGGTTTAGCCCTCTGGGAGAAAAGCTGGCACAGGTTGCTTTGTTCTCCACACGACATGACAAATTATAACTGCTGCAGCTGCAGTGAACTAAGTCCTGCCTTTCTGGCCAAAACAAAACAAAACACAACGAATGCCATGTCACGCGGCGTGACACAATCCCTGCTTTTGAAGGCAGATCGCAAATCCATTTGACTAGCTTGATAAATATCATTTCACATAAAGCATATGCCACAGAGTTAGCATTCCAGCACAGTTCCACTGCCACCATGACAGAAACAAACAAAATAAAACCATTTGAATTTCCTGAGCTGTCAGGCTTTTGTCAGGGTGAAAACTAGTTTACGATGCTGTGGGGCGGATTTTGTCGAGGTATCGAAGAACCACAACCTGTTAAGTGGAACCAGGGATCAGAAGAACTTGTCAGACTTACATTTTTCAAATGATTTCCAGTCAACTCACATACAGATGAGGGCTCAGCCACCCAGTGAAATATGCGAACAGGAGGATTTTCATCTATCTATCTATCTGTCCAGCCACCTTTCTGTCTGTCTATAAATAAAAAAAGAGGTAATAGCTTGGTCTAACTTGTCATCTTCATTCTGAGAGGTACTCTGTGCCCGTGTCCTGCTCTTCAAAGGACACTTGTGTGATATCAAAACCACCAAGTGGTGGGCACCGATGAAAATTATGGATTGGAGTTTCGGTTACTTGCCCACTTTCAGCAGTTATATACTTCAGACATTTTAACAGGCTTTTTAGATTTATTGGGAAAATCTTGGGAAGACTGCATTTTTTTAAAGCAGCTTTAATCAATATTCCTGTATTATCAATGGATTAATGTGTAATGTGAAAGGAGTCGCTTGCGGTTTTTCTCAGCTCTACCAAGCTTTTTAGCATATTTAAGTTCCTTGTTCGGGTCTCCTGGCCTGCAACCTTTCTGTTTTTGATTCACTTCCCATCAAAGACAAAGTTCAGGAGGTGAACACATGGACCGTTTAGCAGCTAAAGAGCTCGATACTTGTTTCACGAGTTGGTGATGACCAAAGTGTAGCAAACAAGAGAGTCTACAATGACACTAATGCTGCTGCTTATCCGCTGTATGTACAAATAAGCAACAGTTTGCTAACAAAGTTGCTTACATTATAAGGTGATAATATATATATATATATATCTCTATATAATATGTTAATGTCATATTTATAGATAATTGCAGGTTTAAATTTGACGCTTTGTAAGACCTCCATGGATACAGTGATGAATTGCTCATTCATTAATGATTACACAATACTAACTCTTCCATCCCCTAGTTTGGTTGTCATCAGGTGAATCATTTGACACAGTCAGGGTGATTTAATGTGCAATCATATCATTGTCATCACTTGTTTTCATACTCAAGGAGTGTAAATTGAAAGTGATTTCCAGGTTCTGTGGTGTGTTGATTGACCTACTTTCGTTTAAAGGGCATGTGACTTCATTGAAATGCGATACGAGTCATTCCCCTCTGTACCTCCACAGTGTACGACCGGCCTCTCTCAAACACAATTAAAGGTGCAAGATCAGAAATCGGGAGCATTTGGATTGACTCTCAATGGCTCTCAACAGGTCGACAGCGAGCTCGTAGCTAACGCCGCTAACAGCGTTTAGAGTGCAAACTATGGTGAAACTGCTGGCAGAGCTAACCTGAGTTTACCTGAGTGCTTCCACGACGCTGCTGTCGATTGGGACGACGTTATCAGCTATAACCGTCGGTATGAGAGCAGTGCAGAGCGGCGGCCTTGAGCTAGCACACTGGCATGCACTAACATGCACTAAAAGCACATGTGGCCAGCCTGGATAAGTCAACAAAGCAAGGAGATGCCTAGATAACAACACAGAGGGAGAGCGACTTCATTCTCTTCTCAGGTAGACATTACTCAACTATATCTTTACATAGCAAATAGTTGTTTACTGCGATATCAATGTTCAGAATTTTAAATACAGATCCTTCAAAGAAAAGCGATCCCCACATTTTGGGCCAAATCAAATGTGAGACCACTTGATGCGATGCTTCAAGCAGGACATTTGAAGCCACTCTGAATTATAATTCTTGGGCTCATATTAAATGGCGTGACCGCTCATAAGCGCAGTGCGATTAGGGAGCAGTGGGTGTGGATCCTCGTGGCATCGTGCAATCAGGATGTGGTGATGAGAAAAGGTCACTTGTGCTAATGTAATATTTTTTATTCCACGAGAGAGACGTCAGCGCAGATAGATGATCCAAAGGTCACCCGTGTCATCACGCCCATTCAGTCCTGTGAGGTGATGCAAAACAGATCTGATGACTGCTCTGCACACTCCGTACTCCATCAGAGAAGAAGAGAGCGAACAGCTCATCTGGTGGGCGGATAATGGCCTGGGTGGGGCTCGCCCGCTCACATGATGAACAACCTTGCATACAACCTTACTCATAATGTAAACTCAATGTCTGAGGTGGCAGTGGAGTGAGTGAATCCGGCGAGTTTAAGGTTCGGTTACTTCCTCGCTGACGTGGAAGACATACTGGCGCAGATTTACGCTCTTTTGATCTGTATAATAATAATAATAATAATAATAATAATAATACATTTTATTTATATAGCGCTTTTCATAAAACTCAAAGACACTTTACATTAAAATCATCATACATAAAAGCAATACACTAAAAACATAAAATACACAATAGTGGTCACACATTAAAAGCAGTTTTGAACAGGTGGGTTTTGATCTGCGATTTGAATATGGAAAGTTCAGTGCAGTCTCGGATGTGTTTGGGGAGAGAGTTCCAGAGGGAGGGGGCAGATATGGAGAAGGCTCTGTCACCCCATGTCCGGTGCTTGGTCCTGAGTGGAAGAGACAGGAGGTTGGCATCAGAGGAGCGGAGCCGACGGGATGGAGTGTGGTGGTGAAGCAGGTCGGTGAGGTAGGAGGGGGCCTGATTGTGGAGGGCTTTATGAGTGAGGAGAAGGATTTTGTATTGGATCCGTTGTGGGACGGGGAGCCAGTGGAGGTTCTGGAGAACAGGGGTGATGTGGCCGCGGGAGCGGGTGTGGGTGAGCAGGCGAGCAGCAGAGTTCTGGATGTACTGGAGTTTATTTAGGATTTTGGATGATGTGCCGTGGAGAATGCTGTTGCAGTAGTCAATTCTTGAGGTGATGAAGGCGTGGATCAGAGTTTCAGCAGCAGATGAGGAGAGTGATGGGCGGAGATGGGCTATGTTTTTTAAGTGGAGAAAGGCAGTTCTGGTGATTTGTTTGACGTGGTGTTCAAAGGAAAGGTTGCTGTCAAACATGACTCCGAGGTTGCGGATGTGTGGGGAGGGAGACAGAGTGGAGTTGTCGATGGTGAGGCAGAAGTTGTGACTGGTTTCAGCATCTTTAACAGTAATGAAAAGCCTCACAAATCCGAGTAGCTGCTTGGATAAACACACAATTCATACTGAGCAAATGAATGACCTGATTGATATGCACAGGAGCAGTAATCATTATCTAGCCAGCTCATGAGCATTATGCTCATAGCCTACGAGTAAACAAAGCACATGAAATCACTTTTTGTCAATTAGCTCTTTGAGAAGTGATCCAGAGAAAAAATATAGTGATCGTGCTGTCGATGGATGAGGAGCGATGGTCTTTATCCTCGCGCCTTACCAAATTATTGCTTAATCACTTAGCAAAGAAACTATACATTGAGAGCATATGCACATGACAAAGAGAACGCGGAGGGGAATATTTACCGGCAGACGTCGAATTAGACGTCTCAGTTGCATTTAAGGATAAATTAACAACAATAAATCTGAGTGAAAAGATTTTTTTTTTTGACTCATCTAAAGTAAAGTGTTCACCAACTCTGAGAAACGCTATGTTCGTTAGACGTGGGTCTTGCTCAACCCATGAGGGAACTACATGTAGAATCACCCTCCGGATATAATCCATCTTATAGATGAGCCAGTATTACAATACAGAAATATAAGAGTTGTGATACAGGGTGACACTCATTGTCATCATAATTGAATTAGGCAGAATATCAGCAGATGTTCAGAATCTCTTCATCCATTGTTTAATTACCTGCAAGGATAAAACAATGAGGCGGTGTACGCTTTGTGAAAGTGCTCTGGATCTGTCCTGCATCAGCAATGCAGAACTCAATACTGCAGTACAGCAGAAGTAATCCCCTCAGAGGTGAAGCAGAAGTGCAGCAACAGCGCAGTGCACGTGTGGAAGAGGTGACTCTGCTGTTCAGGCTCCCCTTTGTATATGTATCTAGCGGCCACAATTAAAACAAAGACCTGATGCCTTCCTCCCATGACGTGTGCTCTTATCACACGACACAGATGTCTGAGCGCATGCCAGCGGGCTCAGTTCTGTGATGAGAACTCCTAGTTATGCGCGGTGGCACCCGGTGCGAGCGCCGGCTTCCGAAGGGCAGACGGATAAATTATTCAGCCTGAAGTTTTGCATCAACACGGCTCAGATGGCATCACATGAGAGGGATTAATTTATGCAACATCCATGAGAGGGACGAGGAGATGTCTCCGAGCCATGGGTTGAGTGAGAGGTGCTCATATGCATGTGGAGAGGCAAATCAATAATAGAAGAAATGCTAATTGCTAAGTTAATGTAGATGCTGACATCTTTGTACTCGAGATGCAGGTGTTGAAGGAAAAAAACAAAACAATGCCTCACTGACCGCTTCTACTTAGCCTGTTGACTGGATTTTGATCTTGTGTGAAAAGTTTTGAATCCTATTTAAAAACAATAACTCTGCTTATTAAGTCTGAGGCAACAAAGAGTGTCCCAGCTAATAAACTAAATAAAATGCATCGCTCTCTTAGTTCTGTTATTGAGGGATGTTATTGCTGATGTGTTCTTGAAGGCAATCAACTTTAATCGTCGCAGCGGACACAAATTAGTTCAAGCACAACATGTGTTGATGGCTAATAAATAAGGAGTATTTTTTAATTAATCATTTGTCAACAGTGCACCGGCCACATACGTGGTCACCTCTTTGTTCGCCTGACTTTGACGATGCTGGCATTACTGAATAGACATCGTTTGACTGACACGGGGAGCATTAACAGGCCATTAGCATTCCATGACATTTTCTCATCTGCCGATAAAGCAGCGGCGGCCCTGTAAACAAAGTGCTGTGTCGGTGCATGGCAAGGAGAAAAGGGAATAGAACGTAATGTAAAACGGCATTGTTCAGTGGTTGAGATACCAGGTGTGCATTCTAATGCGGATCTACAGGGCAACTCTCTGGCTGGCTGAAACAAAGGAGGGGGACGATAAGGGAGTGGATGAATGGGACATGCAGCAGGGTAATTGAAAGTGCTTGGGATTTTAAAGGCCAAATGCGACCAGGGGTTATCAGCCGCAGAAACAATCTGAATTTTTTATGGGAGTGACTTATTATCCGGACAAAAAGGAGGTTTGCTCCGCTTCACAGAAGGCTCACTGGATAAAACAAGATCATAAAGGCCACAAGCAAACTTTAGGGAGCTTTTAAAGAACTGTAAGATTACTTTTAGCACCTTGTGTGTAGGAACAACGTGTGGATTGTGTACTCAACACCCTTTTGAATAAATGTGCTCCAGTTACCAACCGTTCCCTTCACAGTAATTGTCTGTGTAATGTGGTGTTGATGTAATTATTTTTTCATGAATCTGCACAAACTAAATGAGATCACCACTTGGATATTTGTAAAGAGGCTTAGATCATCGCTTCTACAATGCAGGGCAAAACAAACCTGGAGATACAGGCGAGAGCTGCAGAAATTCCCGTGTTTCTGATCGCTCGTCAGAGATTGACGCTGAAAAAATGATTGTTGTGACAATGAAATGTTTTATCGTGTGAGCATGTTGCACACAGTCACACACGTGTGCGCCCACACATCACAGCCATAGCATTCTCTAAATTGGTGGGCAGCCTTAGGAAAGCCCTGAGGCTAAAGAGAGACTGATGACAAAATCTGCATAAAACAATAACATTCTCCCGCTGTTCCCTCAGGGAACAGTGCTGAAAAACAACAAAATCTGGCTCCTCCAGTCCCGGTAAAGAACTTGCCTATCAGGGGTATGGACGCAGCTAGGCCCCGGGGAAAGCTGGCTGTATGAGATTGCCTATTAGCCCCTACAGCAAGGCCTTGTTGTGTGCAAAAGCCAAAATAGTGTAAAGAGATCATCCTGACATGCATTACTTTATTTGTCAGTATTGTATAAATAGCAGAATGCAGCCTGGTCTTTTAATAACCTTTGGAAATTGTTAGAATATCTTTACAGTTAAAGCTTGGGTTACATTGGAGAAACGCAAGATTTTTTTAAATAAACTATACCAAAAAGTCCAGCCCCGTGTTGCCAATTATTTTCTAACAAAAGTAGCTAGCTACAATAGCTCCAAAATTATGCTTATGAATGTAAACACATCAGAATAAATGTACACATGACACTATTGTTAGTACTCACAGGTGTGAAGCTAGCAGCTTGAGGAAGACTCCGGTGACACGCAATCCTGTACTGCAAATATGACGCTATAGACTTACCTACATGATTTAAGATTGGCCTTTCTTCATCGCCAGATGGCAAATTGGGTTTAGCTTAGCATGAAGCATTAGCTTAGCTTGTTTCTTGCAAAAAAAAGTTTCTGTTCTTTTCTCTCCAAGATTGAAACCTGCATTGTTTACATCCATGCTTAGTAACGCGCAATCTTCATCTTCACCGCATTTGTCGGCATTTGGTGGGTTTCTTGAAACGATACGGCCACCTGTGGATCAGTGGCACACACACAGATGGGATCAATGCATAAAACTGTTGCATTGGTGTTCAAAAACTCCACAGGCAACGTTTTTTTACATAAAATGTTTGAACTTGTGATTATTCAAATAATAATAAAAAGTTTGTGGGTTTTCCTGTATGTTTAGCACATCAAAGAGGAAGAAAAGTCATTTCAGGCTGTGAACAGCAGCTTCTGCTCTATAAGCTTTCCTCAGTCTGGAGGCCCCTGCTGGCTAACCTTTGGATGACTTTCAAGCCCCTCCGCACAGCATTGTTATTCCTCCGTCTTTCCCTCTGATGTCCTTTTCTTGCTACAATCACTCACATGCTCTCAACTCTGAGAGGACAGCGAGCATGCTAGCTCCTCAGAAGGAGCACAAACTGGGGAGTACTGTCAAAAGAACAATTTGCACAACACAAAATCTTCTGTTTCCAGCCCTTTGAGTGGGAGACAGGTGGTCACTGTGGGAATACCTTGGCTTTCCCTTTGAAAAACTGTGGGGACAGAAGTGTCAAGAACAGGCAAGCCACAGAAACAAGAGGGTTTGTGTGAAAGCATTAAGCTTATAATATGGAACATTGTGTTCTATTCTATTGCACTTTACTATGTTCTAGTCTCATGCTGTACGATGAAAAATGTATTTGACACAGCCCATAAAATATTCCTTTTCTTTATTTTTTCATTAGTTGCAGGTATGGCACAAAAAATGGGTGATAAATCCAAAGAAATACAGTGAAAAAAAAGCCTGATCATATATAAATATAGAGCACAAAACAGAGAAGAGTGACAGGTCATCATTACAGGGTGTCGGCACACAACAAGATAAATAACATCACTCAAACACAGCTTTCTCAACAACCTTGATGTTATAGCATCAAATCTCATTATTTCCAGGAGTCTTTTAAAATGTGAGGCGGGGGGGGGGGGGGCGATTTCCCTTCATTTTGTCATCCTGCTGCACCGATGGTAAATAACTGGACAAGTAAAAATGGAGTCTGTGTGCGAGCAGTCATGCTGCTGCTCCTGCCTGGCCTGTGATTCCATCGAGAAGTAGGGAGATTCACTCCAACACGGGAAACAATAAAGTACCAAGAGGTGGCAGTTTCCCCACTGGTAAAGTTGTCACACTCAGCAGCCATGCCATCAAATAGCGGCATACTGCTCCTTCCCTGACAGAGTAAAATGAGATCTCTGAGATGTGTCTACCTCTCCCAGTTATTTAGTGAGACTGCAGTCAGCCTCCTGTCGAGAAGTCCCTCACTACAGCCATAGCCACTGTGTGAAAGTGAAAGAAACTCACCGCATTAAGACGGCTATTTTACTCTCGAAAACACATTCAACACAGTGGTAATGTTTCAGGTTTAATACAACAGACATTTTGTTCCTATTTGAGACCCTCATAAGAACACTTTTCTGACTGCCAAATTCAATGCGACTGCCAATTCTGACGTTTCTGGTCGCACCTAACCACAAAGCTCCCTCCCCCACTGTTGGCACCAATTTTCTTTGCTTAATCAATAAAGCAGGGTGTGTTTAGTGATAACTGGGGCTACCGGTTGGAATTATATCACGCTAGTGGAACTGAATGGTTATTCAGGGTGCTAAAATAGCGCGATGAATGGCACAATGTGACAAAGCCCTTCTTAGGTTGAACAGAAAATGAGAACATTTCCACTCAATAAGAAATGTTGGGACTGTTCCTTTTAGAGACCCTTGAAGCACTAGGTATCAAAAAATTAAAATACATGGTAAGACTAACACTTTACCAGGTAATTATAGCTGTAACCAAGTTAGTAAAATGTGAAAGTTACAGCTGAAAAAACACCTTTCAAGAAACTACATTACAGCAGCATAACAGAAATGACTTCAAGCCACAACTTTTCCACTTGTGGGTTATAATATTACAAAGTATGCACTTTCTAGGAATTAAGGCAATACTTTGTTTTAAATTACATTTCCTCACATAGCAACTGGTCATGGTTCAACTCGCATGGATAGGTTTAATCAAATTCACCACAGAACCTGGGAAAGTTTCAGCACGCTGCATGTTGCACCAATTATGTTCAATCTACAGCCTGCACAAACCCTGACAGACCACATCCTTTCATGCTACAGTGCCTCCATTTTAATGGTATTAATGTAAGCACCGGGTACATTCATCCACAACTGCATAATTCCTTTGTGTATTTGTCAATTTTCACAAAGGATGTAACAGCATTGAGTCAAGACCTTGTTTGTTTCCTTGGTCCTTCTCAGTTCAAGACCAACGTGCACCCCGTCATTAATGCTACACAAAGGCATCAACTCAAACGTGACATTTTCTCAGTAAGGAAGGTGGACCTGCATTTAAAAAAACAAAACACGATTTCTCTCCGTAAAATGTACTTCCCTCCTCCCAAATGGTTGTTGCCTTTCCCCATGCAATAACGATTGACTTGTGTTTTTAGCGGTGGTACAAAGGAAAAGGCAAGTGTATACTGTGACCGGTACTATGTAATGCAAACCAATGCAACTGACCCAAACACCTCATGTATAATGTTAGTATTTGTCAAAACTGCCAGCTTTAGTATTTGAGCTTTACTTGTCTTGACTGAATTTGATGGTACATTTTTCGCGTTGTTCTTTCCAGAGGTTTTATCTAAACTTTAACACTTAAATCAAACAAATCGACTATTTATAGCAAACAGTTCTACTTGATGGAGAAGGCTCTTCTGTTTGAACGAGCTCTGAACGACTCTGAACAGCAGCATGGACTCTGCTGGGTAAATTAATCCGCTCGTAATAATGACATGGAGGTTAAAACGTTGTGTAATCAACAACAGCAGAAAATATAGCACATGAGGTGGAGGTTTGGGTAGTGGGGGGGGGGCAGCAAACAAAAGTGGCAAACTTAAATGCTTTTGTCTGCACTAATGCCGTGCTCTATTTGAGAACGCAGTAGTCATTACTGGACAATCAGATTGCAGTACCCATACGATATCATAAATAGAGACTTTTACATTTTATATTATCATGAAAGAGGTTTGAGGTACTGGACTTAATAGATTCCTGGAGCGGTCTACCGAGAAGAAAAGAGAAGAAAAAGATAGTCACTTTAGTTTTTGTAACCCTCTATTAAAATTCATGGCACTATCATCACCACTGCAAAACCCTCGCACAAAGTGTCAAACGTAAGTGTCTGGTGTGAGAAACATCTAATACTGTGTGTGCCGGTGGGAAAAACAACACACACAAAATGCCTTGATGGAACTCTTGGCGCACATGGACACATTCAGCTCCAGCACCCCCAAACTAATCAGAAGCTACAAATACCTCAAACCCATTTCCCCTCGTTAGTTTATGAGCACACCTACCGCAACTACAGACGCCTCTAATCGTCCAGAAATAAAGTCAGTAAACACGCCGCTGTTTACATATTCAAATACCGTTAATCCCCTTCAATTGTACTTTGAAGTAGCTTAGCGGACTTTTATCAATATAAAGAGCAGAGCTGAGTGTAAGCTACTCGCCAGACTCACAACTCACGTACACACAAAGGGCAGAGGCTCACACAGGGTGCGTGAATTGCACAGAAATGAAAAATAAAGGATGTGGTGAGAGCTGTAGTACCACGGAAACAAACAATGGTTCCTTTTGCTGTCCAATTTGAGCAGTTATGGGAAAATTTGATAATACTTCCTTCACACAGATGGAAGTTTTGCAGATGAAGGTACCCAGAGTTTAATAATATACAACACAAAAGCAGGATACAAATCTGGTTTTCCATTCAGGTCTGTTTTTGAAAGGCTCATGCTGATATAATTCCAACAAACACAAAACTAATTTCAAAGTATGGCAAATATACAGAAGGGATTTTGCAAACTCAGGCTGTTATTTAGAAGCTCAAATTTTGGAGCAGTATGCTTATTTGCTTTTCGTTACCTTTGGAGACAGTTCCCCCTTGTTTACAGTCTTTGTGCTAAGCTAAGCTAACCAGCTTTCAGCAAGAAAGTGAAAAAGCTCATTCCCCAAAAAGTCAAACAACTACTTTAAAAAAGTTGAACCAACACCAAATGCGTTCTTTCATTTAAATCCAGCTGTAACTTTGAATCACTCACGTACTGTACTAAGGTGTAGCTGCTGTTACATGAGTACAGGTGCTGAGGGTGGCAGTAAAAGGAACAGTTACCAAAATATCTGAAGGAACTCGTATCCAGACTTAGCAACAGTGATGACTGCACGGGGCACTTTGGCACTTTTCATTACTTGCTATACCACAGGAGGATACAGCAACTAGCTAATGGATATTTCATCTGAGTTTGTATTTTTTGGAAATTGTGTCAAAGTCAGACGAACTTCATGTTCTTGATGTGTCCAAAACAACCTATGAAAGTCTGAAAGTTCTCATCAAAAGCACACAAAAAACATATGTTTTAGTAAAACATTACATCTAGTAAGACTGTTAGAAAAGAACTCGCCCCAGAACTCCATTTACATTCATTATGATCTGGGCCTTATGGAAATAAAAATAAAATAAGAAACTCAAGAAAGGAATAGCAGAAAATAGCTGTGATAATGTCTCTGTAATAATATCATTTAGACTATAATGGTATTATCTGGATGCCCTGAAATGCTCATCATTCTGCTGTTTTTTTTAATCTTCTTTACACGTGTCAGTTCTTTATCGCATCTTTTGTACACAGCTTTATGCTCACACATGTACATGACCCACTCAGACCAGCCCAGGCTTCCACTGAAGAGGCTACATATGCTGAGCAACCACAACACCAAACCAAACCTCAACCCAGTCCGCATTCACAAAGATTTCCTTTATACTCTTGACCGGCTTCCCTTTCTGTCCTCTAGTGTTCTGGTTGCACGATAAATATGAATGTAACAAGTAAAAAAAAAAAAGGATCAGTTTGCTGTTAAATGTGGACTTGGGTTGGAAATCCTGCGGGAGTAGGTCAGCATGTGCAGAGAAATATAAAATGGATTTTATATGTTGAGACCTTGAACTGTATGTTGTGCTTCCTGTACTCCAACATAAAACATTTATCATAAACCTTTGAATAGAGCTTCTTTAACATTTACAAGTTATACAGTTACCAAATTGGTTTACTTCTTATGCTTCCATCAGCTTTGATACTTAAGCAATGCAAAGGGAGACAACAAGAAGAGAAAGGAAGTTAATTCATCTTCAACGGAAAAAAATAAGAAACAAGACACAAGTCCTCAAAACATTTGTCATAACCAACGATGAACGGAATTTTTCATTTTCTTATTTTCTCTTTTTTACAATACATTTTTCAAAAACCCCGCTGGTTAAGGTTATGGTCTCAGGTAGATCTTCCACAGTCAATCTTCACAGTTTGTGTAAAAGCAGAGAAACATTCTCGCTAGAGTAATAAAATATCATGACTATTATTATGGTCATTATTATCTTTTATTCTCATATTGTTCCATATAAATGGTGGAGGACAGGGGCGAGGCATGTCACCCTAATGAAGAGCCTGCGGTCCCAAAGTTCCTGCTCTGCTCCCTGTACAACGCAATGTTTTATTCAGCAGTTGTTCTTTTGTTTAAAAAATGCTCGCCCGCGGGGAAGGAGAATTATGGGAAGAGAGAGTGGGGTATTCATTCGATGAAGTGTCTTCATCCTCCTGTATGATCTCGTCTTTCTGCAAAAAAAAAAAAAAAAAAAAAAAAGAGCCAGAGCCTCACTGCCACCGTCGCCGCTGTTTTCATCCAAATTGTTTCCAAACCTGGTCTGCCAGCACTGCCTGGTCAGCTGCCCTCACATTGAACTACGCGTAGGCATAGGCAAAGGCTTAGGCGCATGCACACACACAAACACACACACTTGCACGCACACAAACACACAAGCAACTGTCCCATCAGGAGTTAAATCCGGGTGGAGCACAACCCCATGCTCCCTCTGAACACGCATGCCCTCTCCCGTCAGCACTTGTGGGGCAAAAGAAACATGTAGAAAATAGCCCATCAGAGGAAACATGAACAGAGATGTGTTCGATGTTGATTAACACCCAGGCTCACGATTCGGTTTGTAATCTGAAGGCACTTTGTTTCATGGCAGAAAGTAAAGTGGCTTCTGTTCCACAGGCGGACCGCCGACTGAATATTCGAGTCGGGCCTCACTAATCGGACCTTTGTCTGTTCTCTGCCTGTCCCTCCTCTCCCTCCTCTCTGCTCTCCTTCCACCTCTCCCTCTCATGTCAGCTCCTGAGCTTGACCTTCTCTCTGCCCTCCAGTCCAGCTGTCTACACCTCCGCTGATTCCTCCTGCAGTCATTGTTCTGCCACCCTACCCTCGGTTGGCCACTTGGACTCGTGAGCACAGTGTTAATAGATACATAGGCAGCTACAGGGGGGGGGGGGTAAGCAGACGGAACTAAATGTTGCCAAAGTCCTTGTTTTTCTACAGTTCAGCACCAAGCAGATAAAGAAATGCCAAGGTGTGACTTGAGGCCGGACTAGAGTGAAAAACAAGTGTCGGTGATTGGCATCTGGTGCGAGAAAATGAAGATAAAGATACACAGAGAAAGGTCTGATTCCATGTATTTGTAAGCAGGGAAATGCTATTTCCTCTTCAAAAAGTCAGCAGTGTCTATATTCTGCCGCCTTCTAGCGATATTTTCATAACTTCATAAAATTGTTCTTGTGCTTTACAAACTGTCCGTCCTCCTTCGACGCTTGTGAACTCTTTCGGCAAATTCCAGGCGCATTCGTCACCCACCTGTCTTTGTGCTCGTAAAGATGTCCAGAGTCCTGCACCGAGGAGTTGTTTCTGTAAAAGTGGTCTCTTTAAAAAAAATTGCGCATCTTCTTTATTACTTTTTGTGGAACTTTTTTTATCACGATTTTTTTCTCTCTTTCATTAATTTCGGTCCCTCCGAGGTCTGGCAGGGGACCCCTGCTGCTTTCAGGATGCATGAATCTTTGGTGATTGGATGCCGAGGGTACAGTTCACAGACGGTGGGTCTGAATATTCGCCTCTGAGGTGACGGAGAGAAGGGTCACCTCTGACCTTCCAGGAGGGTCATCACCAAGGTGATGCATAGCAGCCATATATGGGAGGACGTGGACGGAGCCTGAGCGCTGAGATCTACAAACAGAAACAGAAAATAATGGTGGAAATTGATTTTATATACTCCAAACAACACATGAACACGTAATGAGCCAATTGTGTTTCAGGGCATAGTTCGCCAATCTTTGGAAAATACATCTATTCACTTTCTTGCCGAGAAAAGAAGAAGATTGAGAAGATGGATAGCACTCTAATGTATGTATGTATCTTTGATAAATATGAAGCCACAGCCAGCAGCTGGTTAGCCTAGCTTAGCATACAGACTGAAAACAGGGGAAACAGCTAGCCTGGCTCTGCTTTCAGTCTCTAAACTAAACTGTCTCCTGTTTCATATTCCACAAACAGACATGAGCGCGGTATCAACTCCCTGCAAGAAACAAATAAATATATTTCCCAAATTACGAAACTATTCCGAATGTAGAACTAACCTGTATGATCAGATCCTAAAACAAGACGAGATAATTCAATTTTTTTCCCCTCTTACATTAAATAAAGTCATATAATATTCATCATCTGAGATTGAAATGCATTATTCTCTGCATGACTCTGTCCTCAGCCTGGGCGACCAATCCCAAAACTCCAAACAAATTAAATCTTGTCGCTCTGAATCATAAATGGATCCATATGAAATGTAACTTGAGCAACAATCTTGCCGTTATAGAAATAATACCTTTTAGATGCCTGCTTATTTTCCTCCAATGACATGAACAATTTAAATAAGATCACCCTGATGCATGTATGGTACACGTTAGAAGGATGTCTCAGTTTGAGGAGCTTCTGGAAAAAAAAAAACATTCCTCCAACCCTAAATAACACGCACGACATCAAATGAACAGCGCTCGTCTGCCTGCCAATATCACTTTGTCAATCGCAGACCATTTGCTCTGTCCCGTTTTCTGTTTTTTCCGTTCCGTTTGTTCCTACAGCGCAATTACAGCGCTCCACTCAGCCGGCGTGGCTATCGCTCATGTGATTACAACACTGTTGCCACGGTAACCCGTGGTTCAATGCCGTTCAAACCGTCTGAGATTGGATCCCCTCTCGTAAATCAATAACCTCGTCCAATGTGGGTAGAGAGAGACAGAACCTGGAGCTCAGATGAAAAGGGGGGCACGGAGGAGGTGGAAGTGCGGTGCTACTCACTGGGCGGCGGGTCTCGACACTCCCCTTCCTCCAGCGTGACATCATCGATGGCGATGTCACCCTCGATGCCTGGTCCTCGGATGCCTTCGAGTACCACCTGCGGAGAGGAAAAACATGTTTGTCATGTTAGATGTTCAGATGTTCAGATTTGATAAGACCACAAAAAACAAGAAAATTGGCACTGCAGAAAGATTACAGCAGGTGGCAAGTGTTTGTTTCAGTCTTTAATGTCACAACATTTAAAGTTAAGAATGCTTGTGATGTTACAGTTAGAAGTAAGAGTGGGAACAAAAAGAGCTGAAACTATAATTACTTTCCACAACTGCAGTCATAAAAATGATTGAGAATATTGCAGTCCTATATTCTCTACTCGCAAAAGAGTAGGCATCCTGATGGCAACGGGTGAGCGATATTGCTTTCACAACAGCAAACAATGTCCACGTCTCTGCTTAATATCACAGCTTGTGAAGCTCCACATCAATATGCCGCCCTCAAGGAAACCAATACTTCAACATACCAACGGAAGGAAATAGAGGGCAACAAGAGGAATGCTGCTGGGTATTGGATTGATTACGTTTCCCGGTCTCACCTGGAAGGATGCTGTCGGATGGATGCTAACTTTTGCCTGCTTCCAGCGGTCACCTTGGTTCCCATTTAACGACCACACGGGACCCTCGGAGGCCGTTTGGCCCTTCTGTTTCAGGAGGGCGTTTAGTGTTCCTGTACGAGGGAGAGAGACAGTTGCACATGAATGTCAGCGTACTCACGCACAAACGCGATTCCAACGCTGTACCGTCAGTGGTTTCCAACCTCCAGGCAGTGGACCCATAGTGGGCCACGGATTCCATGCTACTGGGCCATGTGACAACAATATAACTTCATAAGTTCATGGGAGTACACTACAGGCACATTTTTCAGTCTCCCACTTATTTTTCAAGTAATGTCACGTTTTATTTGTATTTTGAGTAAATAAATAGAGACATTATTATGTCTGGAGCCCTAATCATTTGCCCTATTAAGAACACTATGGCGTTACATTGTTAAGAGAAAAGCTTGTGACAAAATTGTGTTTCGGCAGACTTCTTAGTGAGACCAAGACAGACTGTTGTGCTTACATAATATGGACCCTTCAATTTAAAAAAATAGAGAAAGTAGAGAACAAATCCTAAAAAGATCTGTCAAAAAGAAAGACGACCAATATCCATCTAAAGTATTCTAAAGAACTGTAAAACCAAAAGTGTGAAACTTCAGCGATGCTTCTGTCCTTTTTTTGAAGCATTTCTTCTCCCACATTTGAGATACACAACCACGCAGAGTGTTCAGCTTAGTATTCACACCCGTCTCCTGCATTTCAAATGTATGTATTCCTCTGCATTTGAAGCAGAGCCGAGCAGTAGCAAAGGTTAAACTCGGGTCACATGAATTGATACATCTATTAAGTTGTGATTCTGCAAGCGAAGATAAGTTATTCTCTGGCTTGTATTAATCCTAATTAATTATCACTAATGGGCAATGTGTGATGAGAATTTTCAGAGAGCATAAATACATTCCCTGTAGAGAACAGTTCCTAATGTTTCATTAGCTGCAAACTATTTATGCTCAGTCCAGCTTCTTTCCAGCTACAAGATGTTGGATGTCACTGTCGAGACAAACTCTGCATCTGAAAATGCAATTTGACGGATCCATTTTAAGTGCATTCAGTTAAATAATAACACAGAAGTACTGGCTCCCCTTGTCACAGAATAAGCCATGTACCAGGTCTGAATTGAAGACTCCCCTCAGTGAGACCTCTTGTCTGGCCCTGGGCTTTGATATAAAACTGTCAGATGATGACACAGAGTGCAACCTCTTTTCCCTCCTCTCTTGTTAGTTTTTTAATCGCCATGCAGGGAGAGAGCGAGAGAGCGAGAGAGAGCAGCATCCAAAGACCAGATCAGGTTAGCATTGACACCATATCGAAGCTCAGCAGGACCACTGCTCTGAAGTCAAGTGAATTTTACAAATATGTTAAGCATAACCTTTGCGCTGACATAACTGGTGAGCAAAGAAACAGCAGCGTCTACGGCTCCAACCTCTCTTTTGATGCATCTGTGCCTCGGCGAGGTGCCTCATTACTGTACATCTCTGTGAGGAAACGAGGGGAAGCCACACTGTATGTCACTGTTCATATTCTTTCATCAGCACAGTATACAGTACGCTTTTCCCCCGACGACGGCACAATCTCCAGTGAGAGATGAGCTCTTGCACAGAACATGACCTGCGGTTTCATCTCCCGTTGAAGTGTTTAGGATATAGGAGCATTCTTGCTGAGCCGGCTCGCTTACATTTTTCTTTGAACTCATCGCCATGTAGGTGGTAATGTCAGTGTCATCACATCCTGAGCAAAGGCATATGTTGTCTATTCTTCAGAATACCTTCTTTTTTTTAAGGAAATACCTGTGGCAGACACTTGTGAAATTTAAAAAGATCTGAGAAGAGAAAGACGTGAGTCTGGTGAAAAGTGAGAAGTAGCTCCTGGAAATTTTCAATTATGTAGTGAGGACGAGCGAGAGGGGGATTGAGGTGCAGTACCACCCTCCTTGCTAATGAAAGGATGACTCCATTGCTTCTCAGAAGGTCAGGCTTAAAACAGACTTGCTTGGTGTGCTTTGCTGGAGACTTAATCCGATAAACAAATGCGACACGGGCTCCAAAGGCAAACTTTGATGTGCGCTTCAGTAATTAAGTGTGACCTTGTCTCAGGTATTCCCCCGCTAGCTAACTATGGAGGAGTTTCTTTGAGCCTGTGCCACTGTTCTCATCAGCGTGTGGGCGAAACTCCTTATCGACTGATTCTGGCCTCCAGCGCTGCCGTGCCACAACTTGACTGTGACTCACCTCTGCAGCACAGTCCCTAAGAGCATCAAACTCCCAGCTTCTCAAGACGGAGCTGTGCCAGCTAGAACGGATTACTGAGGATGGCTCGATGGATGCCATAGACATTTTCTACCACTGCCAAAAACTGTAGAGTCACTGGGCTTCTGTCAAAGGTGTAGGTCCAAAACACAAGACAGCTATGTTTGCTGAGAGAGGTGCCCATGGTAGATAACAATGGGAGACATCTGGTGGCTTGGGCCTCCAAACATATGATTCAATGGTGCCATGACCTAACACACATCAGACAAGTATGGAAAAGGTTGTCCGGTTCCAAATGCACCAACACAGGAACCACCATGCATGATTACCAATGTAGAGGCCAGTGTGGGATCTGCATTCGTTTGAGAGGCATTCGAGAGGCTTTAAAGTGTAAATGTAAAATGTAATCTAACTACGAGCTATTTAAAACCCCGGAGACCTCGGGGAAAACAACAGTCCTCTGCAAAAAGAGAACATGCACAGCATATGTGACCATACATTATTTGGTGCATTTGTCATAAGCACTCATTTCTCTGGGTAGAAAATATCACAAACTAACATTCTTTAGTTCTGTGGGTGAATTTCTCTCACGGCCAGAGAGGCAGAATACTAAATGGAGCGTAGCCATGGAGGATCTGAGCTGGGTTTCAAGTCCTTGACATTTAGCCCATTCATCATAACACGCCAGAGTCTGGGCATGGGCTTCACCACAGACGGGGAGGGCAGGGAAGAGAGGGTCTGGCTGGCGATCAATTTGAGCAAATTGGAAATGTCACGGCCTACTCAACCTCGGCAGGGAGCCGGAGGAGCTCTCATCTCCCCGCTGAGGCGCCCTCCAACACCCCTCTCCTTATATTCTCTCCACCTCCCTTGCTTCCACCTCTCCAGATGTTTGGTCCGGCCCCCCACCTGGACACTTCCAGTAGACCTTTCCACTGAGGGCAGCTGAAAAGCAGCCATGCTAAATTTCAGACCATATGGAGTCCTGCTGTCAACTCCGTGTTAAGCTTAAAGCTAGGGTTTCTAGAAATACTTTTCGTTATATTTGTTGAAATTTTCTTTATATCCCAACAGCAATTAATAAATAAAAATAAAAAACATGGCGTCTGTGTCCGTCACAAGCCTTCCCATACACTCATAGCATGTGAAGTGTTCCACAAGGCTAGGGCAGGTTACCACCTCCAGTTCTGCCGAGTGAAGCCAATGCGGAAGAGTCTTAAAACTTGCATAGAGTAAAATAGACCATCAAGCGGAGTATGCTTTAGGGCGGGCTTACCGTGAGTGAAAGGTCGCTGCCGCTACCAGAGCCATAATCATACTCTATGTTGACGTTTACGAGGATAATGTTGCGTGTATTGTGATGTAGGAGGGAACCAACCCAATTAGGACTTTATAGACAAAAGGATACAAAACCGTCTTAAACATAGGTTTGGTATTATTTGCAGAGCTTTTGAGATATTTGAATTGAGTTGTCTGACACTACCGACATACAATGGAGATAATTGGAATCTTACGCATAGTGTGCCAAGCAGCGAAAATTCACATTTTTCAGAAAGCGATTTTCTGATTACTCATAATAATCGATTGAAAGTATTCACACTGAATAAGCACGAGAGCTCACAGTGGTCAAATTTGTCGAAAAACACTTCATGTTTCAGACCGCAGTTCACTTTCAGCTGTGAAAAGAAAACGCATTTTACTCAATAGAACAATCTGTGAGCCAGCGTTTGTATTATTCATGCAAATACGAGTCATTTAACAAACTTCAAAGGGAAATAAAATAGCTGGAATGACATAAGATCCACAAAAGAAGACGTGGCTTATAAAGATATATAAGCCAGTTTACTCAAAGAGGGAGAGAAAAGAAGAAGAGAGGAAGCTGAGTGGGTTGCTCTTGGAGCAGCAGGTCCAGCAGAAGCTCAGAGCGGAGCAGGTGGAGGGTGGAGATGGCGCCGATTCCACCGATGTCTCAGTAGAATACTGAGGTAAATGCAGCCAAATGCTCACGGTAAATTTCTTATCAAAAGAGAATTGAGTGCAGTTGCCAGCCTGTAGTGATTTCACAGTTTATTGAACATCAAGTTTGATGAGCACGAAACTGCAAGTCCCTCTCCCCTCATTGGGTTCATTCACTATCATTGCTTTGTTGTGTTTGTTGTCTTTGTTTGTTTTTGTTTACTCGAAAATATTTTTAGGGAAGTAGTATTTTTAGTTAACTGGATATTTTTGTGGTGCACTCTCTTGGTGTCATTGTCATTGAAAACATATTTTTCAATCAGCTTCTTACCAAGAGTGACGAGGTCCCCCATGAACACAAACAATCTGACAACTTTCTGTATTTATTGTTTCTTATTTTTTAAATTTTTTTTTACTGGTTTGTTGTTGGAGAGCCAAAGTTGGGAGAAGGCGATGTCGTGTACTTCCAAGCACCAACCAGGATTTGGCAGCATTTGAATCAGAATGTGATGACAGTTATTGGGGTTGTTTGGTCGCTGTCAATTAAATCTGATCAAACCACACTGGAGCAGATTAGCTGAAGTTTTGAGTGTTTAACTCTCAATGAATAATACTGAAGGATCTTTTCTTTTCACTTTAACTTTGACTTTCTCAATTAGTCATGAACATTTATTGCTATTGAGAGAAATTTAGAAAATATCGGACTTTGGCAAGTCCTAGTGCATATGTACAGAGAGACACACTGTATACCCGTCACTGTACGTGTCGGCCTTTAATTTCCACACAGACGGTGCCTCAAGGCTCCTGTGCTTATGATCTATCTGGGGATTGAAGCATCAATGCCAAAACAGACCAGAGCTCCTCAACCTTGGGAACACCGCGAATGTGCTGAGTGGTTCGTGGAAGGTTTATGAGACACATTGACATATTTTATTTTAACAAGAAACACATTAAAAGGAAAGGTTTCAATCATTCCAGAATTCCACTATGATTTGTGAAGTGACGAGCCAGACAAAACTGAGAAGCCTTTTCATAATCACAAGTTTTAATTTTTGCTATTATAGTAAATGCTTTTTGCAGTGGTTCGAGTGCACAGCATCACCTTGCTATCTAACAAACTGCTCTTATGCCAAACAGCATCCAGCCCCCATGATACCAAGACGATCCCGCAGCCCCACCCAACAGTGCCCCTCACCCGCCTCATGAACCTGTGCAGGAGCTAATGATACTGGGTGAAGGCGAGACAGAGAAATCACCAATAGAGGCTGTCAACAATGTATAAGCTTGCTGTTTTTGTACTAGATATCCAATCTTTCTCCCCACTCCCAAATGTACAAACACACACAAAAAGCATGCACTCAGAGCTGGAGCGCCTGCGAATCGGCTGATTGGGTCCCCGGTGAAGAAAGCCTAAGAGTCAGACGTTAGCCACAGATGGCTCCTCCAGTCGCTCTGCCATCTTCAAATGGGCCATACAAGGTTGTTATCTACATTCAGAGAGGAATGTATGAGCTAATGCCCAGGATTTGTGAACACACCTTTGAAGGGGTTTGTTGCAAAAATGAGATATCTTTTGCTCAAAACATCAGACAGCTGCACTTACAAAATTTTAGCATGAAAGCACAAAAGTCCCCGCTGCACCTGCCATGGGGACAAACTGTGTGAAATGACTGAAATTCTGTTGCTTGCAGGAAAAAGTGCCGCCGTTCTCCCTTGTAAAAACCCATGTAGGTGGCAGACAGCAATTTTAAGAATCTCTTCTCTCTCGTTATGTCTCAAAGCCAGTTGTGATGTTGTGCCACAGATGCTTGTCGATGGACTTTTTTTGGTAAATAAAATGTGTTGTTTCCTCATTGACTGTTATTTAGTTCTGCATAGATGAGAACGCATCTCCTTCATTTAGCAGAGAATTGCCAAAGCAATTTAAGTTCCACTTTAAGTTGCTTTTGCTGCTTAAGCAACCAAAAGCACAGACAAGTGACATATTCTTTAAAAATGAGTGCAATTATCCTTTTCTTCATCAGTCTCCATGAACCATTGAGCAATGAATATAAATGAAGATGATCTTTTCAGCAGTGGATAAACTGTATGGCAGATTAAACCCAACAGCAACACGGACGTTTGTTACAACAGACGGGGGACAATGAAGTGCCTGGGGAATGTATCTTACCTATGTGTTTTCCATACATGTGGTAGAAGAAGCCGAAGCAGTAGGCAGGTGGGTTGGTGATACCGTAAGGGTTTTTAGGGGCTACGTTGAAAAATGGACTTATGAGCCGTGCTTGCTCCCCATCCTTCCGTGGCCTTGATGTCTCAATGTACATGTAGAAACCTGGAAACACAGGGACACATAAAAACACATAAATACCTAAAATATAACAAACTGCAATGGACTTTGTTCATTGAACATTTAAACATTTGAACATTTAAAGAAGAATTGTAGTTCATTACAACTTAGGTGTTATTTTGTAGCTTTGGTCATCACTTATTTCAGTTTGGTTAACTTCATATACTCAACCCAGATTTACTAAACCACTTTATTTGAAGGTAAAACCAAAGGTAACTACATCCTGAATTGGTAATAATCCATCATTGCACACACACAACTGTGTGCACACGGTTTAAAAGGAAGGTTACACAGACAGTTTGGGTTTTTCAATTGCCTTCGCTCTTCCAAAGACATCTGGTTTGTTTCAAACAAACTGTTGTCTGATTGCTGCTCATGTTTCTTGTACCGTCGACACTTTTCCAGATGTCAGTTATTATTACCTATAGGACAAATGTATGTAGTAGTAGAGTATAAAGAGTATCTGAAAAAATGCCTTGTGGATATCCTGAGGACAAAGTCATTGTGCCTCACTGAGAAACAGTTGATTTACCCTTTGAAAGAATATGAGAGCTTTTTTCAGGCAGTGTTCAGACTCCCTGAATGCCTACTGATACACCAGCAAATCATTTGTCACTGCAAACAGCGAAAAAGCGAGGCATCAGTGGTCATTCTCAGTTGCTTTTTCAGCCGGTCAGTGATAGCATGATGGGAATGAAACCTTCCATATCAGAGATAAGGGGGCAGGGCTTTCTACGAAGGACAGTTCTCCTTTTACTTATGGCAATGACCCGGGGCGAATCGAGGCGATAACAATGGGGTTACATTGATGCTCCCCCGGTCTGACAGTCGTGGACAGCAGCGGTGGCGGCAGCGAATAACTAACAGACCTCTGATTGCGTCTGAGCCGCACGCTCTGAAGCCAAACTCTGTGCTGCCACAGGGAAGGTAGCTGGTGAGCCGCTCCACGCCCCTCCAGCCAAAATCAAATGGAATATCTCCCTCAGTTGAATCTCATATCAGATAATTTCACGCAAAGAGGAATGGGCATGATAATGAAATGCTGGACATTTTGAAACAATTAGGTGATTAAAGCCGATGCATTATTTACTGCTTCAGCTGGCGCTGGTGCCACAGCACCATAATAGCCACTTATACTCCAGCACAGATACTTTCCATCAGCAGATTCATATAAAATCCTGAGACAGATCCCTGCAAATCCAATTATATTAATTCTTTATTTATCAAGTTCTTGAATATTGAATACCTGCACTGGTAACTCACATATTGAATACCACATTCTATGCAGTATTCCCTGGTTTAGGTACCCATGGAAACAGCAACCCAGTTACAAGTTGATCAAGGCTGCTCACTGTTAGATTGTGCTGCGTCAAGCAATCGATGACACAATGAGTACAGCTGAAAGCATCTACTATGCAGCTGGGAACACTAATCTTTCTTTATTTCCACACGTCAAAAAAGTGAAATGTTAGCATATGTGTAGCGACGCAATGCCGCTAATTTACCCCATCATTCAGCAATACCGTGATAGTTTGCCACTGCACTCTGGGGATTCATGTATTCATGCATGGATTACATAAGAAAATACAGAGTGGTGTCCATTTAAAGTGTGTGCATTTAACCAACATTTTTCCAATCCAATGAGCAGCTGCAGTGTTTTCAGAGCCCCGCTGACAGCTGGCAAAAATAATCGCTTACACACACACACACACACACACACACACACACACACACACACACAC